>NW_023425404.1:139451850-140051850 GCF_014108245.1 Pipistrellus kuhlii
CCAGAAATTGAATCTGAATCCCTTCTGTCCAATGGCTGACACAGTAACCACTGTTGCAAACCATCCAGGACAATATTTGAATTTCTTTAATAGAAAGTATGGTAAAATAAGTTTTTCTATTTTGCTTGCCATTTGTATTGCTCTTTTTTTCTTCTTGTAAACTCAGTGTTCAGTTTGCTAAGACTGACCTTGCAAACTACCACAAACTGGATGGCTTAACCAACTGCAACTTATCGTCTCACAGTCCTGGAGGCTAGAAGTTCAAGAGCAATGGATCAGTGGAGTCATATTCCCTCTGAAGAAGCTAAGGAAGAATGGACCCTGAGTCTGTCTCTTAGCTTCTGGTAATCCCTTGGTTTGCAGCAGCATACTACTAGCTCTAATCTGCACATGGTGTTCATCCTTTATATTCCCTTTGTTTTTGCTCTGTACATTGGTCTCTATGCCCAAATGTTCCCTTTTTATAAAGATACTAGAGGCCTGGTGCACAAATTCATGCATGGGTGGGGTCTGACTAGCCTATCCAGATCTGGGCCAATCAGTCAGGGCTGGCCAGGATAAGGAGCCTTGGGCAGTTGGCTGACTGGCCCTGTCCCCATTCGAAGCGGGGAGGTAATCAGGGGTAGGGACAGCCAGCAGGAGGGGCTGCAAGAGGGGCCACAGGCAATTCCCAGGCTGGACCTGACCCCTGGTTGAAATCCCAGTTGAACTCCCAGTGGAACTCCCAGTCAAGGGATCAATTTGCCTATTAACCCTTTATTATATAAGATTGGTTATAAAAGGGTTATCTTAATGATTTCATCTTAACATGATCATCTACAAGATCACATTCTTAGATTCTGAGTATAAAGACTTCAACACATAAATTTTGGAGGAACTCAATTCAATCCATAATATCCAGTCCATTATTTTGCTAATTTTTTTTTTAGTATACTCGTTTATTTTCATACACTTAAAGCAAATTAAAAATAAAAGTCACATGTCTGGCAATTATATTTCTGTTTTATCTCTCAATTTTGTTTATATACTGTTTACATTATAAATTTCATATTTGTATGTATAAAATTGTTATTTTTAGTATGTACCTTTAGACATGCCCTTGTCATGATACAGAAGTCTAAATTTAAATTTCTTTAAATTTCTTTAAATTTCTTTAAATTTCAACTTTTTATTTAATTGCACAGGCCACACATTCAGCCCTCCTGAGTTGCCTTTTTGCAAATCATTCTTTCCCTGCCAGCAGGATTTATCTACTATATAGTTCTGGTTTATCTCATTACTTCAAGTCTGTGAATGGCTTCTTATTCTATGTGTTATAAAAAAAACTTACATGCAGAGTTTGGCTTCCAGCTTCTCTGAGATCTAGCCTGCCCACTTTCCCAGCCACGTCTTTGGGGCAGTGGTATACACATCTACATTTCCTTGTATCAAACTACCTCAAGTCCGGAAAATGCACCATGTCATCTCAGGCCTCAAGGCCTCTGCAAACACAGCCCCTAACAACACCACCATGCACATTTCCAACCTAAATCCAAGCATCATATAATATAAATGTTATTTACCTGTGATTAATAGTATTATATGCAATATCTACTCTATAAAACACCAGTGAAAATGAATGAAGTAATCATTTGCCATTTTAAGGAAGTATTTCTCACACAGAGAAGTGATGATTCTGAGTGGAGTCATCATAAAACTTGGGGAATGGGATGCAGGAACAGCTAAACAGATAGAGCAAAACTGGTGGGACAATGAAGCCAGAGGCCAGAAGTAAATCTGGGAGAATCACTTCCCCAGCCATTCTCTCATGGGAGATGAGTAATTCTGAAGGAGCAGAAAATCATTCCACAGATATTTTTTTGAAGTGATTTTATATTTGCAAAAAAAGTTATAAGGACTATATAGCAAATGCCTTTGTACCTTTTCTCCACCATCCCCTGATAACATTGTATGGTGTATTTATCAAAATTAAGGAACAAACATGGTACAAAAATACTAATTAAACTGTAAATTTTTTTCAGATTACATTTGATTTTCCACTTATGCTGTTTTCCTGTTTCAGAATCCTACCCAGGGTATCACTTTCTATGTAGTCTTCACATCTCTTTAGCCTTTTTCCTTCTGTGGCAGTGTCTCATTCTACATTTATTATTTTGAATTCTTCTGAAAGAAATATTTGTTGCTGTTCCCTAATTTACTTATTCATTCAATCATTCTTATATATCAGGATATATTTGTGGATATTTTGTTATCCTTGGGTTATAATCTTTTACTATCATCATTTGATCTCTTGCTCAAATTGTTCAAGTTTGGCTATTATTCTATAAATTTGGTTGAAGCTCTTTCCAGTTGAATTTTGTATCTTTTTTAAATGGTTCATCTTTATTTTTTTAAACTTTATCAGTTACTGGCACTGCAATAGGGTTTAGGCTCATTTTATATTTCCCCTATCAAATTTAGAGAATTAGTCATTTCTCCAATGACCCCTGTTTTCTTTCATTAGAGACTGATATTTGGAAACTGAGATCTGAATGCTAGGTGTGGTCTTTGCTATTGAGGTTTCACTAATCCCATGTCATTCAAATGGGAAGAGTTAGAAAATACACATATGTATACTTCCCAAATATGTATATTTCTATACTTTATCTATCAGCATCTATTTAATATGTATCTATATTGAAATAAGCATGTGTTTACACTTAACTCTCTAACTTTAATTCAGCACCACAGGTTTCTGCCAGCTTCCCCCTTTCTTCCTTGTAAATCTGGCAGTGAGAAACCCAGATCCCCTTAGTTACAGTTTATTTACATCAAACTTAGTAGACATGTAAAAATATTTTCAAATTTCTAACTCGTGGACTTGTGAGAATAAATTTATCAACTGGAGTATCATGTTTATTTTATATAATTAGTTTTTGTTTGTGTCCTTACAGTATACATTTAAAACCCTGTATTTTAAATAAATTTACTTATTTAAATTTGTTTATCCTCATCTCTTTCAGTGAGATCATGCCATACATTTGCTTTTGGGTGTATCATTAGAGTTTGCATTGCATCTTGGGATCCTTCAACATACTGACTGATTTCCTTAAAATTTAAATACATTAAAGTTTCATTTTGCAGTGTACAGTTCTATAGGTTTTGATAAATGCATACCAGGTAGATTCATGTATCCACCACTTTCTTACAACACTGTTCCATCACTCTAAAAATGCACTTATGCTCACTATATCTGGACAACTTCTCCCCTGCATCCCAGCAGTTGGCAATTAATACACATTTTCCTACAATCTTTTCAGAGGGTCAAATAAATGGAACCATACAATATGATGTCTTTTGGACCTGACATTTTTGAACTTAGCTATTTCTTCCTGCTGTGTGAGTCACTTCTTCATTCATTTTACCACTAAGTAACATTTTGTTATATGGATATACCATTTGTTTATCCATCCATCAGTAGAAGACAGCTTGAATTTTTCCAGTTTTTGACAATTATAAAAAAAAAACTGTTATAAACATTTCTATAGAGAGTTTGGTGAGAACATGTTTTATTTTTGTTCTTAATTGAAGTATAGTTGGTATACAATTTTATACTAGTTTCAGGTGTACAAAATAGTGATTCAGCATTTGTATACCTTATGATGTGATCATCAAAATAAGTCTAGTATCATATGTCAACATACAAAGTTATGATGATAATTTTGACTATTTTTCCTATGATGTATATTATATCCAAATTATTATTTTTTTTTATAGCTGGAGGTTTGTATTTCTTATTCCCCTTCACCTATTCAAACCATGACCCCTTTTATATTCCACATATAACTGAAATAATACAATATTGGGTTTTCTCTGTTTTACTTATTTCACTTAGCATAATATCCTCTAGGTCCAACCATGTTGTCACAAATAGCAAGGGCCCATTCTTTTCTTTGGCTAATCCTATCTAATAAAAGGGTAATATGCAAACTAACCATCACTCCATCACAAAAAGGTGGCACCCATAGCCACAAGATGGCGGTGCCCAGTCCTCTCAGTCCTGCTAGAGTCCCCCAATCCCCGGGTGTGGGGGAGAGAGCCACTGAGAGTGGGCAGCGTGAGTGGCATAGCATAATGCTTGCTTTGTTGCCAAGGTGACAAGGCAAAGCATTCCGCAACGGGTTGCAGATGGGCCTCTGGCCAAGCCTGTGTACAGAACACTTGCTTTTTTGCTGCAGCAACAAGGCAAGCATTCCATGTCCCCCTGTGGATGAGTCTCTGGGCCATGGAGAGTCTCTGGGCAGCAGGCATGGAGAGTCCAGGCCCCACAGAGAGCTAGCTACTGGCACATATATTTGTGTGCAGGGCTACTAGTAATTCATAAAATAGAGAATATAATAAGTTGAACTTTATCAAATATGTGTATTTTCTATAGAAATTACATGCTGTTTAAAAAATATATATTTTATTGATTTTTTACAGAGAGGAAGAGAGGGATAGAGAGTTAGAAATATTGATGAGAGAGAATCATTGATCAGCTGCCTCTTGCACACCCCCTACTGGGGATGTGCCCGCAACCAAGGTACATGCCCTTAACCGGAATCAAACCCAGGACCTTTCAGTCCACAGGCTGATGCTCGATCCACTGAGCTAAATCAGTTTCGGCCAGAAATTACACTTTTAAGCTAATAAAACCACATTCCCAAGTTGGAGAAATTTTTGAAAATCAAATATTCAGAATATATTAAGATACTTGAAATTTCACAATAAAAACAACAACAACAAAACAGTTTACAATGGTCCAAAGACCAGAACAGACACCACTAGAGAAGATACAAGGATAACAAAAAAGCATGCAAAAAGACAATCAGCATCATTAGTTATCAAGAAATGCACATTAAAATCACAATGAGAAGCCACTACCCACATATTACAATGTAATGTGTGTGTGTGTGTATATATATATATATATATATATATATATACACAATATATATATTCACCTGTAGTATGTAATATATGTGTGTGAATATATGTGCTTGTGTGTGTGTGTGTGTATGTGTATGTGTGTGTATATTTTTAATCAGATAATAACAGATCTTGGCAAGAATGCCAAGCAAAAGAATTCTCATATCAAAGATTTTTAAAATCTTTATTGTTGAAAGTAATACAGATATCCCCTTATATTCCCCCATTGACCCTCTCTATCCCACTCCAGTACCCTTCTTGGGCCTTCCCTGCACTATTGTTTATCCGTGGGTTATACATATACGCACCTAATCTCTTTATTTCCCCTCCCCCTTCCGTCTGAAATACTTCAGTCTGTTGCATGTTTCAATGTCATTTACAGATTTTAAATAGTATATTATGCATTTCATAGTAAAGGTTTGTTGTTTTCAAATAACCCCTCTTTATCATAATATTAGTAACAAACAATTTAGTAACCTATATGAATAGATTAAGAGGAAGAATAACAATCATCTCTACTAAATGTAAAACTGTAATAATTAAGCTGGAATCACAGCAGAATAACCAGCTGAATGTTGTACCTTATAGATTGATACCTGAGAGAAATATTCCAATTCTTATTTGGGTAAGTCATACTTATTCCCATGTAGGACTGGAAGATATACATTATTGACTGGAAAATCAAGGTACTGATAATTGTTAATAAAGTCATGATGTATCTGTATTATAAAATACTTAACAACTCCTACAATATATTTAGTATTTACATGTTCTGCTAGCTTATTTATCCATAAGAACAAATTTCTTACATTAGGATGAAACAATCCTAAAATGGAGAATAGCATCATTTTATTTCTTCTTTAAAACTTCTGATGAAATTCAGACATTTAAAACAGCTTTAAACATATGAATAAAATAATATTAATCATCATTAGCCAAAAGGAAACTTTTACCATTCAGTTAAATATGAAAAGTGGAGCAAAATAATTTCCTTGAATGGTCAGACTTTATGGATATTTGCCTACATAAAGAAAACATGATGATTATATTGTGTCTAAAATTTATTTATTGTAAGGAAATTTAGTTATACTTTGTAGATATAAAAGAAGAGAATACACAAAACGTTTCACACCTCTAAGACAACTTTCTCAATTTTAAATATATTTTGATTTAAACTCTAAAGAACAGATAGTAGTTGAGTGTGAGGAAAAAAGTAGCATTACAAGACATACTATGCTAGAATATGTCAACTTAACAGTAACCATTATTATGTATATTGCAGTTTACCAGCTGCAAAGAACAAGCAAAGTGTTTCTGATGGTATTACTATTACTTTTCTTTATTAGTTTAGTGTAAAATGTTGGCAAAAAAGAGAAACTTTTAAAAATATATTTTTATTGATTTCAAAGAGGAGGGAAAGGGAGAGAGAGACAAAAACATCAATAATGAGATAGAATTATTGATTGGCTGCCTCCTGCACATCCCCAACTGGGGATCCAGCCTCCAACCTGGTCATATGCGCTGACTGGGAATCAAACCATGACCTCCTGTTTCATAGATCAATGCTCAACCACTAAGCCACACTGGCTGGGCATGAGAAATTTTAAAAATAAAATTTTCATTAGCCTAGACCAGTGGTAGGCAAACTCATCAGTCAACAGAGCCAAATATCAATAGTATAATGATAGAAATTCCTTTTGAGAGCTAAATTTCTTAAACTTATAATGCCACTTTTTCAAAATAGACTAGCCCAAGCCATGGTATTTTGTGAAAGAGCCACATTCAAGGGGCTAAAGAGCCACATGTGGCTCCTGAGCCTTGGTTTGCAGATCACTGGCCTAGACAGATGGGGGGAGGGGAGGCAAGGAAAGTATTCTGTGGAGCAGACACCAGCAGGCACAGCAGTAATGAGGTGGGAGACTCAGTTCATTTAATGGCGCGAAGAAAAAAGAACAATTAGATTCAGAAAAACAAACAAACAAGAAACCATTATAGTGATTGAGCATTTAACTCCCAAGGGTTTAAAGGCAACCCTGGACTCTGAAAGAAAACACCACAAATAAAACTATTTTTGAGAGAAGTTACTCTGGTGGAGAATGCAGTTTGGGTTGGATAGTCATTGGATTTTAAGGGAGAGAAGAGCACAGCACTGTTTTAGACATTATTAGGTACACTAATACTCAATGATACATTTCAATTCTAATTGTCCTTAAATTATAAACCTGCAAGCCCCAGTGTTTCCTGGCACAGCTCACACCACTCCTCCCCCTCTCCCCCGCTCCATCAGCATTTTGTGAAATGTTTTCCTTAATTAGTTAAATTGTTGTCTAGCCAGACATCCCGACTTTGAGAAAATGGATGTCGGGGGGGATTTGCCTGACAGAGGACCCACCAGAGTCTTCACACAGAACGGAAACATGACATGGGTTCCGAAGGAAATTTATGGCCCTGCCAAGCCCAGGTTCCGCCACCAGCAGAAGAAACCGCTCTAGTGGTGCAGTGACGAATATGTCGCCACATCAGCAATTCCTTTCTGGAAGCTGAGGCAGAACACCCACATAAATCAGATTTGTCACAGGCCTAGATACCAGCAGGCATGTCAGCGGGGATCTGAAGCTGACATCCCAGAGCAGTGGGTGGGAAAGTTTCCACCGCCTTTTCCCAGGTGCCTCACTCACAGCGACTGGACAGCCATGCTGATGCTCAGAGCTTGTCTGTGAACCCTAGTGATCTCCATTGAGTCGGCTTCTAGCTCTTGAGATTCATTTCATTTTAAAAGACAAACTAAAAACTGAGTATGAAAACAGCAACATATGTTGCAGCAATTTTGTGCCTCTTAGGGCTGTTCTAGCTTTATAATTCTACTGAACATGGACTATAGTAACAAGAAGCCCTGTTTTCTTGAAGTAGGTCAGGAAAATGCTAAGTGAGTCATCTATATATACTAATAAAAGGGTAATATGCAAATTGGTCATGAAGCCCTCACAGTAATAACCAAACAGCAGGCTGTGTGTGGTGACAAGGCAGGCAGGCGGTTAGCAAGTGACAACCACACGACTGACCAGCAGGCTGTGTGGGGCAACCAGGCCAGCAGTGGGGGAAGTGAGGGGCAACCAGGCTGTCAGGGGGTCAGTTGGTGGCGACCAGGCAGATGGGTGAGGAGTTGGAGGTAACCAGGATGGTGAGGGGGGCAGTAAAGGGTAACCAGGCCAGCAGAGGGGAGCAGTGAAGAGCGACCAGGCCATTGGGGGAAGGGACAGTTGGGGGCAACCAGGCCACAAAAGGGGCACTAAGCTGGTGGGGGGGGGGGGCAGTTAGCAGTGATCGGGCTAGCAGGCAGAGGTAGTTAGGAGTGATCAGGTTGGCAGGAGGGGCAGTTGGGGGCGATCAGGCAGGCAGGCAGGCAGGAGAGTAGTTAGTAGTCGTAGCCAGAGGTCCCAGATTGTGAGAGTGTCCAGGGTGAGCTGAGGAGAGTCTCCCCCTGCTCCCCCATGCACAAATTTTGTGCACCAGGCCTCTAGTTCTTTCTGTAAGAGAATATTATTATAAAATGACTATATCACATACACAGTTAAAGGGCCTTAGAAATTATAAATTTAACAGTATTTACATATCACTCAGAGATATATACTATGCTAGTGGCCTGGTGCACAAAATTCATGCATGGGGGTGTGTGTTTCCCAGCCCAGCCTGCACCCTCTCCAATCTAGGACCCCTTGAGGAAAGTCCGACTGCTCATTTAGGCCTTATCCCAGTTCCGAGCAGTTGGACATCCCTCTCACAATACAGAACTGCTGGCTCCCAACTGTTCACCTGCCTGCTTTCCTGATTGTCCATAACCACTTCTGCCTACCAACCTAATCACCTCCTAACCACTCCCCTGCCAGCCTGATTGATGTCTAACTACTCTCCTGCCAGCCTGATCACCCCTAAATGCCCTCCCCTACAGGTCTGATACCCCCCAACTGCTCTCCCCTGCAGGCACAGGTCCCCTCCAACTGCCCTCCCTTGCAGGCCTGGTCCCTCCCAACTGCCCTCCCTGCTGGCTTAATCACCCACAACTGCCCTCCCCTGCTGGCCATCTTGTGGCAGCCATCTTGTGTCCACAATGGGGCAGTCATCTTTGACCACATGGGGGCAGCCATCTTGTATGTTGGAGTGATGGTCAATTTGCATATTATTATTTTATTAAATAGGATGGAGACCTGATACACAGGTGAGGGCAGGCTGGTTTGCCCTGAAGGGTGTCCTGGATCAGGGTGGGGGTCCCTTGGGAAAACGGGCTACCTGGGCTAGGAGCCTGTGGTGGTTTGCAGGCCACTCAGACCCCCTGGCAACCCAAGTAGAGTCCCTGGTATCTGGGATTTATTTATTTTCTTTTTCTTCTTCTTTTTAAAAAATATATTTTATTGATTTTTTATAGAGAGGAAGAGAGAGGGATAGAGAGTTAGAAACATCAATGAGAGAGAATCATCAATCAGCTGCCTCTTGCACACCCCCTACTGGGGATGTGCCCACAACCAAGGTACATGCCCTTGACCGTAACTGAACCTGGGACCTTTCAATCCACAAGCCAATTCTCTATCCACTGAGCCAAACCAGTTTTGGCAGGGGATTTATTTATTTTCTATAATTAAAACTTTGTAGCCTTGAATGGAGTTCAGGGCAAGCTGGGCAATGGTGGGAAACTTGCTTCTTCCATCACCAGGAAAACCCAAGACTCCTGCTTGCTCCATGGCTGCAGTCACTTTTGTTGGGATTTATTTATCTTCTATAATTGAAAATGTATAGCCTTAAGTGGAGGCCAAGGCAGGCCAGGGTAGGTGGAAAGCTTGGCTTCCTCCATTGCCAGGAAAACCAAGCCTCCTGCTCTCTCTGTAGCTGCAGCCATCTTGGTGGGTTAATTTACATACTCGTTCCTGATTGGCTGGTGGTCATGGCTTGTGGGTGTAGCAGAGGTACAGCCAATTTGCATATTACTCTTTTATTAGATAGGATAAGTTAATTATATATATATATTTTAATATATTTTATTGATTTTTTACAGAGAGAAAGAGAGAGGGATAGAGAGTTAGAAACATTGATGAGAGAGAATCATCAATCAGCTGCCTCCTGCACACCCCCTACTGGGGATGTGCCTGCAACCAAGGTACATGCCCTTGACCAGAGTCGAACCCGGGACCTTTCAGTCCTCAGGCTGATGCTCTATCCACTGAGCCAAACTGGTCTCGGCAAGTTAATTATATTTAGTTTTGATGTCTATCATATAAGTTGATATGAAAAATGCTAAAAAAATATTTTCCTAAAATATACTATTTAAATATCAATATTTTTCTTATCTTCACAATTTTTATAAAATGTACCTAAGAGTTAGAAGAGTGATACATTATCACTATAATAAATATTTGCTGAATCCTTAGACCAATTATATTTTATTGGAAGAAATGGGTTTGGGGTTTGTGAACATTTTTACATATATGATTTGTGATTTTTTTCATCTTAAAATACAAATAGTTATATTAAAAATATAGAATTCCCTTTTCATTTGCAAAACGAATAACTATAAAATGCTACCCAAGGTTAAAAAGAATTAAAACATAAACATATAAGCTTTCAAAAATGTCCTTTCTTTTCACAAACACTGCTAGCTTAATGCATTCAATTCATTATAGTATTTCATTAAAATAAATCAGATGTAATTGAAATAATAATAGATGTTATTATTATAACACTAAACACACTTATTTTGAACATTATTGGTTTCTGCTAGGGATACCCATCATCCAAGACCCAAAGTGCTTTTGTGGACACATACTTGCTTACTATTGTGAACAATAAATAGTTTATATTTTATAAAAATTTATATAGATGGAATATATATATATATATATATATATATATATATCCCTCATTAACTGCGATCTTCACCCAACATATTTGTATTTAGTGGCTGTTTTAGCAGTAGGAATCCAAAGGTGAAAACCATTTATTTCTGTGATCAGAGAACTTAGATTCCCATAGCCAGATAATTTTGCACACAAACCATACACTGCTTTCAGAAAATGTTTATGATGACAGTAGAAGCAAAGCCATTGGGAGTATAGGACAGACAGTATCTACATTTGCAAGAATGTGTTTAAACATATTTTATGGGGGGAAATGTGAAACAACAAAAATATGAGGCATGATGTGAAATATTGACAACAATCATATTCTAATATGTTTACTTTAGCTTTTAATTATTATTATTTACTGGACTAATGCTTTATAAACTACATAGTTGGCAATCCTAGGAACTTTTTTTTTTTTTATCTATTTAAACATCATTAAATATTTGGAAGAGAAGGTACAATCTGATCTGACCAAAAGGCAGAATGAGAAGGTATTAAATAGATGGACATTGGGAAAGATGACACATGTAGGAGAATAGCAGAAAGTAGAAAGAGGCATTCTATTTAGGGCAACAACCTACACTTTGATATGCAGACATGAGATATTGCAGAATGTTCAGGGAGATGATAGGTAATTCAATATTGAAGCATAATCTAAGACTAAGGAAAGAATTTATACTGGGACTAAAAAGGACCAGGCAGTAAAAGGAAGAATTTTTATCTCTGGTCTCAAAAATCTTTAAAAAAGCTGAAACCGGTTTGGCTCAGTGGATAGAGTGTCGGTCTGTGGACTGAAGAGTCCCATGTTTGATTCCGGTCAAGGACATGTACATTAGTTGCAGGCACATCCCCGAGAGGGGTTGTGCAGGAGGCAGCTGGTCGATGTTTCTCTCTCATCTACATTTCTAGCTTTCTATCCCTCTTTCTTCCTCTCTGTGGAAAATCAATAAAATATATATTTTTAAAAATCTTTTAAAAAGTCCTATGTATTATAGTCATTTGAGGAAAGTTGAATGAATGAATGGATAATAATCTGAAAATCCTGAATAACCTTGACAGAATATTATACAGATCTTATCCTGCCATATTTTCTTTCTAATTTGCTTTACTCTCTTTCTTTGATAGTACAGAGGCAACTCTACTAGACATTTTCATTAGTTTGGGTCTGCCAGAAAGCAAATTCCAAGAGGGGATTAAATATACAAACTATTTATTGGGAACTGAATAGGAGAAGGCAGAGGGAGACTTGATGATGCAGTGCAGGTCAGATGCCTGTGAAATGAGAGAGGGAAGAAAGGAGCATTGGGTAGGAAGAGTCTTAGACTGAACACAAGTTGCAAGAAAGGTTTGGTCAGGCCAGCAGGGAGTCTTCAGTCAAAGTCACTCATTAGAAGAGTCCTGTGCCTCACTTGATAAGCCTGCATTAGTACTGCTGCATGTTTAGACACTTTTTTGGAGCAGACCATGGATGCAGAGCTTGGCAGCAAATGCAATGTTGGATCCTGAGGGGCAGTAGCGGGGCCCAACAGTCCATTATATTGTTCACAGCAGGAAATCTGACTGTTCCATTTTCAAGGCTGCTACAACACATAGATCTAAATAAAATGTTCTCTGAAGACTGATTTAAAAACAGAATTAAAAATCATATTGGGATCATGTTCCCAAAATATCAGAAAAAAATAATCTGTATCTTAGTTGATCTTTTTTATCCAACTGTAGTCCCCATCATCTCATAACAGAGCAAGAAAACAAAGCACAGCATCTCCCTGAATTCATGACTGGGATGTCAGAGAAAAGTGTTGCAGCCCCAGTGACTAAATGCAGCTACCTTTTGGGGTAAAATAAAATGTTATGCAAGCATGCCAATTCTTTATATATGTAATTTAATTAAATAAACTTTACACACCAAAAATATTTTATGGTATTAATAAGATAAAGTGTATAAAGAACATTAAGGTATTTAATTATAAATATTATTCAACCAATTATCCCATTTCTTATGTGCTCTTTATGATTTGAAAAAAATCAGTAGTTTGGTTTGTAAAATATATTCCAAAGTTTTGATTATTTTCAAAATTTGACTTTTTGAAAAGGGAGACGTTTATAAATATAATAGAGGCCTGGTGCACGTAACTTTTTCATTGTTGGTAGGGGGGAGGGAGGTGTCCCTCAGCCCAGCCTGCACCCTCTCCAATCTGGGATCCCTCTTACAATCCAGGAATGCTGGTTCCCAACTGCTTGCCTACCTGCCTGCTTGATTGCCCCTATCACTTCTGCCTGCCAACCTGATCACCCTGTAACCACTCCCCTGCCATCCCGATTGTCCCTAACTGCCTTCCCCTGTCACCCATAACTGCCCTTTACTCCAGGCCTGATTACCCCCAACTTCCCTTTCTTGCAGGCATGGGTCCCCCCAACTTTCCTCACCTACAGGCCTGGTCCCTCCCCAACTGCCCTCCTCTGCCAACCCAGTGCCCCTAACTGCCCTCCCCTATAGGCCTGATCACCCCTAACTGCCCTTCCCTCCAGGCCTGATCATCCCCAACTGCCCTCCCCTGCAGGCATAGGTTCCCCCAACTTTTCTCCCCTATAGGCCTGGTCCCCCCCAACAGTCCTCCTCTGCAGGCTTGGTCACCCCTAACATCCCTCCCCCTGCTGACCTGTTCACCCCATGCAGTCTGCTATTCAGTCATTTGGTCATCCCTCACAACCCCTCTCCCCCTACCAGCCTTGTTGCCCCACACAGCCTGCCATTTGGTCATTACTGTTACTGTGATGGTGTCCTGGACAATTAGCATATTCCTCTTTATTAGTATAGATTATATTCCAAGCACTTAAACGATATGCTAAAAAAATTTTAAATGATAAAACAAGTATAGAATGTGCTCCTAGTATTTGGAGCCTCACAGCCCAATGGAGGAATTTAAAACAGAAATTACAATAACATGAACAGTGTTAGATGGCAACCTAAGAGGACAGAGGAGAAAGTGTGTCAATGGTGGGTTCTAAGCAGGTCTCATTGAGATGCATGGTATGAGTGAGGCAGTAGCATTGGGCCAAATGGGAACAAAAGTGTCTCCTTAAACAGAGGGAACAATAAATGCAAACATGCAGAGCGGAAAAGTTTCCTGAAACTTACACAAGTCACTGTGACTGGAGAGCAGAAATATAGAGAAAGGAAGTGAGTCTGAGCTCTTATATAGCATTTCTATAATTTATTGCTTTCCTCCTTTTTATGGACAATAGAGGATGATGGAAGAATTGTGATGAAGGAAGTGGAATGGCCTGATCTATTAATCTTATATACTGTATATTTATGTATATTAAGAAAGATGAGAGTAGTACAGATAGAATAAAGTAGAGAGAACATTAGAGAAATTATTTTAAAATGCTGGATAAAATATGGTCAGAGCCTGAACTGAAGCAATGGCAATGGCATTAGAAAAGGGTCAGTATAAGAAATAGTTAAGATTTTCCATGAATGATTAGAAGCAGTGGCACAGACAGAAAGATTCAATGTGGCTTCCTGGCTGGGGCATGGACACTGGGATGGCACTAATCACAGAGAAGGAATCTAGGCAGAATTCCCTCTTTACACATGAGGAAAAATATCTGTTAAGTAGCTAATACTGTGAAATAGAAATATATCTGGATAGTATTTTTTATATATTCCTTTAATAAGTATTTCAATCTTTTATTGAAATACTCACTTCCTTTCTCTGTGACTTCCTTTCTCAGTAACTTCTACATGCCAGACACCATTCTATCCTAAAAACATATAGCAGTAAACAAAACTAATAACAAATATTTGCAGTTTACTAGCTCATATTCTAATGGGGAAAGTCAGGAAATAAGTAAAGAGCTACATATGTAATACATTTTTATCAGAGCTGTGGGAAAAGTAGGAAAAAAAATAGAATTCCAGGTGCTATTTTAATATAGACTATTTGAGAAGGCCACACTGTGAAAGGATCATTTAGTGGGTGAGGGGATGATACATGCATGTAAAAACCTTAAATATGGCCCAGCTGATATGGATCAGTGGTTGAGCATCGCCATATGAACCAGGATGTCACAGTACAATTCCTGGTCAGAGCACATGCCCAGGTTTCAGGATTGATCCCCAGTGGGGATATGTAGGAGGCAACCAACAGGTGATCTCTCTCATGATTGATGTTTCTCTCTCTCTCTCCCTCTTCCTTCCTCTCTGAAACCAATAAAAATATATTTAAAAAAATCTTAAATATGTAATGAAACTTACACCAATAATATGTTTATGGTATTAATGAGTTAAAGTCAAATGTACAAAGAGAGGAGAGGAGCATTCTGGTCTGAGGACACAACATGTGCCAAGGCTTGAAGGTGGGAGAGAACCAGTTTGTTCAAGGAAAATGAGGCAGATGGTGTGACTAGAGCAAAGTCAGAGAAGGGGACAGTAGCAGTGGATGTGGTGGAACACATATGGAGAGGCCAAATTATTGGGGTGTTCATTTTTATTTAAATAGGATTAAAAACTGTCATGTAAAAATATCATCTTCCCTAAACTTTAAAAAAACCTATGTTTTTACATCACAAATTTATAATATGCTTCTTAACTATGTATGTTCTGGATTTTGTTACATATTTTAATATTCAATTAAATTAGGCTACATTAATTTGAATTTACATCTGAGCCTAAAATGCTTTAACTTTATTTGAAAATTTTTAACTTTATTTGGAAAATTTTTATCAATTGCAGTGTTAATTTTTATTTATAATTAACTTTAATTTACATTTATACCATAAGTATATTTTGATTTATAGTTATTTTTACAGTGAAAGCACACTGAAGAGATTAAAACAATGGCTCAAGAGCTTCTACGTGGATAAGAAAACAACATTGACAAAATCAAAGTTTGTCAGTTAACAAGGTAGCACCACAAAATTATGAATTAGGTATAAGAAAGGTGTAATGGTACCAACATATTAAAAATATAAATGTGTCAGTTCCCTCTTAAGAGGTTAATAGATCTTTTATAACTAAACTTTCCACAAATGTTTATAGGTAATTATCTAATTAAAATATTACTCAGATTTCTTGGTACAGGACAAAGCAGATCTTTGTAGGAACGAATTTCCAGAAGAGGTGATATACTATTGTATCAAGTACATTTGTCCACAATCTTTTAACAGTGCCTCTCCATGGAATGTTTGGAAATCATTTTTGATTGCCACTTCATATATGAATCTGGTACTCATAGAGATCCTTCCAGGAGCTACAATTTTGTATGTTATGCACCCGCATGTGAGTACACATTACTGCTAATAATTAATGAACTCTTCTAATCAGTAACATCTCTATGCGTTTGGTGTACTTCACTTGGAGACAAAGAAACCAAAACACCAAGAGGTGAAATTACCCCCAGAGACGACAGAGCTCTGAAGTAGCTGGGCCAGGCAGACAGGCTCCAGGAATTGAGCCATTAGGCTCTGGATGTACTTCCTGCCTCGTAAATAAATCACTGGTACACATACCCTTTATCGGAGATACACTGCTCCAATTCAAGGACATCTGATCTTCTTCTTCATCAGAAGTATTATGTTCTGTCTGCCTCTCTTTGTTTTGATTTTATTCTGTACTCCACACATTTCTAATTCTGTGCCCTACACAGGCCCTAGGGCTGAGATGAAAATTCTCAATCTTTGGAATGGTTTGAAATTTTAACCTTTCCTACTAATTACACAATCTTTATCAACTGTGTTAAAATTAGTATAGCTATTTTTGTTTCTAGCACTGCAATGCACAAATGCTGAAGTTGAGATACTTCCACTATATGAGAATCTTCTGCAATATTTCATTTAGTTTCTTTGCTGATATGGGAAATATTTTATTAATATACTGATGTTTCTTCCATTTCTTCTATTCTTAACTTTATATCCTATTTTGTTCATTTAAAAATATTGATAATATCTACCAGGTGCAAGATACTGCTTTGGGCCCTGGACATCTCTGAAAAAAGATACATAATTTTTTTTGGTTATCTTACATTCTAGAGGTGAGTGTCAGGTGGTAAACCATAAATATCAAGTAGGAAGTAAATTATATTGAATGTAAAAGCATAAGAAGTGCTATGAAAGAAATAAAACATAATCATAGAGTAAGAAAAAAATGGTTTGATGGGGAGAATGTAATGTTGAACAAGATAGAACAGGAGATGACAACTGTAGCCCAATATAAAGAAGATATCTGTTAGAGGCAAACTCTAGGCTAAGTGGTGGAGGAGAGGCCCAAAGACAGGAGTTTGCTGGGTATCCTATCTAATAAAGAGAAAATATGCTAATTTACCCTCACGCCATCTCAAAGATGGAAATGCCCACAGTCAATAAGGAGAGGATATGCTAATTGACTTTCTGCCCTCAAAGATGGCCGCACCCAGTGCCCTTAGCCCCACCAGGGTGGCAGGAATGAGGCACCTGCCTCTGGAGTCCCCCAGTCCCCTTAGCCCCCCAGTCACCCAGGGCTGGGTGAGGATCAGGCAAGCCTTGGATGGTGGCTGCACAGCTGCCCAGGGCATCCTGAGGCTCAAGTAATCAGGGCCAGCCAAGGCTTGTGCTGCCGTCAGTGGCAGCAACAGAGATGTGATGGGGCATTGCCTTCCTCTACCTGCCGGGTTGCCTCCTGCCCCTGAGGGCTTCCAGACTGTGAGAGGGGGCAGGCCAGGCCAAGGGACCCCACCCCTCCAGTGCATGGATTTTCATGCACTAGGCCTCTAGTATTTTTATAAATGTATGCAGGGCAACATGCTAGAATGCAGTAAAAAAAAACAAAAAACAAGAAAAAAAAAACACAAAAAACAAAGAGAGAGGGAACAGGAGCTTACAGTAAGAAAAGTAATGGTGACCTGGACCTTGTAGACTGCAGGAGGAATTTAGCTGCTATACTGAATGAAATGGGGAGGCCATTGTAGACTTTGAATGGAGAAGAGATATGACCCGACTTCTGTATTTAAAAGACTATTCTGGATTCTTCCATTTACTATAAAGAGTTGGACCATTGGGGTGGTGATAGGAATCAAATCAAGTATAGATGTTGAGAAATCTACTATATAATTCAAAAGGATAATGATATGCTTTGAATCAGGGTAGGTGTGATAAAAGTAAAGTATTTGTTGGTTGTATGAATGCATATTTAAGAAGACAACTGAGAAACAAAAATTAAAATTAAAAGGTAAATTGAGAGTCTCTCTTTCTCTCTCTCTCTCTCTCTCTCTCTCTCTCTCTATATATATATATATATATATATATATATATATATATATATATATATATATACTATTTAAAGACTTGGAACTAAATGAGCTCATGGAGGATGAGATGAATATAAATGGAGAAAGATGAAGGTCTAGGACTGAGGCTTGTGACCCTGTAGTACTAAGAAGACTGAAAAAGGAAGCAACTGCATTTGGTAGAAATGTCCAGTGATGGGGAAGGGAAACCAGGAGATTATGTTGTCCTGGGGTAAAGGGACATGATGTATTGAGGAGGAAGTGTCCTTAATAAACAAGGCTATGTGTTGTTTCTGCCTCCCACCCCATAATGATGATAGGAGTCCTGCTCTCTGTTATTCTGCAGGCCTCTTCCTCCCCAGAGGATGGGTTAGAAGAGGCATCAGCTTTTACAGTTGGGTTATTACCTGCCAAATACTTCTGCTGTTATTCATAAGCCTTTTCCTCTGTGGTTATTTCAAGCATTTTCCTTACACTATACCTTTCTCCTGTTGCTAAGCATTTGCTCCCTGATAATTTTAAGTCCCTTAGGGATTATTTACATCAGGATGTGGGAAATTATTAATAAAGACTTTCAGACTGGTTAAAACTGAAAAAGAAAAGAATTATATTTCAGCCATGTATATGTTTGTTTGTTTTAAGCTCTCAAAATTTGTAACAAATAACCTGAAACTGGTAGTTCAATGTCATTTCCTTTCCCTGAGAACTTAAACTCTTCCTTAGGAACTTCTGAGTAATTCTGTGTAGTTGTAATACACTAATATAAGAAACAAAGACTTGCCTGGTTGCTTAGTTGGTCAGAACATCATCTCAATATGCTAAGATTGGAGATTTTATCCTTGGTCATGATACATACAAGAATAACCAATGAATGCATAAGTGAGTTAAACAACTAAATTCTCTCTCTCTCTCTCTCTCTCTCTCTCTCTCTCTCTCTCTCTCTCTCTCTCTCTCTCGTTTCTGTCTCATCAATAAAGAAAAATTTAAAAAGTAGCAAACAAGGGGTAAGTAATTATTTATCATTACATTTTAAAAAACAAAAAGAATAAATATTTTTTGTGTTCTTTGATGTGTGGTGGCTTTGCATATTACTGGCTACAAAAAGATATTCTTAAATATTTGCATTTTAATTAGTTCAAAGATGAGCCTCTACATTTTTTTATTTATTTAGCTTCTTCAGAGGACATCTTCACCTTGTCTTTTCCCAACACAATTATTGTTATTATCATTAGGTGAGAAATAGACTAATTTTGATTAAAGTCCAATTAGTATAAATATTTTGCACATATATATAAAGTGTACATACCATATAAAAACTTTTATAATTGGTATCTGCATGGTAACAACTGAAGAAAATAAAACATATTATTATAAATTTTACTTTAAAAGCCACCCTACGGATTTACTTAAAGAGTAAGTGATTTCAAAAGCCAATAATGTTTTAATTAAACAATTACATTTTGTATATGTGATCATTGTTCTTCAATATTTTTTTCATAAATGGCCAATTAGAAAGTACTTTCTAGATTTATATGAGCTTATCATTCAGTTAACTTGTCCAGAATCAACTTTGATTACAAGAAGTCAAAATTTGAGATTTTTGGGCAAAACAGCAAGTTGGATACAACCTGCTGTAGGTCTAATATTGTTAGTCATCTTTGTAGTAAAGTTGTAAATTCTAAAATGGTATTAACAAAGGGAAACACTAACAAATACTTGGTAAATACCTACATTTTTGACATTAGAAATGAAGAGAATAAAATTATACTGTGACTTCTATGTCAAAGTAATCCTACATCTTTTATCATTGCAAAATTTTCTTTTATATCTTACAATAAAATTTTAGAATGTATGATTTCATAAAACAGTCAATGCATTGTATTTCATATTTCTCTGTGGAAAAAATGGATTTTAAACAAGGTGTTCATAGAGAAGTGGTACTTATCTAGAAAATAAAGTGATAGCCCAGCCAGCATGTTTCAGTGATTGAGCTTTGACTGCTGACCCAAGAGATCGCAGTTTGATTACCCATCAAGGCACATGTCCAGGTTGCAGGCTGGATCCTGGTGTGGGGTGTGCAGGAAACAGCCTATCAATGACTCTCATCATGATGTTTCTTTCTCTCTCTCCCTCTCCCTTCATCTCTAAAATCAATAAAAATATATTTATAAATACATACATACATAAAAATAAAGGGATAAAAACTATAAGTAAGCAAAGACATAGTCAACTCAAATATAGATTGTTGGTTATTTCTTGCATAAAATTAAAAGAATTCAATTGAGGAGAGGTACACAGTGTCTGGGGCCAAAGTTTTATATAGATGATAGATAGATAGATAGATAGATAGATAATATATAAATAGGTAGATAGATAGATAAAGATAGATAGATAGATAGATATAGATATTATTGATTTTAGAGAGGATGAGAGAAGGATAGAAACATTATTAATGAAATAGAATCATGGATCAGCCACCTCCTGCACTTCCCCTGGTGGGGATCAAGCCTGCGACCCAGCCATGTACCCTTAACTGAAATAGAACCCAGCACCCTTTGATCCACAGGCCAATGCTCTATCTACTGAGACACACCAACCAAAGCCAAAGTTTTATTTCTATCACCATGTTTTACTTATCTAATAGACCATTTGTTGTAATTTTAATTGAGTTTTATTATTTTTCTAGCTGTGGTGACTTAACTGACATCTGCTTTTCAAGAGAAGCAATGTAGTGATTAGATAGATTTGACAATTATAATATTATGAAGAAAACGAATATTATTACTAATTATATATATATATATATAAATATATATATTAATATATTTTATTGATTTTACACAGAGAGGAATTGAGAGGGATAGAGAGTTAGAAACGTCGATGAAAGAGAAACATCAACCAGCTGCCTATTGCACACCCCTCACTGGAGATGTGCCGGCAACCAAGGTACATACCCTTGACCGGAATTGAACCCGGGACTTTTCAGTCCACAGGCTGATGCTCTATCCACTGAGCCAAACCGGTTTCGGCTATTAC
Source organism: Pipistrellus kuhlii (assembly GCF_014108245.1). Lineage (NCBI taxonomy): Eukaryota > Metazoa > Chordata > Mammalia > Chiroptera > Vespertilionidae > Pipistrellus > Pipistrellus kuhlii. The sequence goes on from NW_023425404.1 coordinate 139,472,990, forward strand.
TATCAATAATTATATTTTGAAGAGGAAAGAAACTAATACTTGGCACAGTAGTATATTTCACCATTATTCTATGTAATAAAAGGCTAATTTGCAAATCAACTGAACGATAGAATGACCATTTGCTATGATGCACACTGACCACCAGGGGACAAACGCTCAACACAGCAGCTGCCCTCTGGTGGTCAATGAGTTACCACAGGGGGAGTGCTGCTCAGGCAGAAGCTGAGCTCATAGCTGGAGCCTCTCCTGCCTCTGTGGCATCGCTAAGGATGTCTGACTGAGGGCTTAGGCCCATGGGGAATGGCCTAATCTGGCAATTGGACTTCCCTCAAAGGCTTTGGTACTGTGAGAGAGCACAAGCTGAGCCGAGGGACCCTCCAAGTACATGAATCTCATGCATCTGGCTTCAGTGTAAAAAGTAATAATCCTTGAAGTTGTCTAAATCTTTAAGAATTTTGATACCAATCATTATTATACCTCTCAGTTATACTAGCTTCCTTTTCTCCCATGGTTCAAATCAGCCATATCAGGCTTGCTTTCTACATTCTTCTTATTGACCGATGATGACCAATTTTCTTCTACAGTTAAATGCATCAGAACCCTGACCTGCCAGGATTCATCATTGGGAAACTATGTATTATTTAAAGCAACTATTTCAATATAGTTCATCAACCTCTAACTATTAATTAAAGTCAGAAAATGCCTTGGTATTTCAGCTTTGCCACTTACTAGTGAGTTTTCAGCAACTTATTCACTTTAAATTCTTTGTAGAATAAAGCATTATGCGAATAACAAAAGAAATAACTTTACCTCATTTTCTGCATATCAAGGAGCTTGCACATGCATCAGATATAGTATATAGCTAGGTTGTGAAGAATAAATTAGATAATACACGTGGTAGGTATAAAGCATTCTACCAATAGAGCTATTATTATGTATGTTTTTCATTTTTATCTTAAGTAATTTTCTACTAACCTGTGTCTCTGTCATTCACTTTCAAATAATTTTATTTTCTCTCATGATCCCTAAATTATTAAATGGTATTTTTTTACAGCTGATAAATATCCCTTGGAAAAGATGATACTTATTCTTATGTTGTAATAATTCATTAATTACAGAATGAACCAATTTTTAGTGAAATCAGTGAATCAGATAGCATGCTCATGGTCACATGGAATTGGATTGTAATTTGTAAATATATACTTATTTTCATATATTTTGATTGTTTCAGGCAAAAGGATATATCTGGTCCCTGTTATCACATCAGGACCAAAAATGGAATTTGGATATATTTTTAGAAAAACTTATATTAAAGTAAAATATTAAAACAGTAAATAAGAAAGAAAAAAACTCATTGAAAGAGAATGTTGTTTTTTTAAAATAATCAATACAAATGAACATAAAGTTAAATATGAACAATGCCTGCAGACTTTCTTGAACTTAGGGTACTTTTCAAGATCACTTAAAACCTATTTGCTAAAGTAAAAGCACGAATCCACTATTACCTGCTGTTCCCTTAAACTGATGACTAGGTATTTGCAAAATATGGGTGTGTTTATGTGACTAATGGAGCCACTATACTTCAAATTGACTCAACAATGAGAAAAATAAAGTCTATCAGAGAAAGATTTATTGGACAGCCAATCAATTTACTGTCATGAGTAATACAAGGCTTTTTGTAGGTATGGCATTATTGAGAAGCTGAATACAATACAGAACTTACTTAGGAGAAAAACATTGTGTGAAACTTAAATGTCATAAAAAGTTAAATGAGCATTGTTGAGTTTGGCTGATCCAAAATATTAAGACCCTACCACCCCCCAAATAAAGAAAAAAAGGAAAAACATTGAGCAAACAACTCAACTCAATAACAATATGTTGGCAAAAAAAATATTTTTCCAAGTATATATTCATAATGTGTATTATATCATTGTATGCTGCTTTATTGTAAATTGATTGGAATATATTTTCTACATTTTTGTGGATCTTTTTGGGTCTGTTTAAATCTTTTATGCATTTCACTGAAAATACACTTTTTTGGTGAATTTAATATTAAATATCTCATTTTAAATGTGTTCTTATTGCAAATTTTAGAAATATTTTTAATTTTTTTAAATAGATAATAAAAATATTCTTAGAATGACAGAAGCAAACTTTCAGAACCATTTCCATTTCTAGAGAGTAGTAAGCAATGACAAGCCTATTTTTATAAACATATTCTATGTCAGACAGCACCTGTAAAGAAAGTATGAAAGGAACATTAAGTATCTGTAACTAGGAAAAGTATTCCCACTGATGGGCAGTCAAAATGCACGGGGAATACAGAGAGAGTGATGGTATCTCTGTATCTATTTTGACAGATCTATGACAGAACCATTCTGTACCTTGATAGACAAATATAGTCTTTGAAATATGTTTGGCAATTCCTTGCACTTTAACTTACTTCTTTCAAGGATGTCTTTGATAACAAGCCAAAACCAGCTAAATGGAATACAATATCTATTGTTTCTTGCATATCATAGCTAACCTAAGTATTTTATCTCTTGTTATTAGGTTTTGATTTGTCTTTCTTAATGAAAACATTAAGAAAAGCTTTAGGCAGCCACTAAATACCTGAGTCATTCTGAATTTAATACTATCCACTTATTAACACTACGACAATTATTGTTTTTGTTAATAATAGCAATGCAATGTTCTTATCCTATTAAATTTTAATTTATTTTATTTTATAACAATTAAAATTTTCCCAAGCATAATCATGTTATATCTATTAGCCCTAATAGCAACATGTTAAATAGGTCAAACTTCTGTGCTCCTATCATTCTTGTAATTTCTTCCAATTATTTTCAGTTATGTTGACAAATAGCAGAATGCATGTTTTCTAACCATTGTTTGCAGTATAAAAGGAATTCCGAATGCACATCTAATGAAATCCATATATTACAATTCTAACCATTTCTGTAGAGCAAGAGTATCAAATATACTCTAAATTTTTTATTCAGCAGAAAGAATGCTACAAAATACAGTTCCAGAGATATGATTCACATATGCTAGCAGAATTAATTCAGAATGGGAAAGTAATTGCATTGCCTTTCTCAATATTAATATTTGTTATTTGTGTTCATAGCTAACAAAGAAAATAAGAATGCTCTACCAGCATATCTGTAAAAGCCTGCTATCTCTAGAAACAAAGACTCAAGTGAGGAACACTTTATGTAAAAGTTATGAGCAAATTCATGAATTATAAATTTCCACTTTTTTAAAAGAATTGGTTTAAATAAAAAACATGATCACATCTGGAGGAAAACCTGATATCTTTCTTTACTCTCTTCATGATAATACAGTTTGTAAGAAATCTGAGTTTGAGCTATGAAAGAAAATGTAAATTTAACCTAAGTAGCCATCTAGACTTGGCAAGATAAATTTTTGAGTAAATTTGTACGAAATAATATAATCAAAGTTCTAGAAGTGGTGCTATGGACTGAATTGTACCCCTCTCCCCAAATTCATATGTCATGTCCTATGAATTCATAGCCCATAATGTTCCATGTCTCAATATAAGGTATTTAGGAGTGATTATATATATATATTTTTTAAATGTCATAAGGGTGTATTCTAATCCAGTAGGACTCTGACCTTCTAAGAAAAGAAAGAGGGAGAGATCTCAGATTTCCAACCTGCAGAACTGTGAGAAAATACATTTCTCTTATTTAAGCCACTTGATGTGTGGTATTTTGTTATGGCAGCCCTGAGCTGATCAAAGCAATGAATGGGTCACACCAGATATTGAAAAGCTCTTTTGCCATTCAATAAGAGATGCAGCAATTTTCCTCTGAAGATTTTTGGTTTAATGGATATTTGAAAAGTACTCTGTCAAGAGTACTGACTAGAGGTATGATCACGGATACCTCATTTAAACATTTCATGTCTGCATTTGGCAAAATTAAAGAAGGAATTGTTAAAGCAGGTCATGGACATTATATCAAAATAGTCATCTGTTTAGTCCACAGACAATGTTGGTTGTAATATGGCTTCTCAGCTTCATGGCGACACCTGGAGGCCACTGTGGCATCCAAGGCCCATAAGATAAGGGACTCTGGTGAAGATTGTTTCAGCAGCTTCTTCAGAAGAGAAAAATTTAATTAGCATCTCCCCTTATTTTTAATATGATACATAATATGGGACTGAGGTCCTAACACGTGTGGTTCAGAGGTTAGAAAGTCAGTTCACACACTGAAGGGTCCAGGGTTTCATTACTGGTCAAGGGCACTTACCTAGGTTGTGGGTTCACTCTCTGTCCCCAGTCAGTGGGAGGCAACCAGTTAATGTGTCTCTCTCACACAGATGCTTCTTCCATCACATTCTCTCTTTCTCTTCCTCCATCCATCCTTCTCTTCCTTCTACTATCTCTAAAAAGCAATGGAAAAGTATCCTCCTGTGAGGATTAACAACTATATATATATATATATATATATATATATATATATATATATATGAATGAATGACTGAGGCATCTCAGTAGAATATATAAAACATGCACTCTTTTTCCACTTGGCTGCTAGTCTAATAAAAGCCACGTCCAAATATTTAACAAAGATCACTGTATGTGATTATCATTTCCTGGTATAGCACCTCTATACTAATCATTTTTATAAATGTGTTTGCCACTTCATTTTTTCCTATATTGAAATTAAGACTATTGATTCTACCAATATCATCTATAATAACAAAGGGTAATATGCTAATTAGACATGACAGCCAAACGACCTTCTGAACATCATTCCGGATGTCTTTCTGAAGGAAGCTGCAGCAGCGGAGGCTGAGACAGAGGCCATTAGGGATAATCAGAAAGGTATGCAGAGTTGTTAGGGGCAATCAGGCAGGCAGGTGAGTGGTTAGGGACAATCAAACAGGCAGGCAGATGAGCTGTTATGAGCCAGTGCTCTCAGATTGTGAAAGGGTGCAGGCTGGGCTGAGGGACTCTCCCTCCCCTTCACCCCCACCCCCATGCATGAATTTTGAATTTAGTAGAGTCAGATCAAATTTTCATCATGCATCAGCAGTGCAGTATGAATGAGTGGCTGTTATTAGGCACGCTGGACATTATTAGATATTTTAGCTTTATTATGATTTTACTTATGACCAATCCTATGCAACTATATCACCACATAAAGTAAACATGCCTTAAAAATATACCCCTAAACAAAGTAAACATGTCTTCAAAATTTACACATACTTTAAAAATTAATTTTAACTCTGCCTTCCAAGCCAGCTATAAGGAGCTGCACTATTATTCTGTTTATTTTGTGCAGATACAATTTTGGCTACTTGTCTTATTTTAGCTTTTGAAGATTGCCAAGACATAGCAGTCAGCAGCGTTCACAGCACTTTGCACAACTGAGGATTTAAGTAGCATTATTTTTGCTGCTGATGATGCTAGTAATAGTGATGATTTTATTTAAAGGCAGTTCTGGCCACATATCTAACTTCAGAAATAGAGCATGATAATCCTCTGAAATTTTACAAATGTGTAAAGTTTGACTTTGTCTACAATTTTCTTGGAGCAATTGTCTGCTCCATGAAAAATCCTTAAGGTTTTTCATGATAGAATACCTGTATGACAGCCTATTAATCTGACATTTCTATGTACTGTCATTTTGTTTTCCAAATCCTTTCTGACTCCTGATGAAAACAACATTTCAAGTTATTCTGACAGATTTCCAGAGGAAATCACATATGTGTTTGTGGGCACAGACACCCAAACACACAGAGCACAATTGATGGAAAACAGAGTAGTTCTGCAACTTTGGTGGCTCAAAGATAAGTCAGATTCTCTAATCAATTCACAGGTCGTCATTTTCTACCAGTCATTGAGGTTCGAGGTTGAACACTGAATGGGCTACTTGTCATTTGGACCAAGAAAGAAATAAGAAATGATGTAAAGCAATTTCCCTTGACAGGAGAGACACAGATGGAGACGATGTTCGGACCATATTGTCTGCTCCCAGGTCATCCCTGAAGCCATTAGCTATCATAATGATGGAACAGGAGTTATTTATTTCCCCACAATTTTCTTATGTGGCAAAAACAATATTACAACAGGGGCCTGAATTTTCCTCTGAGAGGTCATGTTGTCCTTGAGAAGAAAACCACAAATGACAAAATATTTTTGGCTTGAAGAAGTAAATTTTACAAACTAAAGAGATATTACAAAAGATAAACATTAAGATTATTATCATGTAAGATTAGACTTTGCATATTACCTTGATATATATATATATATATATATATATATATATATATATATATATATATATATATATATATATATATATGCTTTTCTTACAGTTTTTGGTTTCTAGCACTTATTTTTAAGTCATTCATTTAAGACCATTATTTGACATCTTTTACTCACTTATTCTGTTGTTCAGAGAGTGAGCAAATGTTTATGTAGAACCCAATATATACTAGGATCGGTGATGTGTCAGAAAACAAAACAGACCAAAAGGAAGAAGAAAAAATTCCCTGTACTAATGACAGAGATTAAAGAAACTAAATTCAACTTCTGTCAAATGGTACACCAATTTTCTCAAAAATTAAATCAAAATATGCCATTAAATTCACTGAAAGGATGAGAATCATCAACTTACTATATATGATATTAGAGACTGCTAAATTTAGAAAATTGCTAAATGTAGTGCTTTTCTCTCTACTCATTCATTTGATTCCAAAAGTCTTGTTAAAGTTAAAAAAACATCAACATTTAGCTATCTATATTCAAGAAACATGTTTTCAAACACTAAACACTAGATTCACTACAAAGACAGATGATCTATTTACCCTGTGTAATTTTAACATATTCACCCCTTTACTTGTTAGTAAAGTGTCTCCCCTCCTCTTTGAAGTTATTTATCTCCTTGAGCAGCATCAAAATCCATACCAGTTATCCCGACTTGCAAATATTTACAAAAGATTAAGCAGGCTGTAGGAGATGCCAACCACATTTCACAGGAGGGAAACAGAGTTATTGCTTATTGTAAGTCACCATTGAAAAGGCTCCATAATTCATTTGATTTTTGTAGTTGAAATGTTCACATTCAACCACAGTTGATGTTAACAATTTGAACTGAAAAAGTCAAGAGCTATTACATGGTCTACAAAATGAAAAAAGAAGAAATAATTAAAGTCAATTGTGTTTTATTTTCAATTAATGGTATTTATATTTGAAATTTATATTTCTGTTAAAATAGGTAAATTCATATTATAAATTTTACAACATCCATAACATATATTTAGCATAAATTATAAAGCACTACACAACCTGTAGGTTTGAAGTAACCTGATGATTCATTTCCAAGTGCTCACAGAATTTGGAAGTTTGAAAATACAATTTATAAAAACCATTTATCCTGGATCTACCACTATAAAATTCTCAAAATCACAAAAACTTCCATTCTAGATACTGTAATACTTTGTTTATATAAATATGTTATACTAATTGTATATAAACAACAATTATATATATAATTATAAAGTAACATACATATATATTATATTTTAATTAAATGTATTGAGATGACATTGATTAATAAGATTATGTAGGTTTTCAAGTGTACATTACGCTGATACCTGATCTGTGCCTACTACCCACAGTCAAATAGTTTTCCATCATCATATATTTGGCCTCCTATACCTTTTATTACCCCTCCACACCCTTCCCTCTGGTAAGCAACATATTGTTGTCTATGTGTTTGAGTTTCAGTTTTACATCCTACATATGAGTGAAATTATATGGTTCTATCTTTTTCTGACTGACTTATTTTGATTAACATAAAATTCTCAACATCCATCCATGTTGTTTCAAATGACAGTACTTCACATTTTCTTATGGCTGAGTAGTATTCCATTGTATTATATATGTGTACCATATCTTCTTTCTTCAATCCTTGGTGGAAGGACACTTTGGTTGTCTTGGCCACCATGAAGAGTGCTGCAGTAAACACAGGGATGCATATGTGTTTGTGAATAAATGTTTCTGAGTTTTTTTAGTAGATACTCAGGAGAAGGATTGCTGGTTCACATGGTATCTCTATATTTAATTTTTTCAGGAACCATCACACTACTTTTTATATTGGCTGTACCATTTTACATTCCCAGTAGCAATGAATGAGGGTTCCTTTTTCTCCACAACATTTCGGACAGTTGTTATTAGCTGTGTTGTTGACAATAGCCATTCTAACAAATGTAAGCTGGCATGTTGATGTTTTGATTTGCATTTCCCTAATAGCTAGGAAAGTAGAACATATTTTCATATATTTGTTGATCATTTATATGTCTTTTTGGAAGAGCTGTCTGTTCAGGTCCTCTGCCCATGTTTTAGTTAGATTGTTCGGTGTTGAGTTGTATGTGTTCTTTATATATATTTGGATGTTAACTCCTTGTCAGAACTGTTGTTTGCAAATATCATCTCCCATCTATCGAAATAGTTGGTTGCCTTTTTGTTTCCTTGGCAGTTTATTTTGCTGTGCAGAAGCTGTTTAGTTTGATATAATCCCATTCATTTATTTTTGCTCTTATTTCCCATTTCTTTTGGGTCAAAGTCATAAAATGTTCTCTATGACAAAGATCCATAAGGCTAGTTACTTATTTTTTCCTCAAGGTAATTCATTGCTTCAGATCTTATAGTTAGGTCTTTGATCCATTTTGAGTTAATTTTTATATATGAGGACAAAAAGAAGTCTAATTTCATTCTTTTGCATGTGGCTTTCCAATTTTCCTAGCATCATTTATTGAAGAGGCTTACTCTTCTTCATTTTGTGTGTGTGTGTGTGTGTGTGTGTGTGTGTGTGTGTGTGTTGGTTCTTTTGTAAAAAATTATTTTCTAATATATATGTGGTTTTACTTCTGATCTTTAAACTCTGTTCTATTGATCTGTGTGTCTGATTTTTGTCAACACCATGCATTTTTAATAATCATATCTCTGTAATATAATTTGAAGTGAGTTAGCCAGACACCACTGGCTTTTTTTTTTCTCTTCCTTTTTTCTCAAGATTGCTTTGGCTATTCAGGGTTTTTTGTGGTTCTGCACAAATCTGATAATTTTTTGTTCTGTTTATTTTTAAAATGACATTGAGATTTTGATGGAGATTGCATTAAATCTGTACATTGCTTTGAATAATATAGCCATTTTAACTATGTTGATTCTTAAAATCCTTGAACAAGGGATATCTTCCCATTTCATGTATCTTTCTTTAAATCTCTTTTTATAATGCTTTGTAGTTTTCTATATATAGGTCTTCAACATCCTTTGTTGTTGTTGTTTTGTTGGATTTTTGTGTGTGTGTTTTTTATTTCTTTTTCTGAAGTTTTAGTGTTAATATATAGAAAAGCAGTGGATTTTTATACATTGATTTTTATATCCTGCAACTTTACTGTATCTGTTCATTTTTTTCTAATAGTTTTTTGGTGGAACTGTTAGGATTTTCTATATACAGAACTATGTCATCTGCAGAGTGACAATTTTACTTCTTCATTCCCAATTTGATTGCCTTTTATTTCTTTCTCTTGTCTGAGTGATCTGGTTAGGACTTCCAGAACTTGTTGAATGAGAATGGCATTATGGCTGAAACTATTTTGGCTCAGTGGATAGAGTGTCGGTCTGCAGACTGAAAGGTCCCAGGTTTGATTCCAGTCAAGGGCATGTACATTGGTTTTGGGCACATCCCTGGTGTGGAGTGTGCAGGAGGCACCTGTAGATGTCTTTCTCTCATCGATGTTTCTAGCTCTCTATCTCTCTCCTCTCCCTTCCTCTGTAAAAAAAAAATCAATAAAATATATATTTTTTTAAAGAGTGTCATTATGTAAAATAATGAGCATTTTGTCATGTTACTGATTTTAGAGGAAAAGCTTATTATTCTTATTAGTATGATATGTTAATCAATGAGTATTTAAATATAACATTCAGGCTTATATGAAATATTTTCCCTCTAATCATCTTTTATCATTTACATTGAGTATAATTTGTGATTTTTTTTAATAGCAAGAAATGAGAATTTTTATTTGTACTAAAACAATAATGAAATGGCTCTGGATGGTGTGCTCACTGGTTAGAGCATTGGCCTGCACACCAAAGGGTTGTGGGTTCGGTTCCTGGTCAAGGACACATACCTGAGTTGCTGACTCTTTTCCCAACCCTGAGTCAGGGCACATGTGGGAGGCAACCAATCAATATGTCTTTCTCACATTGACCTCTCTCTCTCTCTCTCTCTCTCTCTCTCTCTCTCTCTCTCTCTCTCTCTCTCTCTCTCTCTCTCTCTCTTTCTTTCTCTCTCTTTCTCCCCCGCTCCCTTCCATTCTCTCTAAAAATCAATGGAAAAAAATATCTTTGTGTGAGAAATAAATAAATAAAATAGAAGGCATTAAACATCTCCATAAAAGTTAAAAGTTTTCAGGGGTAAAGTGGACTCACTTGTCATTAGCGCCCTTGAAATAGTCTAGCACTTAGTGTACTAACATAAAAGCATTCTCAACTAAGGCAGTTCCGAGTATCTACAGTAGTTTATAATATAGATACGGAGTCCAAAAAGGACTCATGAAAAAGAAGCTCTTTTCATCAAAAAAACAAGTTTTGGTTCAGAAATTCCTTATCACATGTACGCGGCCTCAGGTAGATACCAGTTAAGTTACTCTGCTTGGGAAAAAGGTTCTCCATGTATATTCTCAAAAGGCAGTCCTTGTGCAATAGTGGATATGATTCAAGCATCATCATATATGTCATTCTGCTGGGCAGGAAATATCTTTCTAAATCACATCTTGACTAGAGAAAGTCTTATCTTTCAATTAGAAAATAATCTAAACATACTTACAATTCTACATCCATGCCCCCTTGAATTAGAATGTCCACTTACTATAATCTGTCCTGTAAAGGCTACTGTTGAAATGTCAATTGAAAAAAAAATTAGTTTTACTTGACAGGCAGAAGAACCATAATGAGTAAGCCTGCTTAGAACTGCTGTGTCACTGCCACAAAGGAAATTGCTTCCCAGAATGCAAATTGATAACTAAATAATAGAACCAATTTTACTTTATTAAAAAAAAAAGTAATAGATAATTCATATAAGGAGAGTAAGATCAAGGTAAAGCTTTGCTATATTACCAGAATCCATCTGTTTTGATTATAAATTTACTAAATAAAGGGAAAAAATTATTTGATTAAATTATTTTTCTGATTTTTTTTTTCATGTATCAACTTTCAAAACTCCACATATTTGTATTAGGATTTTTGATAGCTTGAAGTAAAAAAACAAACAAACAAAAAAAAAAAAACCAAGCTATTGTTTAATGAATGTAGAGTTTCTGTCTGCGATACTGAAAAGTTCTGGAAATTCATAGTGGTAATAGTTGCATAGCATTGTGAATGAACTTATTTACACTGAGTTGTCTACTTAAAAATGGTTAAGATGGGGGAAAAATGAAAATGAAAAAAGAAAGAAGGAAATATTCAGTATATGTGAGAATAAAACTGAAAAAAGAAATATTCAAAAAGCAATTTTCTAACCTCTTCTACAAATGCTTGTTTCTGAATGCAGAAACATGGAAAGAGAAAAGGAAAGAACGACAGAGGGAGGAAGAAGGAGAGAGAAAAATTGCTCCCATCTTTCCTGTCCTTGCATTGGTAATATGATTATGTTTGTAGGTTTGCTGAAACTACTAATAATTTTGCTTTATAGACAATATTTGAAGTATTTATTAGGTATAAGTTAGTTATGTATTTTTTGAGGTAAGTGCAATAATCAGTTCAAGAGAACATCAGCACTTCAGTAATATCTTCATTATTATGAGAGGTTTTTCCATATATATCATCATTTGACAATAAGTGAGAAAGTCTTACAGGAAGGAGATATTAAGTGGCTCAAAAATAAAAGAAAAAAAAAGAAAAAAAAATGTTGGGCTTAATTTCTTACACGAGAGAAAGTGCAGATTGCAATAACTTTATTAAGATAATCTAAAAAGTAAAGGTATATGTGTTCCAACACAATGCAGTGAAATGGGTGAATTTTATTTCCTTAGTTCTAAAGAGAGGAGAAGACAAGATAGAGTGATTGTCAGTGAAATCAATGACCTAAGGATTTATAGATAATCTCTTTACTAGCAAACAAAAACATTGCCTTTGACTGAAAGAACATACCATCTACTGTATTTGTGTACCTAAAAAATAAAGACATTTAACAACTACAGAACTGAATAATAAATTTGATGAAAATACAAGAATTGAAAATGGATAGACATGAAAAGGCTCCAAGGAGACCAATACGTCCTTGTTTTACCTCTTCCCCTTTCTTTTGTTCTTTACTCCTTTGTCTTTCTCCTTCTCCCCCATTTCCTTTTCCAACCTCACTTTTCATGAAAGTACTCTGATTTCTCTATAATAGCATGATACAAACACATATGGAAGTGGTATTAAAAAGGTATAAATAACTTAAAACTTACATAATGTTATTAACCAATGTCATCCTGATAAACTTAACAAATTTTAAAAAGGTGCAAATATTTATGGAAGTGGGATTTTTAGTATGCATTTTAACTTTTTATAAATGTCCATACACAGTTTCAGAAATCACAATATTAATAGGTTAGTAGAAAATGAGCACTTCCTTGCTCATTTATCCTCTACCTCCCACCCTTGCTTCCCAGAAGCAATCTCTGTCAATTCTTTTAGTTATTTTTTTCTTGGTGCATCTCCATGACCTTAACAATACAAATTTCTTGGTTTATTAATTTAGCCATCACAGTAATTGACTTTCACTGTGCTCATGGAAATTCAGCTGTTTTATATCAGAAGTTCCACAATTTCCCCTTCCTTCCCCTATACTTAGATCTCAATTTTTGGTTAGATCAATATTAAATTTCTATTATAATAACTAAATAAGTATTCATTATTTATGAGACAAGTATTCTAAATATAGGTTTTTTTTTAATTTTTGTTTTAAATTTTCTGGATTTATAGCCACCTTTTTTTCATGTGTACCTATAATTCTAAACATGTGAAACCTAGTGAGGCTAAATCAAAAGGTAAATGACACAACATCTCCCTAATGTTTGATAAGCAGTTTCCATGACTTAATACATTAATATTAAATGGTGTCTTAGATTGTCTTTCTCCAGAAGCAAAACCTGTGTGCACATAGTTTACCTGAGAGATGATCCCAGGAAGCATCAGTAGAGAAGTAGATAAATAAGACAGGAAGGCGAGGGAGCCAAAACAGGATGCATTAACCAGCAGGTTACCATTCTGTGCAACTCAAACCCGCAGGGAGTTCCGGGGAGTCTATGTAGAAAAGCCTTCAGAGTTCCTTGCTCATGGGTAAATATTTGGTGATTTATTTATCAACTCCTGTCAGTTAGTAGTTAAAAAACACTTTAGGACCATTATCATAACAGTACTTCTGACATATTCCCACAGGGTCAACAGCTTCGTGGTGATCAGAGAAATCCTGCAAGGAAAGAGTCACACATAGTTGTAATAGTAATCTGCAGGATTAGCACAGGAACAGTGAGTGCAAAAGAGAAATAAGTGAAGCACCAACACTTGCTTTTCTCCCTTGCCTTCTCCAGTGCCTTCACATCAGTGTAAGCAGAGTGAAGCTGACAAACAAGGACTCCAGTTGCTCTAAAACAAACAAAAACAAAAAAACCAACCAACCAAACAAACAAACAAAAATACACCTGATTCTCTGTGATCCAGATACTCATAACCACACAAAACAGTTTGCATGCAGATGGTTCATCTAAAACTCATTCCAGTCTTCATCCCTGTTTACTTCAGACATCATACATGAGTCAGCTTGGGCCACCATAACAAAATACCATGGATGGGGTGGCTTAATAATAGAAATATATTTCTCACCATTCTAGAGGCTGAGAAGTTCAAAACAAAGGTGCTAATCAAGTCTGTTCTTGATAAAGACTCTCTTCCCAATTTGCAGATGGATGCCTTTATGCTGTGCCCTCACTTGGCAGAGATAGATAGATGATAGATAGATGATATGTAGGTAGGTAGATGATGATAGATATAGATAGATAGATAGATAGATAGATAGATAGATAGATAATAAATAGATAAATAGATAATAAATAGCTAGATTACTGGTGTTACTTCTTACAAGGACACTGAAGTCCTTCTGACTTGATTTAACCATAATTTCCTTCAGAAGGCCCTATTTCCAAATATATTCACACTAGAGGCGAGGTGCACAAAATTCATGCACAGTGGGGAGGGAAGGCCCTCAGCTGAGCCTGCACCCTCTCGCAATTCAGGACTCCTTGAGGGATGTCCAACTGCCTGTTTAGGCCTGATAAACCAGAAGTCAGACATCCTTCTCACAATCTGGGACTGCTGGCTCTTAACTGCTAGCCTGCTTGCCTACCTGATCACCCTCGCCAGTCTGCCTGCCTGCCTATCACCCCTAACCACTCACCTGCTTGTCTGATCACTCCTTGATCACCCCTAACTTCTCTTCTGCCTACCTGATCACCCTTAACTACCTCTGCCTCAGGCCCCATCACTGCAACTTTGTCCAGAATGACATCCAGAAGGTTGTTCGGCTGTCTGACCTAATTAGCATATTATGCTTTTATTATTATAGATTGGAGGCTGGAACTTCTACATATGAATTTGAGGAACACACATATACTGTTTATAATACATCATAATAAATCCCACATTTCTAGATCATTCCTTATCATCAGGACTATCATTCCATAGGATCTGTACATCTCCTATTCAAATTTTAGAAATTAGTCTAAACTAATCTGAAATGTATAGCCAATTATTAGAGAATCCCTATAATCCTGTTTCTATTCAATTTCATGTTCTAATAGAAATGTGCCCCCCTGCTAAGGAGTAAGGCCCAGCAATTGATCTACATTCTCTTATTTATCCACACTCTCACTGCTCTAGCTCACTTTTTCTTCCTTCTCTCTCTTTGAATCTTTAACATGAGATTTCCCCTTCTCACTCTAGCTGTTTCAATGATTTCAATTTTACTGAGGAAAAAAGAGCAATCTGAGGAGAACTTCTGCCATCACATCTGTCAGTCTCCCTCTTTCAAGTACACCTGTTCTTTTCCTCTTGAGGACCTGACAGAACTGCCTTCACTCCTAGGTAAAGCCTACCCCTCACTTATGTGGGGGATCCCATACCCGGTCAGCTATTCAAGATGATCACCCCTCTAGCAGCTCTAACCTGTCCCTCACATCAACTTTCCCATTTTAATGTATCATTTCCATCTAATATCTCTAATTTTAAAACATATGTAGCATGCATATATAGTGTCTATATAGTTGATTCTTGAACAATGCACCCACCCCTCACACATTCAAAACTCCACATATAAGTCTTTATTCCCTCAAAACTTAAATAATAATATCCTACTTTAGACCAAAAGCTTAAACAGTTGATCAACACATATTTTGTATGTTTTATGTATTATATACTAAATTCTTACCACAAAGTAAGCTAGAGCAAAGAGAATGTTAAGAAAACCATAAAGAAAATACATTTAAATACTATACATAGTTAATGAAAAAAAAATCTGCATATAAGTGGCCCTGTGCAGTTCTAGTTCAAGTTGTTCAAGGGTCAGCTGTATATTCATATATATATATATATATATATATATATATATATATATATATATATATTCATATATATATATTCAGTCAGGCTGCTATAACAAAAATAGACCAGGTGGCTTAAATACAATAGAAGATTCTTATTTCTCATGGTTGTTGAGAAATTCATTTTTAAGACACCAGTAGCATCTGTGTCTAGTGAGATCTAGATTCCTGATTCTTAGAATCCTTGCCATGTTCTCACATGGTAGAAGGAGGCAGAAAGATCTCTGAAATCTCTTTAATTAGGGCACTAATCCCATTCATGAGAGCTGTTAGACTGTCGGATAGACAGTCACTTAACCTTTTATATACAGTGAGTGGCTAGATTATTATGATCTCTAAACACATAATAATCTGGCCATTCAGTGTGTGTATGTGTGTATATATATATATATATATATATATATATATATATATATATATCCTGGTGCATGAATTTGTGCATGGATGGGATCTGGCCAGCATGGCCAAGGGGAGGAAACATGGGCGGTTGGTTGGCCTGCCTGCTGGTCGAACTCCTGCTCTAGGGGACAGTATAAATACTAGGCTTGTATCTTAATTCTACTATTTTTACCAGTTCTCCAATCCAAAGCAAATCTCTTAACTTTAATTCTCTTCTGCCTAATGAAGAGAATAATTATACCTCCTTTTATGTGTTATTTTGAAAATTATTTATTTGGAATACTATCCCCTAAACCCCATAAATCCCAGTGCCTAGATTATAGTAGGCTTCCTGAGAATGTTGACTCCCTTTCTTCTCAGCTTCCTCTCTCCCTCCTACTACCAATCACTGGGTCAGTACATAGGGGCTGTTAAGTAAATGAACACAAGCAAACCTACTTATTACATTTAATGTAGTCAGACTACCCCGAAGCTTAATAAATAACAACTATTTGCCCACAAATCTATCATCTGAACTGAGATTGGGATGGACAGCTTGTCTAAGTTCAAGCATCTGTGAAGGGTGAGAGACCGAAATCATTGGAATACTCCCTTACAACACCTGCCTGGCATTTGTTGGTTGCTGTTGGCTTGAACCTCTGCTGGGGCTGGCACTGCATGCGACTGCTTGGCTTCTTCACAGCATGGTGAACCAGTTTTGAGAACAAGTGCATCGTGATCTAGCCTGGAAATTAGGCAGCATGCCTTCTGCCACGTTCTGTTAGTCAGAATTGATTAACCAATACTGACATATATGCAATTAGAAGTGAAGTAGACTTCATATTTTGATAAGAATAGTGTCAAATAATTTGCACACAAAAATCACTATGAATTCCTCCACCAATCAATGTCAGTGTCTATACCAAGCTGGTGTATTGAATATACAGATGAGCCCACTGAAGACATCAGGAACCAATGGATTAGGGACCTAGTTAAGGTAAATGGTAAAACAAAACAAAACAAATCAAAACAAAACAAAAACAAAAAACAAACCTGGTCAAAAATTTCAAAAACCTAATTACTACATCTAGATGTGCCCAGAAATAAAGCTAACTGGGGCCTAACTATGTCCAAGTCACATAACTTTGGAGTCTCAGTGTTCCCAATTTTAAATGGGAATAATGATTAATATGCAATCAATTGCACAAAGCTTTAAAAATCAGAAGAAGCAAATCATGTAAAGGCATTATTAATTCTGTAATATGTTATTGGCTGTATTAATGGAGTTAAAAGGCTCTGATATTGGAGTGTGGGTAGATGAGCAAAGCCACCCTCATTTGACATAACTATAGTAACTATTCTCTTTGTCAGATTTATTTTTACCTGCTGACAGTACAGACTCTGTACTTGGATTTTTTTCTCTGATTAAGAAATAAATTTTGCTCAATCTCCCTACCCACACAGCACCCCCTAACCAGAGCTCCTGGCATGCTTTCTATCTATGAATCTGTCTCTATTTTGCTTGTTAGTTAGGTTTGTTCATTGAATTCCACATGAGTGAAATCATATGGTACTTGTCTTTCTTCGACTGGCTTATTCCATGAACGAGGGGGCGGGGGGTGTTGGAGGGTTGCTGGAGATTAAAAAGAGTATATGGGGGATTAATGGTGATGGAAAATAAATAAAATTAAAATTATTTTAATAAAAAGGTAAAAAAAATGTTCCACCTAAATTATATGTTTCAAGACAGAGCATTAAATAAAATAATTTTAACAAAGACCACTATTTTTACCTAGGAACCAGGAAAATTAATTAGCTCTTGATGCAAAATATTTTGCAAGTATCCATTGTGGTAGTACATCAGTGATACACTCTATAACCAGTCATGTATTTCAAGAAAGTAATAGCAAGTGACATTTCACAATCTGAGCTTGTTCTGTTAAAAGAGAAAAAAAAAATGAATTCTAGGTTTATAGAAAATGTCAAAGAACATCAAAGAAAATACCTGACATTTAAACAACCTCAGACTCTAATGTCCATTATATAAAATGAAAAAGATATACTAATGTGTGCACTCTGAACTACCAGTTACATTTTTATCCTTCTGTTTAATAATACCTTGCACTTAGCTTGTTTCCTTAAAGCCATTTAAATCACCCCATGATTCCTATTAAAGTAGATTTTTTTCTCTATGCTTTTTTTTTCCTTTTCATTTTTATATGGAACTAGAGACCCAGTGCATGATTTGTGCATTGTTGGGGTTCCTCAGCCTGGCCTGCACCCTCTCATAATCTGGTATCCCTGCGGGGATTGGGCCAAAATTGGCAGTTTAATATCCCTTAAGAGGTGTACTAGTGAGTGAAGCAGCAGGTGACTGGGGAGGAGCCTGAGCCTGGGCTAGGCACTGCTCTTGCTCATTTGGCCCTACTGCACCTGCTGCCTCTTCTACCACAGCTCAGTAGCTGCTTGGTAGTACTGCCACTGAAGTGGGAGAGGCTCATGTCGCGGCAGTTGCGGTTGCTAGCTGTGAGCCCAGCATCCGGTGCCCTTCAGTCAGCTGAGCACACTGACTACCAGGGAGTAGCTCTTGCATTGAGCATCTGCTCCCTGGTGGTCAGTGCGAGTCCTAGGGACCAGCCAATAGGTCCTTTGGTTGCTTAGGCTTTTATAGATAGATAGATAGATAGATAGATAGATAGATAGATAGATAGATAGATAGATGATAGATAGATTCTTCATGATTCCATTTATAATGCACTTGGTAGCTTTTTTTTCACTGTTGTCTATCCATATGTATATAGCTATATGACAAGATTTTAAATTGGCCAGTTAACTGAAATGTTGAATGATCAACAAAGACCATTCTACATATTTGGCTGCACTGAAGTGGAAAATGCTTGTTCTTCACAAGACATGGTGGACAGAGTTAACAGAGAAGCCTCAGCCTGGAATAAGATATTCCAAAACATATAACTGGCAACAGATATAAGTTAAAACCATATAAAATATTACTCCAAAGAAATGATAGAAGAAAAAACTAAGAAACAGATGAATATACAATATGAATAAGAAATCCACAGGGGGGAAAAAGTCAAATTGCCAATAAGCACAGAAAAAATAAGTCCAGTATTACTAGAACCAGGGAATAATGTTTTAAAGCAATAATGAAATAGCTTCTCATGTCCACTAACTGATCCAAATTCGAAACTCTGATGAAACTTAATAAAACGAAGTTTTTTCAGAGATACAAAAAGTGGGAGTCTTATATACTGCTTCCTACTAGCTGCAAATATGACATAATGACAAGTGAATTTAAAAGAATGCAATTTAAAATAAATTAATATTTTAAGAAATCACTCTTATTAGTAGCTACATCTGTCGTAATTATGTACTCAATTATTAAAAAATATATTGAGTACATGTTGTATGACAGAGTCCATGATAGACATATCCTAAATCTAATGTGACTTGACTTTATAAGAAAATATGTATGTATACAGAAATCTTTAAAGTGTGGAGCACACAATAAGTGCCCAATAAAAAGTAGATTTAATAATATTTCCTGATGTTTTGAGCCTACAGAAGCAAGGGATCTCTAGCATTGTATACAACCCAGTTTATAATCATTCATAAAAATAATACAATAAGCAAGTGTGTACATTCTGGAGAAACACTGAGTTCTACTTTACAATCTTATTCTATAAGATAATTTCTTTTAAGAAATGAAGTTCACCCCTGGCTGGTTTGGCTCAAGAGACAGAGCATCAGCCTGTGGACTGAAGTGTCTCAGGTTTGATTCTGGTTAAGGGCACATGCCCAGGTTGTGGGCTTGATCCCCATTAGGAGGCATGCAAGAGGCAGTCTATCAATGATTATCTCTCTTCATTGATGTTTCTCTCTCTCCCTCTCTGAAATAAATAAAATTATAGCTTTAAAAAAGAAAGAAATGAGGCTCACAGACAATAGATTTGTGAAATCATGGGGGCAGGGGTTGGGTGCAGACTAGAAGGGGTCACTGAGGAAGAAAGGGGACATCTGTAAATCTTTCAACAATAAAGATAGCTTTTTTTTTTTTTTTTTTTAGAAGAAATGAGGTTCTTGCAGGTTGAAGTGTAATTTTCAATGACAGCTTGAAATGTGGTTTCACAATGTGTTATATCTCAAACAGCAACTTTTATAGAAGTGAAAAGTGCTCTAGAAAAGTAAGGTAGCCCACTCCAAAAGCACTTCAAGTGAGCCAAATTATATGAATGCCACAGATACTAAATAGAGAATTGTAAAATGATAGAGTGGAATAGAGCAATATTTTAAAATCAATTTTTTATTTAATATACTATACTGGGGCATACATGTGTACCAAAAATGAATAAATATATACCTTCTTCAGCACGAATGGGAGAAACATAATTTTAAAAATTTTTGTGTGTTTATGTATCTTCCAAATGGGTAAGTGGGGGGATAATCTTATTTTAAATGATGACATATATTTAGATGACATGTATGTCTTTCCTGGTTTAAAATTCTTAAGTGGTTCCTCACTGCTAACAGTTTAAGCCTCTTATAAAAGCATATCAAGGCCTCTGAAATCTGCTTTTGCCTAACTCTAGTTTTTGTGTGTGTGTGTGTTTTTTTTATGTTTGACTTTTCCTTAAAGTGCAGCACACAGAACTGTTTGTGGTTCTGTTAGAGAGTTGGACTCTGCCCTCTTCTCTGCCCCATGTTATCTTCTGGCCCAGGGCACTTCAAAGCCTCAATTCCTAGTATGCTTCCTGTTTGAAAAATTCCCTGAACAGAATATTTTACTACCTTCCTTTTAACTTGCAAAGCATCTTTTTAAATATTTTTTACATAGCACTATATTAGAATTTTCTCTAATTCTAACATTGTGAGTAAGAGTACAGGTTTTGCATTCAGATAGGCAAGCATTTTCCCCTTAAAGGTTGTGTGACCCTGGTAGTTCCCTTAACTTCTCTGATTCACTTTCAAAACGAAGATAATAATGCCTAATATTATAATAGTAATAGTTGTACAGTATATGGTGTTATGAGGCTGAAATGAGTTATAGAATGAATGGAGACAGTTCATGACACAAATGAGGTACCAGTAATAAGTAGTAGATACCATTATCATGATTATTGTTATTGTTAATATAATTTTTCTTTTTTTCCCTCCTAACAGTTGAGACTTTTGAAAAAAAAATTTAATTTTTGCATCTCCTAAAGCTTATTCTTTCACTAGCATACACTGCGCACTTAATGCTGCATGAATGAATGAATGAATGAATGAACGAACGAATGAGTGGGGCTGCTAGAAATAAGCAAAGTACTAGTATGATATTTGTCCCATACACAGTAGAAGAGGTATTAATTTCATTTTTCCAGAAATTATATATTTAGACATTACTGTGTGATTTTGCTGAAAAAAATCTCCCATATCTGAACATGACAAGTTGCACATGAAAGTCCTTAAATTTCATCCTTCAGATGCAGTCATCCCTTCAAGTATAATCTGAAAAAGATTGAATTGTTACGAGTATGGCATGCCTCAGGGTTTAATAAGCCAGTGCTCTCCTCTGTTCTGATACTTAGACACAGGCTCTGTGTAGAGTCGTGTGGATGCAGCAAGTGCTACAAACCACAGATGGGCTAAGGAAGGGGCCCTTTTGAAGAGCAAGGCTTTCTCACGTTGTAGAGGAACAAATGGATCAAAAGGAGCTGGGAAGGACTGATGACAATAAGAAATATGGGAGAACTTCCAAAGCCAAATGCTTCTGTTTCCCAGCATTGTATTTAAAAGGTTTTAACTATGCTATTCATGACATTGACATTGACTTATTTCAATGGGTTAAAAGTATTGAGACTGCCATTTCTCCCTCTTAGGTGGCCAAATTACTGCGCAGTCTCGTTTAATTCCGGTAAACATTTTCCCAATGAGGATTGCTGTTATTCCCACTGGACAAACTGGAGGAGCCACTGCAGGCCAGAGAGATATCCCATTGTAAATAAACTGACACTGCCGTTTATCACTAGTCCCCTGAGAGTTTAGTCAGCACTGAATCCACTGAGCCAATAAGCCCCGATGGAGCTCAGATATACTGAATTCCAAAATCTATAAGGCTGAGTAGTCCTTGAAGTAGAAACATATACAACAAAACCCATGGTCCCCTTTCCTTCCTCTTCCAACTTAAGGAAATCACACAGATAATTAACTTGAGAAAATCACACCACTACCTCTAATATGTGTATCACACACATGATTTTCAATGCCAAGCTCCTATAATGAAATGCCTGATTAGCACAGTGAACAAGCAGAGGTATATCCGAAGTCAGGTGCTCAAGAACACATATTGCAACCGACATTCTTTCAAAGAGAATTAAGGTGTAATGTAGAAGAGATGGCCACAATTTTCACCATCCTATTAATATCCTATTAAATCAAATGGAGCCCACTCTTCCAGATCCCCACAGCAAAACAGAAAAGCTAGAAATGATTTCTCTTTGTTTCTAACATTATAGGCCAATTTGTCTCAAGCTCTCTCCAGGGAATAAGACAATGAATGCTGTTTTGTTTCCTTGGAGACAATCACTTCAGAGGCTGGGCTGTGGTCTCTCCACTAGTCCCTCTTCTTGAAACGCCTTTCTTCCTTCAGTTGTTTTAATGACTCTTTGGGAGACTAAAAGAGGAATCATATGCATTTGGTTTCCCCTCTATTTGCTTCCCTAAGTGTGGCTTCACCACCACAGGTAGTTATGTAAAGATAAAACAATATAATTTTTCAAAATATATTTCCAATGCATTTCCACTAAAAACATTTTCTCTTTTGGAAAAAGAACAACTCTACAGTGCACTCAATTTCACCTAATGAGCAGAATTTGAATGAAGTCACTATCAAATCTGAAAATTTTAAATGGCTTGCCCACTCTTATCTGGGGATTATTACTTTCCAAATTAGACATTGGAACAAAGAAGTTTTGTGAAAGTGAGTATTGCATCTATCAGGAGCATACTGCTTGCTTTTAGGAATGACACTTGATACAAGACTCTCATTGACCATTCCCAAATCATCTCAGTCCCTGTGAGGATGTACGATAGCCAGTGGGCCTCATTTTATAGGTATGGAACCCGTCTGTTTGTTGACCTGGTCCCAACTGTCCTGACAACTCTCCTGGAGTAATGTCCTAGAGAAAGGAACTTGCCTGCAATGCAACTTCCTGTCAAATTAGCATATGGCATAGAATATGGAGTGTCAAGATGACTGATTTCTGAAAACAATTTTTTTTTTTAAAAGATACACCCACCTCTCATTGAAAAGGCAGCTGCCCAACACATAATTGTTTCCAGTAGATTGGTACTGGAAAAGACAACTGTCTTATCTGAAAAGAACATTGCTAAGAAACTGATCTTAGGGGAAATGAGAGAACACAGAGCATGATATTTGCATTTCTTTTAAATTCCTCTCAAGATTTGAAAATCACTCCTAAAAATATACTCAATGTAACTAGAAATATATTTTCTATTGTCTTAGAATGGTTTTGAGGTAGGGGATTCACTAAAAAAAAAAAAAAAAAAAAAAAAAAAAAAAAAAAAAAAGATATATTTACTCTTGACCATCCCTATAATCTCTTTTTTCTTTTTTCTATATCCTGCCTAAAAGAAAGCATTTCAACAGGTTTGTAATATTAAATTCTAGAGGCCTGGTGCACAAATTCATGCATGGGTGGGATCTGGCTGGCCTGCCTCAATGGGGACACATCGGGCTGGAGTGGCAGGGAGAAAGGGCCATGGGCAGTTGACCAGCTGGTGCTATCCTCAATTGGGGTGTTTGGTGCTGGGCTGGTTGGGGGGAGGCGGGGGGGTGCCAGATCAGGCTGGTTGGCTGCCTCAGGGTGCATCATAACCACCAGTCAATATTATTTTCTCTTTTGGAGTCATTATGAGACTCATGGAGTCACCCTACTTGGACATTTAACTAAAAAGGAAATGATTTTGCTTGAGAGGGGAATAACAACGTAAATGGCATGATGATCCAAACTTAGTCTCTAACCTAAATAAGCATAATATATGGGATATAAATCTGTTAATATCTTAGTCAAAGTTAATTTTTTTATGCAACACAATTCCAAAAGGTAAGCTGCAAAATTTCAAACAGAAATTTCAATATTGCCAAAACCGATTTGGCTCAGTGGATAGAATGTCATGTCGGCCTGTGAACTGAAAGATTCCAGGTTTGATTCTGGTCAAGGGCATGTACCTTGGTTGCAGGCATATCCCCAGTAGGGTTATGCAAAAGGCAGCTGATTGGTGTTTCTCTCTCTTTGATATTTCTAACTTTCTATCCCTTTCTCTTCCTCTCTGTAAAAAGTCAATAAAATATATTAAAAACAAAAAAAGAAATAGCAATATATTTCAGTGATAAAGAAAAGCTGCTTGATTAGATTTAAGAAAGAGTAGTTGATCTGTCCTCTTATGGAAATTCTCAAAGAATATATTTGACTATATGAAATATTCACATTAATGGCTGATTTTAGAACCTAAAAATTTTGAATGATACAATATAGTTCCATTCTACAATAGTGTTTGTAAATTGCCCTGTCCACCACCTCTCACATATTAATGGAATTC
Source organism: Pipistrellus kuhlii (assembly GCF_014108245.1). Taxonomy (NCBI): domain Eukaryota; kingdom Metazoa; phylum Chordata; class Mammalia; order Chiroptera; family Vespertilionidae; genus Pipistrellus; species Pipistrellus kuhlii. Next base: position 139,497,668 of record NW_023425404.1, read on the forward strand.
AAGCACATTAGGCAATTATTCAATAGAGGCCCGATACATGAAAATTCATGCACTGGAGGGGGATGTCCCTCAGCCTAGCCTGCCCCTCTCACAGTCTGGGAGCCCTCAGGGGTGGAAGGAGACCCAGCAATCAGGGGAAGGTGATGCCCCATCACACCTCTGCTGCTGCCACTGCCAGCAGCGCAAGCCTCAGCCAGCCCTGGTTACCTGCTCCTTGGGGGGCCCTGAGCAGCTGAGCAGCAGCCATTGGAGGCTTGCCTGCATCTTGGGCTGGCCCTGGGCAACAGGGGGGCTTAGGGGGCTGGCAGACTCTGGAGGCCTTGTTGTGCTCCTGCCACTCCAGCAGGGCAACAGGAACTGGGTGCTGCCATCTTGTGGCTGTGGTCTTCGTCATCTTTGAGGGGGTGGCAATCAATTAGCATATTCACTCCATATTGGCTGTGGGAGCCACCATTTTTTAGGACAGGGCAGTCAATGGTCTTTTTATACTTACTCTTGTAATTTCTGATTTCATCTCCATTATACTTTCATAATCTGAACCTCCTTTCAGATCTTCTTAGTACCAATAGTTCACTATCTTCAACTATGCTGTGGAGATGAAATAGCAGTTGGTCTATAATTTCTTCTTTCTACTTTGGGTACATCTGGGAAAGAATTTGAACAAAGAAGATATGTATGTCTTAGGCAAATACATTGCAAAGACACTAAACAGACCATTAAAATTTGCTGCTAATCACATATTTTTACTATACTATTATCTTGAAGATTTTTAATATTACTACGTAGATTTTTACTATTACCTTGAAAAAAATGAGGGAAAAAAATATGTAAAGTATATACTAAGCAATAGGTTAGTATGTGTCCTTTAATTTTTTTCTCCTTAATGTTATTATATATTCAATCTTCTATCAGTAAATATATTATTTACTATTATCTTTTTTTTGCTACTTAGTTTCAATGTTTACATAAATCTCCATATGACACACCCCTAATGGTGCTTGGTTTCAACATTTGTAGATATGGGATTATACTTTGTGCATTAATGTATATCTTTTTATCTTTCAACAACATTTTTTGAGATTCTTCCAATATAGTATGTAATAGGATATTTTAAAATTTTTAATTGTCATATAATATTCTACTCTATGAATACATGACCATTTGATTATCCATTTTCTTGTTGATAAATGGGCAATTTTCAAATTTTTATATTTAAGCCATCAGTCTGTGGTATTTTGTTATGGCAGCTTGAGCCAATAAACACATGCTTATTGTAAAACTCTTCCAATTCCATTATATATTTGAACCTTTTCATAAGAAACAAAGTAAATAAATAAATCCCCTATTTATGAGAATAATAATTCAGATTATTACCTTTGGAATTTAGAACTGGGCTCACAGTGATAAATCATTTAAGGTCAATGTCTAGATAGAATGTATTCAAGTGGAGTGGTGTACATGATCAACATCCTTTTAATTAATATGGAACACTAATAAATTATTGAATTAAAGTTACCTTCCATATTAAAATCCATATATCAGTTTCTTATTAAGAAGCCTGTCTCAATATAAATTAATATTCTAGAGAAACTTTTCCACTACTTTGTAAAGAGTTATGGATTTTCAATTTGCTTTTTATTAAAACCAATTTTATTTTTATTTTAAAAACCTAAACACAGTTAAAGTGTTATTACTGAGTTAGCCAGACACATTGTTTATTTTAATGTATTGAACAATTTTAACTTTCAAAAATGACCATCTTTTAGTCAACACTGGAGACATTCACATGTTCCTAAATGTTTGCCTCTGTATGGCTTACACTTAGATGAAGGGTCACTATATTTAATAAATAAATCCATTAAGAACTTGTCAATATGAAGAAGTGGTTTATTTGCTTTACTAACAGTGTATAGAAGAAAAAGCTTTCAATATTTTTGATTAAGCTAATGGGTAGTATCTGATATATAAAGAGCAAATAATCTATTCATTAGAGCAGATGATTCTGAGTCTAGTTATAGATTTAGACCCATTATGGATTTTACTTTTAGCTTTATTCCCATACATTGATTATTCTGATTGACTAATCATTTAGTTAGGAAATAGATAACATTTCTTAGTAAACTAATTTGAGAGCATTCTCAATCTTTGGGAGAGAACTAGTAAACCTATTTTGTGTAAATATGTCCTAGAAATCTGAAAATGAGCTATAATATTGCTTTTATTTATTTTTTTAAAATATATTTTATTGATTTTTTACAGAGAGGAAGGGAGAGGGACAGAGAGCTAGAAACATCAATGAGAGAGAAACATCAACCAGCTGCTTCCTGCACATCCCCCAAGGTGGATGTGCCTGCAACCAATGCACATGCCCTTGACCGGAATAGAACCTGGGACCCCTCAATCTGCAGACCAAAGCTCTATCCACTGATCCAAACCGGTTTGGGCTAATATTGCTTTTATATGAAAGTTATTAAAATAATTCCACAGTGCAGTATACAGATAATATATTTTAGAAATATATATTCCTATCCTATAGAAAATTATTAACCAACTAGAGGCCCATTGCATGAAATTCATGCAAGAGTAGGCCTTCATGCCGGCACCAGCTTCCTCTGGCACCCTAAACCCAGGCTTCCCTGGCAGCCCCGGCTTCATCTGGAAAGACATCCAGTATAATTAGCATATTATGCTTCTATTATTATAAACTAGAGGCCCTGGGCACAAAATTTATGCATAGGGGAGGGGGGGTGTCCCTCAGCCATCCTATACCCTCTCCAATCTGGGACTCCTTGAGGGATGTCCAACTACCTGTTTAGGCTTGATACCACCACCAAGATCAGGCCTAAATGGGCAGTCAAAATTATACTCACAATCCAGGACTGATGGCTCCCAACTGCTAGCCTGCCTGCCTGCCTGACTGCCCCTAACTGCTTCTGCCTGCCAGCCTGATTAATGTCTAACTGCTTTCCTGCCAGCTCAATTGCTCCTAACTTCCTTCCCCTGCTGGCCCAGTCACCCCTAAATGCCCTCCTTTGCCAGCATGGTTGCCCCCAACTGCCCTTCCCTGTAGGCCTGGTTCCCCTGAACTGCCCTCCCCTCTAAGCCTAGTCCCCCCTTAAATCCCTTCTTTGCAGGCCCAGTCATCCTTAGCTGCCCTCCCCTGCAGACCTGGTTTGCCCCAACTGCCCTCCCTTGCATGCCTGGTCCCTCCCAGCTGCCCTCCCCTGTTGCCTTCTTGTGGCAGCCATCTTGTGTCCACATGGGGGCAGCCATCTTTGACCTCATGAGGGAGGCCATCTTGTGTGTTTGAGTGATGGTCAATTTACATATTACTCTTTTATTAGATAGGATGTCATCCCGATAAATTTAATAATAGGAATATAAGAAGAAAATACATGTACATGCATTGTGTTATTAATGAAAATAAAGTATCTGATTAGAAAATTTGACAACAATCCCAGAAATACTTTGGTTTATTATGTTTATTTTGTGTTTGAAGTCTTTATTAAAACCCATCAGTATAACAAATGTATGTTTTCTAAAACTGTAAAATACTCATTAATCCTATTGCTCAAAAGTAGAAATGTTCAGAGGGACCTGTAGAGGGCCTTAAGTTACTCTGGTCCACAGAACAAACTATCATATGTATTCCCTAAAGAGCTTCCTCTATTACAAATAACACTGACACCAGAGGAGGGACTGAATGTTCTGGTTAAATGATAATGGATGGTACAAAATGTAATGCCAAGAAGGTATGAATAAGATATAAGGAAATTGTTTCAAAGGCCAGTCCAATTCCTCTTTGATACAAACTCAGGGGCCCTTCACTTTCCAATGAGCTCAATTAGCCCCTTTGCTCCATGACATCACAAAGTTCCTGGTTTAAACTGTGCTTCAAGAGCTTTTTATACACAAGAATTAAATGAGCCTGTCTCATTTAATTCCAGTTAATGTAAGTGAGCTTCTGAAATGGAATTGCTCAGTTATAACACCGAGCTTGAAGCCAGGCTGGCTGATTAATTCCTAGCTGTTTGAAGTGCTTTCTTCTCCTATCTGGAGCTATGCAGGCCTCCTGGTAGCCTGAGGAAGCCGGAGCCTAAGTCTTAGGAAGATTTTTGATTTTTGCCTCCTCTCTGCAGAGATAAATGGAGACCAGATAAGCACTGTGGCATAAAACTGAAAATAAACCAGAAACGTGTTGGCAATTTTGAGCAAGGCTTGGGATGTAAGGCTGATTAGAAAAACAACAACAAAAATTCCATAATATAGCATCCTTGTATCTGACTTTCAATTCACTGGTACACTTTGCCATTTTAATTGAAAATTACTATTGCCTAGAAACTAACATTACCCTAAAGATGTCCTAGTTAGTTCCAGTGGAGGTTTTTACATAAAATGAGCATTAGCAGCAATGAGAATGGAAGGGAGCGGCTGAACATGGTGAGTCATTAAGGCAATGATTAGGACACTTTCCCAGATTTTATTATATAACCTCTTGAAATCCTCATATGATCTGTTTTACAATTCCCAGTAGAGCTCTTTATGACCTTCAAAGCAAAAAAATATGCCTAATAAACAAATCATAGCATATCTTCCAGTTTAAGATAAAAAAAGAGATCATTTATTTGGAGGTAATTTAGTGATATCACCCTTATGATTTGTCATATACCTGAATACACTCACCCTGCTGATCACGTCACATGCACTTTGCTATTTTAGTGTATTTCTTGTTTGAAATAGACATCAAGAGAAATGCAGGCTGAGTGGGCAACTTTAGGCCATGTAAGTATATTTTCTACCTTCCAAGTGGCAATACTGCCAGGTAAGAGTAACCCAAATCAGCCATGCATCATCCCCCACCCCACCCCCACCACAAGCAGCCTTGATGCTGAACACTCAAAATGCAAACCCAATCATTACCAAGAACTCTCAAGAGCCAGTCCAAATGGCTCAAGCACTTGAGAGAGCAAAATTATTAAAACTAAGCTAGCTCAAAGATCATTTCCTCCATGCACTGTGGTGTTTGCTCCAATAAACTTCTAAAGCACAGTAAGAAAATAAGAAAACAAAACACCTGAGACTATGAAATAATGAGTAGGCCATTGTTTAAATGACTCTTCCCTTTCGCAGAATTCAAAACTGCAATGAATCCAGAGATTCACCAAGCAAAATCCTAAATATATATTTACTGTGAGCATTTTCTCACTGCCTGACCCATGATGTACTTGCTAGAAGTTTTTATAATTTTGAGATGCTAGGATCTTATATTGTATTTCCTATAAGAGTAGTTCCAGAGTGATGTTCACCATAGCAACTGAGCATTCCAATTGTGTTATCTGAATGCAGGTGATAAGGGGAGAGAACATTTCCCTCATCTTCATGTCAGGATGATGAGAAGTTATAGTGACAATGTCAGGAAACTGTATGGATCATGACATTTGGAGATTCAGCATCAATTTGTGAAAAAGGAAATATTTTATGTCACTCACTAGTAGTACACCAATGACTTAAGGACTCATGCTTGTGGAAAGAAAATTTCTTATCTAAGGAATACTGTCTAAAGAGCATGTATAAATTCTCAATGAATTACAATGAAGAGTAAATATCTAAATAATCTGAGGCAAAACAGTTTCGGAGTGCCATTAGTATAATCATAACATGAAGCAGTTCTATAATTAAAAGTTTAAAATAATAAAGTTTATTTTATAACAATTCATAATGGTGAATTGCTATAAATGAATAAGACTGATTTCTTCTATGGCTCATAAGTTAACTCTAAAATAACTGTAAAAATGCAAAAGTTTTTAAACATTGAAATATATATATATATATATATATATATATATATATATATATATAAAATAATAATAACTGGTTACTTTTTTTGGTGTACCTACTGTGTTCAGGTACTTTATACAAAAATTCTAATCCCATATAATAAAAGGGTAATATGCAAATCAAATCAACTGAATGGTGGAACAACTAGAATGCACACAGTCCCTCCCCAGGCCAACCCTTCCAAGGGCACCCTTACCCTGATCAGGGGAGGGGTCAGTTGGCAAATTGCCCACGGCCCCTTGCCCCAGCTGGCCTTACCCCCAAAGGAGCCCTCAACCCTGATTGAAGGCAAGGCCAGCCAGCAAATTGACAGTGGCCCATGGCACCTGCCAGCCCAGCTCACTGCTGCTCATTCCAGCAGACCCACTCCTGATGGCCACTATCAGGGGCTGGCTAGCTGGACCCCATCAGTGCACAAATTCATGCACCAGGCCACTAGTGAATTATAGAACTGTTGGGAGGAAGTTATTTGACTCCCTTTTTTTGAAACAAAGATTGGTGCTGATGAATAATGCATTGAAAATTACATAGCAGTTTAGTCCTACACCAGCTCCTTTCCTTTCGTCCTTCATTGTATTCACTCATTTCTCTCTTCTCAGCTCTTACAGCTTCATCCCCCAATTTTCTCCTTTCTTCTGCACTTCTGCTTCTCTTTAGCATACTGTTGAAAGTAAACCAAGATTTTATTTTCTCCAAAAGCCCAGGACTTCAAACAATGCCATCTACAGGAAAGGGTAACTGCTTCTGACAAAGGCCATCAGAGATCGTCACCCTGGTTTCTCCAGGATAAAACCCAATGCAATCAATACCTGGAACCTCAACAAAGTGGGAGTTGTTCTTGGATGCCCTTCATCTCAGGTATTTTTTTTTTTTTCTCCTTCTAAGGCCTCTTACATTATTTTATGATTACTATGGAAAAGGAATAATGCTTTGGTTCTGAAACCACTATAAACACTATTAATATTTTATTTTAAGGCATTAAAGGCAATGCAATTGTAATATTTATTATTAACTAGAAGCCTGGTCATGAAATTTGCATGAGGGAGTTTCCCTCAGCCTTGCCTGAGCCATCTTACAATCTTGGACCCCTCAGGTAAGGTCCCTAGGCCTAGCCAGGCACCAATGCCTGTCATAGCATGGTCATCCAGATAGTCATTCTGCTGTTCGGTCATTCAGTTGATTTGCATATTATGCTTTTATTATTATAAATTATGAAATAAGTGATTCCATTATATTTGTAATATTCCTTGTGGAATAGCAAGGCGGTTATAATGCTTTATGTGGCAACTTAAGTATAATGTTTACATAGTGCAAAATTTCACTTGTCATTTAATAAGATCATGCTAATGAGCCTTTCATTTGTATTACCAAACTACCAATCATACTGCGGATTTATACTTTCACAAGTAAATTCTTACCTATTAAACAACTTAAGTAAAACATTCTCCAACACTATAGAGTTCAGGGCAATATTTTCTTTTCTCTTTCTTTATTTAAGGGAATAATTGAATGCAATATAAAATTTATTACGAAATTAATTCAAGGCAAATATAATAGAAGAAAGATTGATTTCTATAGATCTAGAGCTTCTGACAGAGAACCAAGTAATATCTTAAATAAGCCAGGGTCTTCATTTTCTTTTTCCTGTTCAGAAATCATTATCATGTTAATAAACTAAACCAAAGTGACTGGCCATCAGCTTCACGTGTGTTTTTGTTTCTTTTTTTCTGACAGTCTTCAACATATACATTCTGCATTCCTGTGTGAATCACAGAAAATAATGGAAGTGAGTCACCATCATTAATTTATTAACTTATTTTAATCAGTCAACAAATGTTTGTGTTTGTAGCCCCTTCCTGACCTTGAAAATTTCTCTTTATCTTTAGTTTAACTTAATATCTTGAAATATCAGATATCTTCTGTGCAATTTGAGATCTGAAGTTGGGATTTGAAATTGCATAATTTCTTATCTCTTGACTTAAAATATACCTAAGTATTCTCATTAAGGATTCATTAGAATGCTTGTATGAATGCAAGCTACCCAACATTTAAGCTTAAAATAAGAATATAAAAGTCCACAAATTTCACAAAGCATTAGATAGAACAGTGTTATTTTAAAAGTATAATTATGTTATTTATTACTATTTATTTAAAGTCATTCAAAAACCTTTTTTGAGACCATTTTTTCAATCCAAATCTTTTTCTGAGATTATTGAGTACATAATAATGCAGCCTACCTAATAAAAGAGTAATATGTAAATTAACCATCACTCCACCACACCCACCAGCCACTCCCACCAGCCAATCAGAGAGAGTATGCAAATAAACCCAACAAAGTTGGCTACAGCCACAGAGATCAGGAGGGAGGCTTGTGTTTCTCTGGCAATGGAGGAAACCAAGCTTTCTGCCTGCCCTTGCCGGCCTAAGCCTCCACTCAAGGCTACACATTTTCAATTATAGAAGGTAAACAAATTCAAACAGAAATCGCTGCTGGCCATGGAGTGAGCAGGAGGCTTGCTCTGCTCCAGGCTACAAAGTTTCAATTGTAGAAAGTAAATAAATTCCAGATACCAGGGCCTCTGCTTGGGTTACCAGGGGGCGTGCCTGATCTGCAAACTACCACAGGCTCCTCGCCCAGGCCATCCCATGCCCCAAGGGAACCCTCACCTTGATCTGGGCAAACAAGCTGGCCCCCACCCATGCACCAGGCTTCTATCCTATCTAATAAGAGTAATATGCAGATTGACCATCACTCCAACACATAATAGCTGCCCCCATGTGGTCAAAGATCCTGCCCCCTTGTGAACACAAGATGCCCACCACAAGATGGCCAGAAAGGGAGGGCAGTTGGGAGGCACCAGGCCTGCAAGAGAGGGCAGTTGGAGATGATCAACCCTGCAGGTGAGGGCAGTTAGGGGTGACCAGGCTGGCGGATGAGGGAAGTTGGGAGCAAACAGGCTATCAGGGTAGCAGTTAGACATCAATCAGGCTGGCATGGGAATGGTTAGGGGGTGATCAGGCTGACAGGCAGAAGCAGTTAGGGGCAATCAGGAAGGCAGGCAGCTAGGAGCCAGCAGTCATGGATTGTGAGAGGGATATCTGACTGCCGGTTTAGGCCTGATATCACAGCTGGGCTGAGGGATAATCCCCCCACCCCAGCTTTTGGTGGCTTTTTTTGTTTGTCTGTTATTGTTTTTGTTTTTGCATTTAACTTGTCTTATGTATTAGGGGAAAAAAGCACCAAATGTTGTCATTAGAGCCATATTATTTTGGGGGGAAAAAAGTCAAAAAGTGTATGGGGACAAGTAGGATTTTATCAGAATGAGTATAAAGAAAACAAAATTGGCCAAATGTTAATATTATTTTTAACTTAGATGATGGTACAAGGAAATTTACTGTACTATTCCTTTAACTTTAGTACATTTAGTTTTCTATGATAAAAAATTAAAGCTATATTGCCAAAATGATCCCATATACTTTCTTCAATGTATACAATATTTAATGATTTAAGCCTCCTAGAAGATGTCCAGTTAATTTCTTCAGTCTTTCATTTTAGTTGAATTTTATATACACATACATAGAAAGAAAGAAAAAAACTTTCTCATTTATTTTTATCTGTCTTCTTTAAAAATTCTGAATAATATTTAGTTGACCATGCCATTCATACATTCTATACCAAATTATTTCTATTTTTGTAACCATGGTGTAGTTTTCTTTTTTATTTTTTAATCATTATTTTCAAGACTTGGGGATCAGAGTTTAGATAATTTTCTTCCATGTTCTTCACAAAGCTTTTTTGGCTCTTCTCTGGGCTTTTCATGCCATAAACTTTGCTGGACAATTTTCAATTGATAAGCAATGGTACCGAAATGTTTCCCCCTTGATAGATCACCTTGCTCTAATTGCAGGGCAATGACATATTTTAGGAAAGAGGAATTCCTTGTTCAGTCCAGATGTCCATTTATGATTCATTACTTAAGACTAAAACTTTGTCACATCAATCAAAATGCTCAAGTTAATTTTCCTGATGGAAAGTTATTGGTCTTCTGAAATTTTTAAATGTGTAGTGATATGTTGTACTACTCATGTATTGTGGTCTTTCATAGAATTACCATATGCCAGGAACTAGTTCTGTTTCACTTCAGGTTGGGGCAAGGCAAGCTAACATATGTCATTGTGCTCAGAACTTCAAAAAGAAGAACCTAAGTTTGAAAAGCTTATCAAAATAATGCCCCCAAGGGCGGATACCCAGAGCAAGCAGATTTCTCACCACATTGAGTATGTTCCCACGAATGGCACGCAGGCCCCAACAAGCATGAGTAACAAGGAATAACAAGGGATGCGGCAGCAAAACCAGACTTAGGCTCTGCAGGGACTGGGCACTGGCAACCACAGTGGTTTAAAAGAGCCTCTGCCTCCGAGGGGCCGTTTCAGACAAAAGACCCAAACAGCTTTTAATGTCCTCATTATCCTCAAAACAAAGCGTGTTCGTAAGTATGCCAGAGGACTCCCTGTTTTCCAAGACTTTGTGGTACAAAATTTTCCTCTTTCAATCATGCAGTTAGCATGAGTCATCACCTGTAAAGACAAAAAAACATGAAAGGGCATTCTTGGGACATTTCTGGTAATACAGTAATTTCTTGAAACATCGAGTTCTCCAGATGATTCCATTATCCCAATTTAAAGAATTTTGCAGAATGTTAGATGGAATAATTATCTCCCAAAGAAATGTTTTTGAATACTTTACTAACTTGATTATTTGTTACATCTATCTCCATGTATTTAATTTTTAAAATATATTTTCATATATGCCAATTTTCATTTCAGAACTACTAGTAAGTACACTGAAGATTTTAATGTTATTTGCAATTATAAAGGCTTTCTTAAGATGTAAAATCAAATGCTTTAGCTAATTCATTCAAATTAGTATAAGGTATTCCTTAAAAGACTTGCTTTTAGAATTTTTTTTTAAATTTACATTGTTTTAAGAAAAAAAATATTTTGTATTAATTTCCTCACAATGATACTGACTGCTGCATATATTCTAGGGTCATTATAAAGCCTCCCAAAACAAGTGATAGAAAAAGTATTTTTATCACTATATAATAAATATTTATTTAGTTTAGGAACTATGTTTTATGACAAACTACACTAAGGGAAAATGCAATAATATTTTATTTTTTCACTTATTAAATCAATATCATTAGAAGACCACTATCTGCTAGACACTGTAGACCCTGAGCATGAAGTGCTAAGAAAAAATAAAAATATTAAATTTAGAAAAGACAAAATCACAGAATATTATGTCCTAGGAGGAGAAAAAAAGTCAACCATGTTCACTAAAGAAAAAAAACAAAACAGAGAGAGACGGGGAGCTAGAGGGAAGGAGATAATTTAAAGTTTCAATAATTAGATGAAGCAACTAAGTAAGGAGTCAAAGAAAGAACCATTCTGGGCAGAGTGAACAGCCAAGCTCCAAATTGAAAAAGATTTGCATATTTGATGAACTGAAAGAAGGCCAGGATGAAGAAGAGTATGTGAGAGGGAAAGAAGTACACAATCAGGTTGGAGAAGCAAGTGTATTAGAAATCTTAAATTCAATAGTCATTTGTTGTGGTGGTGGTTGTATTTTTATTATCTGGGTACCTACCTCCTTCATCATTTTATAAGTAAAAAAAGACTTATTTATAACATCCTTTATAGGTTCTCAGAGTATAAATGAAGGTTCAGAAAGACTTAGTGAGAAATTCTTCTTTTCTAAAGAAAGCCATGTAGTTCTTGGATGTCTGGGCTCAGGAATGTATCATCTCTTTCACCAAGTTGAGTGTTTAAAATTGGAATAAATCAATATTTAGCCCATATCATACAAATACTATGCCTCTTTTAAAGCTTTCAATATAAGCTCTCTTATTATTTAAAAAAAAATACATTTTATAAGGCTATAGCTGCCATAAGCAGTGATTCCTCAGGTGGAACTGTGTAAAGTAAATTGAAAGCTTTCAGGAAAGGGTTCACCATTCTAGATGCTACCAAGAGCAATCATGATTAATAGGAAGAGGTCAAAATACCAATATTAGCAGGATTTAGGAGAAGTTTCTTGCAATGCTCATGGGTGACTGTGAGGGGTTCAAGGCTTCAGTGGAAGAAGTAACGGCAGGTGTGATGGAAATAGCAGGAGAACTAGAATTAGAAGTGGAGCCTGAGGATTTGCCTGAATTGTTGCAATCTTTTGTTAAATTTTTAACACATGAGGAGTTTCTCCTTAAGGATGAGCAAAGAAAGTACCGTATTTTTCGGACCATAAGACGCACTGGACCATAAGACGCACCAGTTTTTAGAGAAGGGAAATGAAGAAAAAAAGATTCTGAAACAAATAGTGTCCTAAAATATTTTATGTGCATTAAAACCCAACATCACAGTCATAAACACATGTAATCAACCCTGTAAAGTAAACAGCAGCATTTAGAACCATTTTAGAGCCGGGCAAGCACACAGAGACCACACAGAGCCGGGCAAGTAAAAAAACTTTTTTTTTTAAAGTATATGTGTAGGCTATATTTGGACCATAAGACGCAGGGACTTTTTCCTCCCACTTCTGGGGGGAAAAAAGTGCGTCTTATGGTCCGAAAAATACGGTAGTTTCCTGAGATAAAACATACTCCTGGTGAAGATGCTATGACGGTTGTTATAATGACAAGTATTTACTGTACACTTGATAGACTACAATATAATATAAACAAAGCACTTGTATGTACTGAAAAACCAATACATTTGTGTCACTTGCTTTATTGTGATATTTGCTTATTACACAGGCCTGGACCCAAACCCACAATATCTCTGAGGTTTGCCTGTCTATTAAAGGCACTTCCTGCTTTAATATAGCTACTTGATTTTTAGTTATTATGTCCACATTCCAGTCAGCAGAAGTAGCTAGAGACAATGAAAGGCTGTACTAGTATTTCTCTCAGGGGCTAAAAGCCCAGCGAAAACTCAGGAATTACTTTACTAAAGAATAAGAAGAAAAAGATAATAGACACCATGTCTCATCATCTCGCACAGCATCTATCAAATAAAGACATCCATTCATTTGGTATTGTGTGAATTTAAGTGCTAGCTGCATCTAGTGTATCTCATTTAAACCCTCAAACCAATCCTCTAAGGGAGCAGGCGTCTTCAAACTACAGCCCGCGGGCCACATGCGGCCCGCAGAGGAGTCTGATCCGGCCCGCCAGTTTTTTTGGGCAGTGAGCACAGCTGAGGTGTTACAGTAGGAATTAGTAGTTCATACAGTCCAGCCCTCCAGCTCTCTGAGGGACCGTGATCTGGCCCCCACTTTAAAAAGTTTGAGGACCCCTGCGTAAGCCATGCATTCTTCCAACGCTTTCATGAAGGAGAAAACAGAAGCACAGAAACAATAATAGTCTTGTTCATAATTATACAGTGGAGTAAGATTAGAGCCCTGGACCTGAACTTTAAAGATATTTTGTGTGTCTTGAGGGTAATGACAGTCTTTTAAGGTTTTCCAAGGAATTTTCCATGAAAAGTGCCTCTTTCTGCATCTGTTCTTATTGCTCCTGGTTGGAAACTGCTTTCTAAAAAACCCATGTTTATCCTTTTTTGGTCCTGCCCTTTTTGTTCTGCTAATTTCCCAACCCGGTGCTATCAACTACTTTGGCACCTTTGCAGAATTATCCCCTCAGACCCTTCCAAGCTGAATGGAAGATATGAAATCATATGGAGGTATTTGAATGATGTTGTGATGGTGCTGGGCCATTTATATACAGCTCTTTGGTTGATGCTTAAACTCTCTTAATTAAGATACAGAAGGGACACAATTTTTGTCTATGGTATTTATTCACTAGATGCAATGGTGTTGCAGAGAAATCCTAAGTTTAGAACAGTAACCTGACAGGAACCAATGGTGCTGAGACCATCCTCCCAGACCTGAGGTTGTGTACAAGAGAAGCAAAGCAGAGAGGCTCCTGTCTCTGACATTTCATTCTGTCACTTGGTTCATTGTGCCATCTGGCTGCCTTAATTTCCACCCACTACTTGAAATATGTGTTTATAGAAATAAACATGAAACTGCAACTAAAGTTACATGAAAACTGTAAGTGCAAAAATATGATACTGACAGATACAAAAGTCTGTGTTCTAAAATAATTAATTACTCAGCATTAGCTGCAGATATTACAGTTCATAACCTCATTGCAAATGTATACATGTTTATTGATATCATTGTTGTTATATGTTTATTAATTTCTAAGTCTCTTATCAGTTAATATCCTAGTTGTTTTTTTCTAGATGAACCTTTTGCATTATTGTTGGAGTGAATATTTCATTGAATAAAAAAGTGAATAAGATGACTTTCTATTTATACATCTAAGTGTTTCAAAGGAGATTTTTCTCTTCTGGAGTAAAGACTATAGGAATGGTCATAATCTTCTTTTTTAGGATTGAAATTCCAAATGACTCTGGTAAAGTTGAAATGCTTCATTTTCTTTAGTTTTGAGAATGTAGGCCTAAAACTCTGTCATAGTGGATAACTTCAGTTTCTAAGATTTTTTTTTTGGTAGGTGTTCTAGATCCCTATATGTGATCAGTGGTAAACAATAACATTTATAATAATAGTAAAAATGATAATAATGTCAGCTAGGTTAGACTGATGGAGCAATATGTTAAATAATAGCACCAAAAAAAACAAAAAACAAAAAAACAAAAAAAAAAACAGAACACATGTGCACACACCCACACACACTTCTGTGTTATATTCACAACCTTTAATAATGTTTTATTTTTGCATTGTTAGTCTTCTATTCATATAAAAGATGAAGTACTTCAATCTAACAGTCTTCTAATTTACTGAAAAAAATGAAAAGACCTTCACCTTTTTTTATGGAGAGTTAGAAGTGCTTTTTGGATAACACATGGCATATTTGTGGTGGGATAGTGTGAAAATGGTGAATAAGTGATGAATGCTGTGAAAAATTTCATGGTCTACTGACAAGATATAAACAAATACATTAAAATACAAAATGGGAAGTGCACTTGGTAATTGCTTTCAGTTCGAAGCCATTAGTAACACTGATGGAGCATTCACTAATTGCAGAGCATCTTAAGGGGCAACGCTTTCTATGTAACAAGATAAGAGAGGAATAACATAAGACTAGACACCAAGTACATATATTTAAAATATAAGTACTACTGTATCAAAATCTCAGGAGCTGTATGGAAAGAATTAATGTTGAGTTGAACAAAGTTAAACATATTTCTTTATTTTAACATTCTCAAAGCTGCAAATATACTAATTTACACCTTGCAATTCTAAAGGGGGAACTTAGTTTTACAAAAAAAAAAAAAGGGGGGGGGGAATCTTCTTTTGTTTTTTGTTGTGGAGCTGTTGACTCTATTGTTTCACAGATGAGCAGAATCCCTTGAAGCTATGAAAGAATATGCCATCTTTTGTCTCCAGCAAATGTTTCCAAATTCAATAATTTAAAAGTACCAGCATTTATTTTAAGAGATTTTATAAAATTAGCTATATTTATGAAAATCTTATGATACCATTATCCCTTTATTATTAAAGCTTTGAAGTGTTGAATGTTTACATATCTTTTTTCTTTAGAAATTTATTCATATTTTATAACTCTAAATATGTAGATACTTCAAACCTATGATAGCCCAAATAATATAAATTCAGAACATATTCATTGTATTTTGGGTAGGAACAATTTTTCCTCATAATAACTAGTGAACAGAAAAATAAAAGCTACGAACAGAGTAACATTTTACATTCTCACCAGCGGGCTTCCAATGCCAAATTAATTTTCTGAGCATCAGTGGTGGTCCTTTGGTTTACTTGGTGCTACTTGGAATCTTATTAGTGGCTGGTGGTTCTAATGCCACTCAAGAGGGTAGTGAAAACTTCCCCAGGCCATACCACCTCTAAGTAGAAGCAAGTTACCATCCCATGGGACTAAAGAGATTTTCCATGCTAGACCACTTTTATTGCTGGATTTCCCCTTACTAAGTTGCCAAAGTGAAGGAAGGTGTTCTCAGGTTCACAGGGATAAGAGACTTGTTGAGCTCGGGGCTTACTGTGGTGGGATGTGCCTCGCTGATGCTGTCAGCCATCTGGTTGATCTAGTGAGGAAAGGGAGGGCCCATCTTGGAGAAAAAGGAGAGAGTCTCCCTGACTGCTGTTGGCAGCAGGGCCCTGAGGTGATGGCCCTTTCCAATGTGGATTTGGGAAAGAAATGAGCCTATGTGGGTTGCCTACACTTGAGCTAGATTGAAAGTTGAAAAACCCTGACTTAGGTTCTCTTATCCTATGGGATTGGAAGATGCTTTGCTACTCTGTTGTCCCTCCAGTCTGGGGTATCTAACCATTCCCACATCCCTCTTTATGAAATTCAGAGGTCTCATTTGGTTGCCTCGGACACTGTTTCCAGGAATTATATTTATACTTTATAGGCAAGAGCCAGGAAAGCCATACCTAGGTCATGTTGTCTGATCTGAAGTTTGGCATATTATTTGCAAGCCACTGTGAAAGAAAAGAGACATATGCTAACCTGACAAGCTCAGGGAAGGCCTGCGTGGTAGTCTTGCAAACTCATAGACCTAAAATAACCACAAAAGATGGTTTGAAAATTAAATATCTATCTACAAACAGGTTATAATGGGTAGTCATGTCCCAGATATTTCACCTGACAAAGATCAACTGAGATCTTCTTTACTGAGCCCATCTGTCTTCTAACTTCTAGGATAACATATCTGTGAGATGTCTGGGTAACTTGTAACTTCCTTTTTACCCTGACCCCTCAGGGCACAACAAATGGCCTCAAGACATTCCCTCATTGTTATTGTTATCAAGTTAATTGTCAACTGTTAATTACGTTAAAGTAGTTAAAGTATTTAACTTCCATCTCTGTAAAAGAAGCTCATGTCCATCATTTTACCTTTTACCCTATCCTAGAGGTTTCCCAGCTTAGCTTGGTCTACCTCCCTAATCTATCACCAATTAATTTCATGTAACTCACCTACGTCCCTTTGATGGCAATGTATAAATATAGAAATGTAACCCACCATTCTCTGGAGCATTATCCCAATCCATTGAGGTTCTGCTTCCCGGCATATATCAACAGTTTGGCTCAAATAAACTCACAAAAATTCTTTACAGGTTTCAATGGTTTTTTCGTTAACACCCCCATAGCACATTCATAATACACATCCCATATGCATGTATGGCATAAACAGATGAAGAAAGCTGAACTACAATTTATTTATGTTAAGCCACAAGTATTTCTTGAAATAGCTGAAAATCATCAGTATTTGCTTTGGTATAATCGGCATTGTGGCTGGAAAGAAACAGATCTCTAAGTTACTTTTCTTTCAGATATTTTTTTTTTTAATGCTTTTAACTCCTGGCCATTCATGAATCAGGAATCATTAATGTGCCTTGGTTAACATATTAATCCAGTGATCACCCAGGTACAAGTCAAAGGACTAGATTCCTCTTACAAGGCGTATGCCCCTCTACCCCATCACCTTTCTCCTATTACAAGGGTTTGATCAAGCATTACATCCTGGCAACAACTAAGTTGAATGTGATACTTGCTCATGGTGGTGTAAAATCTGAAATATGGTGATAGCAGGATCCAAAGCCCCCAATACCAAACCGTGATGACAAAAGAATCCTGGGTAGATTAAGATCAGAGGTACAAACATTACTCACAAGGTCAGAAGTTGAGAAGGTCAGAAACATGATGTGAGACAAAAAGTATGTCACTTCATACGGAAGTGTTTCATACAGAAGCCATGTGCCCACTTTATTTCTGGAACAGCAACATTTTCCACACAGGTCACCTTATACAGGGAACAATTATTGTATCTATAGCTTGAGTTCTTTCTTACTTCATTGCCTCATGTTCATTAGCATATAACTTTTTGTTATTTTGTAAAACATATTGCCAAATAAATCTTCATGTTTAATGCATCACAATGCAAAATTGCAATGCCTAGTGTGTGTATATTTAGTATATATTTTCATTTACTCCCAGTGATTAAATGATTTTAACAGTTTATAACATAAAATATAACAAAATTAAAATTACAAATAATTTTAGGCTGTCTATAAAGAAGATGTTAAATGATTTTAATAAACATTTTATCCTATCATTGAAAAGCAATTTTGTTTTTTGCCAGGAAACTGAAGATATTCTATGACAAGTTATATTACTTTCTACACTAGGAATCATTGCTTCCATCCTCGGTTATAGAATTATAAATAAAAAAAGATGTGTGGACATATACAATTGATCTTAAACTATCATATTATTTGATAGTTTGCATGGCAATATTTAAATGTTCCTCATATTAAATGTAGTCATTTGACTACTAAAATTAAGTATATTAATATGATACCTTTCATAGTGTGCAGGATTAAATGTTTTTAATTATTAAATGCTCTAGCAAATCCATTAGATTCTAATTAGACATTAATTGTACTTAGTAACAGGTAAAGTGTGTAGTTTTCATTCTTCCATAACAAGAACTACATTAAAATCTTGCTGCAAAGGCACTTTCTTTGCATTTAAATTGTGTTTCAATAAATATATTGACTAGATATAACAAATAAATTGTCTAGTGAGAAGGATATTTTCTACCAACAGGATTAAAAGACTGATCATAGTAAGTAGTACATACCTAATATAATGAAGCATTACATATGGTATTTCTTCTTAATTTTCCTATATGGCTTAATTGATTCAAGCACTCACTTCTTTCTCAATTTGAAGAAAGTAACTCTGCTCTCATTTCTAGCATAATACCCACCCAATAAAAATTTCCCTTGTCTCTTTTATTGCTTCACCAATTGTTGGACAAAGAAAAGTATTTTTGTAGACTCTCAGCCCTTCAAAATTAATAATTCCTCTTAAAATTTCTCCAGATGACAGAAAACCATTTCTATCTCCAGAGATCTGCATTTCCAGCCACAAAAGTTTCCAAAGTACAACTCTGACAAAAAACAAACAAGCATTTGTCTGTGAAATTTGGAGGTTTATTTTGTCCTTGAAACCACTACCAGGCACATGTAGGCTGAGGAGTCCTTAAGCAGAAATTATTCCATAAAAGAAATTTTAGATATTACTCTGCAATTATCCAAACAGTTCAAAGCTGTGCTGGTACTTTTTAATAATCATCATAATAATCCTATATAATAAAAGTCTAGTTGGTTTCTTGTGACATTGTCACAGTAGGCTGCCATGACGTCATTACAAGATGTCTGCCCCCATGTCTTCACAAGATGGCTACCACAAGATGGCTGGCAGGGGAAGGCAGTTGGATGTGACAAGACTGGTAGCAAGAGCAGTTGGGCATGAGATCAGGCCAGCAGGGCAGGGCAGTTGGGATGACTAGGCTGGCAGTGAAGGGCAGTTGGGGCTGATTTGGCCAGCAGGGGAGCAGTTAGGTTTCAATCAGGCTGGCAGGCAGAAGCAGTTAGGAGCAATCAGATAGGCAGGCAGGCAGGCAAGCAATTAGGAGCCAGGGGTTCCAGATTGGAGAGGGTACAGGCTGGGCTGAAGGACATACCCCCATGCACAAATTTCATGCATCAGGCCTCTAGTAATAATATAAGAGATTTATCTTTATTTTATAATTTCAAAATCGGTACACAGAACACATTTAAAAATGAAAACAAGCCTACAAAAAGTCCAGTGCTGGCAATAAAATGTATGTAGTGTACTAAACAGTTTATTTAAACATATCTTTACTAAATGGTATATAATATCAACATATAACTATAGCAATGTCCTGAATTAATAACCAAATACAACTCATTATGGAAAAAATATCTTACCTATATATGACAATTTCTAACAAATCTCATTTTTCATATTTTAAATATATTTTTATTGATTTAAGAGAGGAAGGGAGAGGGAGAGAGAGATAGAAACATCAATGATGAGAGAGAATCATTGATAAGCTACCTCCTGCACATCCCCTACTGGAGATCAAGCCTGCAACCAGAGCATGTGCCCTTGACTGGAATAGAACTTGGGACAATTCAGTCCCCAGGTTGACACTCTATCTACTGAGCCAAATCAGCTAAGGTAACATTTTTCATGTTTATGCCTCATGTAAATGTTCTTCTGGTCACATCACTGTACCAGGATTAATATAAAAACTTCAAAACTTTAGTTTTGTTTTGTCCCAATATTTCAAATTTCTGAATTCAGTTGCACAGTTTTTCTTCTTTGCTGCCAATTACAGTGATAATGATAAGCATATAATGCTTTGCAACCATGTGACCAGTATGATGACAAAACATGAGGAAATTAACTTCCCTATCTCTGTCTGTTATGTACCTATCAATAGTTCTGTAGTTGTTACTTGGAAATGCCTTTTCTAAAGTATTAGCTTAATGTGGCATGGAAAGTGGAGTAGGAGATAAGGGTAGTTGAATTCTATCTTTATATTTGAAGAAGATAGAATTGTGTATTCGTTTTTTTTTGTTTTTTTTTAAGAAGCTGGCATTTATTTTTTTATTTTTATTTTTTAAATATATTTTATTGATTTTGTACAGAGAGGAAGAGAAAGAGATAGAGAGTTAGAAACATCGATGAGAGTCATCCATCAGCTGCCTCTTGCACACCCCCTACTGGGGATATGCCCGCAACCAAGGTACATGCTCTTGACCAGAATCGAACCCGGGACCCTTCAGTCCCCAAGCCGACGCTCTATCCATTGAGCCAAACCGGTCTCGGCAGAATTGTGTATTCTTAAACAAGTATAATTAGAGATTTTTCCACATTATGCAGTAGTACAAAATCATTTAAACTACTCACTCCCTTATCCAATTAATTCCAAGATCCCATCACTTATTTTTCTTCTCTTCTCTACTCCACTCTAGTCACACTGGCCCCCATACTGTTCTCCCAACCCAGGGTCTTTGTACCAGCTGAACCCTCTGATCTTCAGATGGTTCTATTGAAGGTTCTATCTTCTACTCTTCTCCAGGGCTTCAGATAATTAGCTCCTTCAGTTCTTACAATATTTTGCTCCAGTGCTTCCATGACTACTCTCCTGAAAACCCATTTTATTTCATTTTATTATTATGTTTTTAATCCTTAGCTAAGGATATTTTCCATTGGTTTTTTAGAGACAGTGGAAGGGAAGTGCAGAGACAGAGAGAAACATAGATGTGAGAGAAACATTGATTGATGCTCCAGCACATATCCCAACCAGGGCCCAGGATCAAGCCAACAACTAAAGTGCGTGCCCTTAACCAGAATCAAACCCATCACCCAGTCTGCAGGTTGATGTTCTAACCACTAAGCCAAAACAGCTGAATCTGTGAACCCATTTTAAAGGATACCCTCCTACACACCAGCACTTCTTATCCCCCTTCCTAATTGCATTTTTATCTATATTACATAACTAGAGACCTGGTGCACAAAACCAGTGCACAGATAGAGTCCCTAGGCCTGACTGGTGACCAGGCCAATCTTTGGGGCAACTGGTGGTGTGATCAGGGGGCCCCCCTGACATCTGCTTGGCTGGCCAGGTGCCACCTGTTCTCTGGACCCGTCCCCCGCCACTGACATTGGTTGCCTCCATTTGTGGGGCAACCAGTAGGGTAATCGAGGGGCCCCCATTGGCACCTGCCTTGGCTGGCCTGGAGCCTGCAGGCTGGAGGCATCTCCTGTGCTGAGCATCTGCCCCCTGGTAGTCAGTGTGCCTCATAGCAACTGGTCATTCTACTGGTGGTTCTGCTGGTTGTTTTGCTGCTCAGTCAATTTGCATATTAGGCTTTTATTATATAGGATAGCTTCCAATATGTTATATAATTCACTAGCTACTTGAAGTTGTCTCTCCAAGTCTATGGTAATACAAGCTTCACAAAGGCAAATGTTTTTATCTATTTTGTTTACTTCAATATCCCCAGTACCCATAAAATATTAGGCACAGAATAGATGCTCAGTAAACATTTTTATAATAAATGGTCAAGTGAAAATTCATATTAGATATAAAATGTAGTAAAAGATAAGAAAGAATATATCATCTTAATACAATATATTATGTGTATTCAAAAGATCCTAGGAAAGTAGCCATTCCTGTTAAAACTTCAAAAACTACCAGAATACACTAAAAACTTAGAAATTTCAACAAAGCTGAAAAGACTCTAAAACACATAGTTTTAAATTTATTTTATAGTAAAGTATAAACATGGAAACATTAATGAATCTAATTATTTAAGACAGAGTAACATTTAAAAAGATATTTTCACTTTTCACCTCAAACTGGTAATTAGAAGAGCCACTTTTCCATCTGAGAAATGAATAATCAGAAGATTCAGCCTCATTGGCATATATATATATATATATATATTTATATATATATATATATATATATATATATATTTTAGTTAGAAAAAGTTTGCCTATTTAATGTTTAGGGAAGTTCCTTTCTAACATTCATTGAAAACTTTCATTGTTTTTCTTTATTACTATACTATGTTCTCTAAGGTTGTAATAGGTATATTGTTTTCATATTGGTTTCTATTTTGCTACACTTTAGTCATTTATTCACATATGTTGTTTGTTTTCTTATTATTCAATGTATTTCATTAACAATGTTTCCTATTTCTTATTAACATGTATGTATTGAACAATATGATCCATTATCTTTAAGTACAAAATCATATTAATAAGTAAACAGTCACAAAATATGTATTACTCAGAAAGCGAGTAAAGAAAAATATTTTAAAAGTAATAATATGGGTAACATTGTATCCTCACAAAATTCATATGTTGAAGTCCTAACCTTTAGCATCTTACAATGTGAGCTTTCATGGTAACTGGGTCTTTGCAGAGGGAATCAACTTAAAACAGTCAACATAAAATTAAATTTGGAGACAGACTCGCATACAGTTAGAACACCATGTGAACATGCAGATGGCCTTCTACAAGCCTAGGAGAGGGGCTCAAAACAGATTCTTTCCTTACAACACCCAAGAAAAGCCAACCCTACCAACAACTTGATTTCATATGCTCAGATTCCAGAACTGAATTGAATTGCAATAATAGATTTATCTTGTTTAAGTCACACAGTTGTGGTACTTTGTTATGGAAGCATGTAAAATATAAACAATTCTATGTTTTCTAAGATTCTAAGAGTTCTCAGATTTTCTTCTCTCTTACGTTTGTGGCCTGAATGATATGAGATCATATGAAGGTAATTTATAAAATACTAGGGGTCCAGTGCATGAATTTGTGCATGGGTGTGGTCCCTCTGGGTGGCCTGCAGGGATTGAGCTGAAAACTGCAATCCAAAGCCACCTACAGCTCCTACCTGCCGCTCCCATTCATCCCAGCTTCACTGTGCCTGCCGCGGTCTCATGACCCAATCAGTTGGGATCCAGAGAGGCTCGTGTTGCCGCAGAAGCACTTCCCAGTCATGAGCCCTGCATTAGGCGCCCTCCCAAGAGGAGTGGCCTATGGGAATGGGTTGAAACTGGCTCTCCAACATCCCCTGAGGAGTCCCAAATAGTGAGAGGGCACAGGCCAGGCCGAGGGAACCCACAGGTGCACAACTGGGCTGGGGAGGGACCACAGGAGAGCTCTAGGGCATGTCTGGGCCATCTCACTCAGTTCTGATCAGCTGGACCCAAGCAGCAAAATAACTTACTGGTTGAAGCATTTGCCCCCTGGTGGTCAGTGCACGTCATAGTGATTGGTCCACCAATTGACTTTCTTCCCTCTGGTAGTTAGTGCATGTCATGGCAAGCATTGAGCAGCCTTAGCATTTCATTAGCATATTAAGCTTTGATTAGTTGTTTGGTTGTTCTGCTGTTTGGTCTATTTGCATATTATATAGGATAATTATATATATAATTATATTATATAGGTCCTTTAATAATATAGGATAAGAAATCTGCAAATATTAGTTATTAATATATAGGTCTAATAAAAATTTTATTTAATTGCATTAAATTTAATTCTAATTATTAGAGTGTTATATTACATATAATTGAATTAATTTCTTAGATTTTTGAAATTTTTTTCAATGACTTTATTGAGAATAATTGGCACTGCCCTGATGACCCAAAGTGTAAGCCTACATGGAAACAATGGATCTTATATCCACACTAACGTCTTCGAGAGAAGGCTCTGGAGCCAAACCACTTGGGTTGAAATACCACCTCTCCATGGGGAGGTTTTAATTTTCCTCATCAATGGGATGAGGATGTCAGATATAAGAATAAAAAGAAATATAATATTTTGCATAGATGTTGGCAAATAATAAAAAGTAACTAAACATTGGTTACTCTATTATGGTATCATCATCATTAATATGCCTTACTGCATTTTATACTAAAATAAAATCTTCCTAACTAAATATTAGAATTTCCTTTCAACCACGTGATTTAAATAATTAAAATTGCTAGATTTTGCTCTTAAGGAACAAACTCAAATAAGCTTTACTTAGTATTTGGAAGATAGACTTTTATTATACATTCAAATATGTGTATAGCTAGAAGGAGAGACACAGGAGAGACATCCAGGGGTCACTTGTGGGAAGGCCTGAGCAGATGGAGAAACGCATGGACATGATTAGAGAAGCACAAAGAGTTTGTTCTCACTGCAGTACAAAGTAAGAAAAACACAATGAAGGAAGATGGCACATCTAAATGGACAGGCACTACACCACTTCCCACAGGGGCTTTGGATGTAATAGGAATAAATTGAAATTGTACCTGAATTAAAAATAAAACCCTCTGGGAGCCATGAAAATGCTACATTCGGCATAGTTTTTGAGAGCAGTGTGGTAGGGTAGCAAAGATAGACCTGGAAGAGTTTGAAGACAAGAAGAACATTTCAGATGCTCTGTAAAAAGAATGGGTCAGGGGTGGTGTAGGGGGCTGAATGGTGTACCCAAAGCATTAGATGTGAATATCTGGTACCCGTGACTGTTACCTTTTACTATAAACTTTCACAGATTAGATTAAATTAAATATTTTTATATGAGAGGATTATCCTGGATTATTTGGGTGGACTTTAAATGCCATCCCAAGTGTTCTTATGCAAGGAAGGCAGAGGAATTTGATACACACAGAAGAGAAGGAGTCTGTGTAACCATGGAGATGAAGACTAGAGTGATGTGGCCACAGACAAGAAAGCCCGCTATCACCAGATGCTGGAAGAGGCAAGGATTAGATTATTCCCTACAGCTTCTGGAAAGAGCATAGCCCTGCGAACACTGTAATCTCACCTCACTGAAACTGATGTCAGACTTCTGCACTCCAGAACTGTGAGATAGTACATTTCTATTGTTTTAAACTACCAAATGTGTCAAAATTCATTGCAGGGCCCACAGAAAACTATTCAATAATATAGATGTCCAACTAAGTTCTATTACAGATGACAAGCCTGATTTTTGTTTTTGTTTTGACTCTTTGTTTACTAGGTAGAGAAGGCTTTTGTGTCCCTAATGAAAAACACAGATATAATTTGAAGAGTTTCACACTTCAAGTATTTTTTTGCACTTAAATCCTTTGTCTTCAAAAATTATCATGTGGCCTATTGTGATGCTGACTTGAAACTCTGACTAATATTGCAAGGCGCTACAATCCCGCCTCTTTCTAATTTTTTAAATCTTCAACTCAGATATGCTGTATATAAACAAGAAAAATTAAACTGTCAAACACCATGCTCCATAATAGCCAAAGAGAATATAGTAAAAATCTTTGTCATTCCCCATCATTACATATGTTAAATATGATGTGCAATGAGTATACTTCTGTATCTGAGTTATTTATTTCAATTAATATAAAACTAAAAGCTCAGTAAAAATTTACATTTACTCAATAAACACATACTTATTCCATTACCATAGAAAGAACTGTGATTACACATTCATAAATATATTTTTCAATAGTTTGAAACCCAACTCATCCCAGAAGCAATTGTCTCTATTTCTGAGTTAGTAGAGCAGCTGAAGACTATTTCATTTACTTATTCTGCATATATTTTAGTTTTTGACATTTTATTAACCATTATTCATTTAAATTACTTAGATACCATTTTATTTGTTTTTAAGTTCAATATATTATTTTTTCTCTCAAGGGTCATTATAATAAAATTTCCCAATTAAATCACACTGCATCTTGACTGAGTCATTCAGACCACTCTCATTTTGAGTGTCAAAGCTTTCTTGGTCCAACCAGAATATAGCTTATGATTGTAGGCTTTGTATTAGTAATCATGCTGTGAAGGGTTAAGAGGCTGCCTAAGTTATATGAAAATGTAGGGCAATATTGCAAAAATATTCTCTAAAAGGATATATAGAGGAGATGATATTCAGAGTAAAAAGGAAAAATATTTTATATTATACACACATGTATATATAAAGGGTTTTTTTTTCCATTGTACTTAAACTTCACCAACACTGATCCTGTGTATTTTTTTTAAATAAATCTCTATTGATCATATTGTTACAAAAGTTCCTCTTTTTTCCCCTCCACCAGGTTCCCACTGCACCCTCTGCCCTTTCCCCACCCATTGTCCTCATCTATAGGTGTGCAGTTTATGTTCAGTCTCTTCCCACACCCCCTTCTCATCTTTTCCCCAAGAATTGTCAGTCCACTCCCTTTCCATACCTCTGATTCTATTGTATTCAACAGTTAATATCGTTCATCAGGTTTCTTAATTCCCTTGGTTTTTAGATTCACTTGTTGATAGTTACATATTTGTTATTCATAATTTTTATCTTTATTTTCTTCCTCTTCCTAAAGTACCCCCTTCAGCAATTCATATAATTCTGGTTTGGAGGTGATGAACTCCTTTAGCTTTCTTTTATTTGTGAAGCTCTTTATCTGGCCTTCGATTCTGAGTGATACCTTTGCTGGATAGAGTATTTTTGGCTATAGATTCTTGTTATTCATCACCTTGAATATTTCTTGCCATTCCCATCTGGCCTGCATGGTTTCTGTTGAAAAATCAGCTGACAATCGTATAGGTGCTCCTTTATAGGTAACTACCTTCTTTGCTCTTGCTGCTTTTAATATTCTCTCTTTGTCTTTTGCTCTTGGAATTTTAATTATGATGTGTCTTGGTGTGGTCCTCTTTGGATTGCTTTTGTTTGGGGTCTGTGGGTTTCCTGGACTTGTAAATCTATTTCTTTCACCAGGTAGGGGAAGCTTTCTGTCACTATTTCTTTCAATATGTTTTCGGTATCTTGCTCTCTGTCATCTTCTGGGACCCCCATAATTCTGATGTTGGTTCGCTTGAAGTTATCCCAGAGGTTTCTTATACTATCTTTAACTTTCTGGATTCTCTTGTCTTCTTGCTTTTGCAGAGGAGTGTCCTATGGCTCTTTGTGTTCCAAGTCTTTGACTTGATTCTTGCAATCTTCCATTCTGTTTTTAGGACTCTGTATAATATTTTTTATTTCACAGAATGTATTCTTTACTTCTTGTTGATCCCTTATTATTTCTAGTTGATCCTTTATTTTTCTAGTTGATCCCTTTTCATATCTTCCTAGGTCTTGGTTATTTTATTGGCCTTTTCTAGGAGATTCTTGAAAAAACTTATAAGCGTCGTTTTGAACTCTATATCCAATCGCTTTTTGTCCTCCATTTCTTTCCTTTGTGATCTGTTTCCTTGTCTTGGCATTTTTGCTGCTTCCCTGAGTTGGTAGGGTGGGAAGATCAGCTGTATCGATGCCAGGAGACAGCCTTATTCAACTACACTTGGAAAACTGCAAGAGCTTCTGTGCTCAGCTTGGATGGGGCGGAGTTTCAGGGTGGAGCCTACAGCCTTGGCTTCCAGTTAGCCCTGGCCTATGAGGTTCCTGAGTCTCAGTGTTCCTCAGTGTCCTTTGGTACTTGCTGCAAGCACCTCTGAGAGAAAGGTGCCCTAGAGTTTCACCCGCTACCAGATAGTCTAGTCTCTCCCCCAACGAGCCCACAACTGGGATTCAGTGAAGTTGGAAGTGGGAATAAGAGCAGTCCGGAGCTTATGTCTTCTTCCCACTAGGACAATCCAGTGTAGGGGTGTCGAACTCAATCAGAGAAGGGGCCAAAATCTAAAATCCAGCCTAAATCGCGGGCCGAATGGTTTACTGAACAGTCATAAACTGTCATTGTGATGGAAACGCAGCGGAGTGCAGTGATGACAGCGCGGTGCGGGCCACATTGCAAGGCCTGGCGGGACGGATTTGGCCCGAGGGCCTTGCGTTTGACACATGTGATCCAGTGGCTCAATCAACAGTCTGTCCTCTGTGCAAAATGTGCTCGATTCCGGGGCTCTGCCTTTCGCCGCTCCCTTTACAGCCCAGATTCCCTCTGTATGTGTCTGGGTCCCCAAGGTCTCACTCAGAACTGGGGTTCAGTGCTGTCAGAACTGGGGTTCAGCACAGTCCGGAGCTTCTATCTCCTTCCTGCTAGGGAACGCCAGCCAGGCATTCAGCTGCCCCTCCTCTCCGGCTCCATCCTTTCTGCACACGCCCACCGTGTCTCCATACCTTAGGCTTTTATAGCTCCTCTGATTTTCCTTCTGGTTTTCTCTTTCTTTTTACTTGTAGAATTTCCAGTCAGTCAACTTTCCTGTAGTTCTGGATAATGTCCACTTTATATTTTAATTGTATTTTTTTAATTGTTGTGTGAGGTTGCAGTTAGGTGGTTACCTATGCCGCCATCTTCGTTTCTCTCCCCTGATCCTGTGTATTTGTCTGTCTCCTTCCCTCTAGCTAACATTCATTAGATACTAGAAAAATATTATAAAATAATCTGTTAACATAAAGAGTTACATTTACATTCAAACACATGCATAATGTTTACTTTTTCATAGAACATTAGATATTTGTGCAGCAAGGATTTCACAAATGTTAATAGTGTTTTTGGCCAAAACTGTGTATTGAATTCAATGATTAGTAAAATAACAATACAGCAATTGATTCATGTATTTTCCTGCAAGGCAAAGCAATTATTAGCACTAAAATTTGAAAATAAATAGATTATTTTTATTTCTTAGATCACATGTGTCAAACGCAAGGCCCGCGGGCCAAATCCATCCTGCCAGGCCTTGCAATGTGGCCCACACCGCGCTGTCATCACTGCACTCCGCTGCGTTTCCATCACAATGACAGTTTATGACTGTTCAGTAAACCATTCGGCCTGCGATTTAGGTTGGATTTTAGATTTTAGCCCCTTCTCTGATTGAGTTCGACACCCCTATCTTAGATGAATAATTTTATTTTCTGATATAGTTTCAGAGAATAAAACAATGATTTTCTGAGATTGATATTTTAAACCACTTTTGATTCATTAAGCACTTTTGCTATCATATATGTAATATGAGTCCTAAAAGGAAAAAAAGAAAATAGAAAAGATAATTATTTGAATTTATACCTACTAAATGAAGAAAGAACATAATATTCAATTTCGAGGAGCACACACAGAAAAAAAAGTCCAAATTTCTAATAAATACATAATCCACATTTAGAATTTCATAGTAAAATTGTAGAAATTCAGAAGCAAATAGGACATGTTAAAAATAGCCAAAAAACAATTTACAAAGTATTATCAATTAGATTTATCAGAAACAACAGTGGATGCAACAATATGTGTAAAGTGTTAAGACTAAAGCTGCAGTTTGATGTTTAACTCCCTTTTTTAACTCTCTCTCTTTACCATCTACATAACCTCACCAGAGGGACTTCTGAAGAATGGGGTTTAGGAGGAAGAAAATTACTCCATAAAGAAAGTATAAAATATATTTTAAAAAATCATAAAAAGCATAATGAGCAAATAAATTGGGTGTTTTTCTTTCTTTCTTTTTCTTTTTCTTTTTTTTCCTTTTTCTTTAGTTTTTGAGAGGGAGAAAGAGAGAGAGATCAATTTGTTGTTCTCCTTATTTATGCTTTCATTGGCTGTCTCTTGTATGTGCCCTGACCAGGATCGAACCTATAACACTGATGTATCAGGATGATGCTCTAACCAACTGCACTAGCTCGCCAGGGCCAAAGAAAGTGTGTGTGTGTGTGTGTGTGTGTGTGTGTGTGTGTGTGTTTTCTTTTTCAAAATGTCTCGTATATTCTATTTTACAAAATGAATTTGCCTTCCCTCTTCTTCTGCCATTACTTATAATAGTCACCCCTAACTGCCCCCTCCCGCCATGAAGACCCAGATGAGGCAAGCAGCACGTATTAAACTATATATGAATGCTAAAACAAAATTTTCCAATCCTGCTTTAATCCCCTCAGCAATTCCATGACTTACCTACAATAGTAGCTATGTTCTTATTAAAGCCCTCATACAATTTTTATCTGCAATGATCTCTTCCTTCAGGACAACATCCTGCTCTATCCATGTGTCTGATTGGTCATGCCTTGTCTAAGGAAAGGTTTACCTGCCTCTAGAGCTCATTTCTTCCTTCAAGAGGGTCCTGAATTGAAATCACCTTGTTCCTACTGCTAAATTTTTCTCACCTCTTGTTTTTATCCTCTTCATGGTCATTACTCTTCAAACAGTTTATCCTTTCACTCCAATTTTATACAAACACAACCTTACCTTTACCCTCAAAAATATCTTCTGCTGCCACCCACTAAACTGGAACTGTTTAAGGCCATATAACCTAAGTTCATTCACCAAACCTAATAACATTTTTATATGGCTTATTCTACTTTCCCTTTATTGTCCATTATATTCAGTAAATGACCATTCTCTGTCATTAAAAGAACAGACAACAATAACAACAACAAAAACAATTACCCCCACCACCACCAGCCTGGTCACCTCCAACTTCTCACCTCTGCTGGCCTGGTCATCCCTAACTGCAACCCCTGCTGACCTGGTTGCCCCAAACTGCCCCCCCTGCCAGCCTGGTCACTCCACACAGTCTGCTTATTCAGTCATTTGTTCATCCTTCACTAACCCTCCAGCCGGACTGGTAGCCATCTTGTGAGGGTGTGAGGGTCAATTTGCATATTACTTCTTTATTATATAGGATTATTATAAAGGACTAGAGGCCTGGTGCACAAAATTTGTGCACTGGGGGTGGGAGGGGTCCATCATCCCTGCCTGCCTCCTCTCTAACCCAAGAGCCCTCAGGGGATGTCCTACTAATGGCATAGGCCAGCTCCCTATTGGGTGTGGGCCTAAGCTGCAGTCTGGCCTCTCTTTGTGGGTGGCAATTGGGCTGAGGAGGGCAAGGCGCCACCCTATCACCCTGCTGCTGTTGTCACTGCCAGCCATCAAAGCTGCCAAGGTGTTTTCAAATGGACTCCAGTTCCTTCATGACAAAATAATGACAACTTTCTTTAGGCATTTTCTTTCTTTCATTTTTTTTTTTAAATCTTCACATGAGGATATTTTCCCATTGATTCTTAGAGAGTGTGGATGAGAGGGAAAGACAGAGAGAAACATCAATGTTAAAGGCACACTTCGATTGTTTGCCTCCTGCGTGAGCCCTGACCTGGGCCCCAGTCAGGGAGGAGCCTGTAACCTAGGTACGTGCCCTTGATCAGAATCAAACCCGGGCCCCCTGCAGGTTTGTGTCTCCGCTCTGGCTTCAACAGCCCAATGCAATGGCCATGGGGATGTGGCTGGGTGCCTGTCCCCCTGCAGGTTGTTTTCTCCAGCTCTGGGGTTGAATGCAGGATGGGCTATCTGTTGTTCTCTCAGGCTCTGGACCAGTGCCAGTCCCCTCCTCCTGAGCTGGTCATGACCATTATGGCGTCCTGGCCTAATTTGCATATTACCTCTTTATAATAGATGGTATGGAAGTGCCTTCACCTTGAAAAAGGCTGGATTAGATAATCTTAATATCACTTTCCAAATCCTGAACTGTTTCTCTATAAATTTTTGTTCATGTGGATGTCTATGAGATTAGAAAATACCTGATAATAATGTATCCTAGACATGTTTTCTACATTCAGAGAAATAATGTGTGCAAAATGCTCAATAAAAGATTATTACTGTTATTATATAAAAAATTCACAAATAGATATAAAATGATTCCTTCTTTTGTTGTTGACCATACTAATGTGCTAAAATATCATGTGGACACTTTCAACACACTAATTATCTCTATCCTTTAAACTTGATAAACTGTTTCATCATCCAAGTTTTAAAATGATATACTATGAAGACCTTTTTAAACAGATAAGGCACAACACCAAAGTAAAATACCCATTGGTAATTATGTTAATGTCGACTTATTATTGGAAGGACAAGTATTGTTTCCCATTCCTTTTTTAAATTGTTCATCCCATATCTAAATTATATCATTAGTTGCATATGATTCTAAGTATGCTATAGATCCTGACATATTGAACTGTTAATTGCAATATTCTGAGTGCCTCTGACTGACTGAATGGACCGGATGCTGATTCACTTAACAGCACTGAGGCCTTCAGCAGACTTTCCCCCATTTCTTGATTAGTACTTCATATAAGATTAAATCAAACTCTTTCTAAAGTCAAGATGAATTGCATCTAATGCTTCTCTCTGATTTACTATCCCATTATTCTGTCATAATAGAAAGATATCTGTTACCATTTTTATAAAGAGTTTGTTCTTTATAAAGCCCTGTCTCTTTCCTAGTACATCATTCTAGTCCAGGTATTTGACAAGGGATTTTAGACTTTCCCCCCAGATTTTGTTAGATCTATAATTTCATGGATGATGCTTTTTTATTTTATTTTATTTATTTTATTTTATTATTTTATTTTATTGTTTAAAGTATTACAAATAGTAGTACATATGTCTCCTTTTTTTCCCATTGACCTTCCCCCGGCCTACCCTACCCCCTGGCACATGCCCTTACTCCCCACCCCCTAATGTCTTGTGTCCACTAGTTATGCTTATATGCATGGATGCAAGTCCTTCAGTCGATCTCTTATCACCCCTAACTCTCCCCAGCCTTCCAGCTGTAGTTTGACAGTCTGTTTGATGCTTCTTTGCCTCTGTATCTATGTTTGTTCATCAGTTTATAATGTTCTTTATATTCCACAAATTAATGAGATCATGTGGTATTTTTATTTCATTGACTGGCTTACTTCATTTAGCACAATGCTCTCCAGTTCCACACCAATCAGCAGAGATATATGCACTCCTAGCATATATCTTGGCAGCGCAATTCAACATAGCTAAGATTTGGAAATAGCCTAAATGCTCATCAGCAGATGAGTGGATTAGAAAACTGTGGTACATCTACACAATGGGATACTACACTGCTAAAAAAAAGAAGGAATTCTTATCATTTGTAACAGCATGGATGGAACTGCCTTTTGGTTTTTAAAGAATTAGGATCATATTAACCTGAAGAGCTGACATAAAAGTTAAAAGATTAAATATTAGGAACTCCTTTTATAACTCATACTTTTAGATTTTAACAGCTTAATTAAGCAATTCCAATACTTTGCCTCTTATTACACCTTTCTCTTTTGCTCTCTCAAATTTTGGGTTGCCTATTATAATTTTCAGATACGAGTTGACTTTTGCTGTAAATATATATAAAAAAGTATTCAAATTGCATTTTTAAATAAGCAAGGCAATACTTCCCTCTTTTTGAAGAACATTTCCTTTACTTTTTTCTCATGACTAGCATTGGTTACAAAATATATCCCATAAATTGCATATTTTCTTATGGTATTTTACTTTTTTAACACATAAAATTGTATTATTATTTTTTTATATCTTGACCTAGATTATGCTCTTAGTGATGAGTGCACTTCAGCTCTGGTGTATTAAGAAAGTTGCAGGCTTTTCATGCTCTTGTTCTTTTACTATGTAAAATATTATTTTACTATAGTCATTTGAGTTTTAACATCAGAAGATAATGAAGTAGCAAGGCTTTCAATGGGAAACATCAGAAAATTGTCAATCAATTGAATCCATGCACTGTTCATTTCTGCCTGGCATTCATTTTCTCCATTTTTTACATGTGGTTTTTATTTAATATTTATACTTATATTATAGCTGGCTTTTTCCATAGATAAATTCAAGGTGACTTGGATAAGCACATAAATTATCAAGAAGAATTAAAAACATTAAAAACATGACAAAGGGAAAATAACATTGAGAAAGAGTAATAGAGCCAGAATGACCTTAGACCAAAATGCCTCCTTTTAGGTAATATCAGACTTGAGTGTGAGCTTCTAGCAGCCAACTTAGAAAGGATCAATAAATTATGAAATATAAAATCACATATTAAATCTTCAAGACAATGTTATTATGGTTTCAATTAATATTGGAGAAACATTTTCAGCATACAATGTCAACCCCAGGACCTAGTCCATAACTGTTCAAACAAAGGTTTGAAATTGATAGAGAGAGTAGTGAATTACTAATGATAGTCATATTTATATGCTACTTATGACAAATGCAGCAATGAGTTTTTAAACCATCTATACTAATGAGAGGGTAATATTCTAATTAGAGCAGATAGACCGGATGTCCTTCCTGACAGTCTGCAAACTGCCCAAGACTCCTCACCCAGGTCGGCCCTGCCCCCAAGCAGGGACTCCCACCCCAATAGGGGGTGTGGCCAGCCTAAAAGCTGCCCACAGCCCCTCACCCAGGCAGAACCTGTCCCCAAGTGGGGTCCCCCACCCCAATCTGGGGCCCCTTCAGGGCAAGCCAACTGGCCCCAACCAGTACCAGGCCTCTATCCTATATAATATAAGGATAATATGCAAATTGACCCTAATGGCAGAACGACCAGAATGACTGCTGAACAAGTCGCTCTGAGGCACACTGACCATCTTTTGGTTCCTTTCCTGGGCCAGCAGGCTCCAATCACCTGATGGCCATCCATGGCAGGGGTGGGGCTGGCAAGCAAGCAGGAACAGCTGACCTCTCGGTTCCTTCCCCTGGCCATCAGGCACCAACCACACAATGGAGAACAGGGAATGGGGGGTGAGTGGCAGTGGGCGGTGGAGAGGCCTGGCTGTGGACAGCTGGGAAGATGTCCCTGATCACAGGCCAGTCCTAGGGACCATACCAGTGCACGAATTTTGTGCATCAGGTCTCTAGTTTATCAAAAAACACTTCAACATTGCTTGACCATCACCCAAAACTCTAATTATTTAAAAGTAATTCCAATAGGGAGCCCAGAAAAATTTATTCTTTGCAGCTTCTTTCTAAGGGATAGATGTTATAACAGCTGAAGAATCAACACACATTTTTTAGATGTACTTTAATAACTACTGTGGCAATGAGTTTAAGATTGCTGCTCACCTACAGTCTAGTGTGGGACATGCAAGTGTTAAAGAAACAGATATTGGGAAAACTGACCTGCTATTGAAAAAAAAAAAATCAAATCAAGGAATCTGACATAGATACGAATGCAAAGAAAGAAGACCTCACTCAAAATGACCATGAATCACTGTGTCTTAATCAGCTCAGGTTGCCATAACTTAGTACTATGGGAGCTTAAATTCAAGGTGCCAGACAATTTGTTTCCTGGACAGGGGTCTCTTCCTGGCTTGCAGGCATCTACCTTCTCACTATGTCCTCACATGTCATCTAGAAAATAAGTTATAATCTCCCTTCTTCTTATTGTAAAGAATAATCCCAAAATGAGACCCCCATCTGCAAGACCTCATTGAAATAGAATGGAATTACCTCCCAAAAAGCTTTCTTCAAATAACATCACATTAGGGGGTGAAAGCTTCAACATATGAATTGGAGCAGGGAAACAAACATTCAACAAATTTGTTTCTTTCTCAAATGGAATTTAACAAAAGGAGCTGAAAAACACTTCCTCTAGTTAAGTGGATATTTTCTCTTATTTCAACTCCTAAATTACCAACTTTAATCTTGCTGTCACATGGCAAAGAGGATAGGGATGCAACTGATAGTCACTTTTAAAATATTGAAACACTTAAATGTTATTGTTAAAAGTACTAAAATTTTATGATTTCTGCTAATCTGATTCTCTTTATCATTTCTCCATAACTAACCTGCCAGAATTCACTGTGTGGTAATCTACAATCCAGAACTAAACCAGTACTTGATTAAACATTGGGTGATCCAGAACTTTGATACAGAATACTTAAACAAAAGCTATTATTGTTATCATTTTCAATTAGGAATTATTCTAAAAATATTTCACAACCAATAAGAAACAAATAAAGCCAACTTTAGCTTATGTATTGTAAAATAATATTGGCTCTCATTCATAATGCGATTATTACCATCATATATTTTATATGAGGCCTTATCCTAACCTCTTTTATGCTTGTTTATCTAATCTAGCAAAAATTTATGAAGTATATACTATTATACCATTTTTATAAGTGAACTGAAGCACAAGATTAACTATTTATTAATATGTGGTAGACAGTGGGTTAGAACTTAAATCTTCCAGACTCAAGAGACAGACAACTTTACCAGTTATCTCAATTGTATCTCATATGAGAACCAAATGAAAAAGAGACAAACTATCCCTTTATTCTAGCCACCTGCTCATGAAAAAACCTACAGGTGAATATTGTTAAGCATAAGTAAAATACTAAATGGATAGTCAGTTATATTGATAAGAGTAGAAAGCTACTTTTTGGCAAATTGTGAAGACAATGGTGTTATTTGGGGTATTTCATGAAAACATGTCTAACCTATCAACAAAGGGTAAGCAGAGTTGCTGTTAAACTTGTACTGTGTCTAGCAAAAGGATTTGGATGCAGAGATATAAATTTGGTCCTTGTCAAGTGCAATAAACTTACCTACAAATATCATAACAGCAGGGGGTTGGGAAATGAGCTTTGGGATTGTTAAAATCTTTATTTTTAAGTAGGATAAATTAAAAATCACAACTGAAAATATTTTTTTAGAGATAGTCAT
Source organism: Pipistrellus kuhlii (assembly GCF_014108245.1). Taxonomy (NCBI): domain Eukaryota; kingdom Metazoa; phylum Chordata; class Mammalia; order Chiroptera; family Vespertilionidae; genus Pipistrellus; species Pipistrellus kuhlii. Next base: position 139,534,356 of record NW_023425404.1, read on the forward strand.
GAATTTTTTAAAATTTCCATAAGTTAAAATGTGGACTCAATAATAGTATTTATGATTTTCATATATTTTGTGATAGCAATTGTTAACCCACATTTCCAGGATTTTATGACCATTACAAATCTCTGACTTTCTATTTTGCTGGTTAGGGTTTTAATCTTATCCTTCACTCACAGAGAAAAATTTTACTTTTTACTATGCTTGAGTAATAAACAATTTGAACCAGATATTTAAACAAAGAAGAATGTTTCAGTAGCCTATCTTAGATTTCAAAATAATTCATTCATTCATTTATCATGCAGTAATATTTATTGGCCACCGAAAGCTTCAAATATTTTTGGAAAGGCTTTGTAAATTTAAAAATATATATATTTTAATCTACAGCTGGTTTGTCTTTATATATTTTTGTTCACTTATTTCTGTTTTGATTCTGTTTGTTGAAATTATAGAGATATATTCATTGAAAATTAGGCAATTCTTAGTATTTTTTTTTTGAATGACATAACATATTCCTTTCTTCATTTTTATCAAAAATTCTAACAAGAATAAGTTCACCCAATGATATTTATTTCCAATGGGAGATAATACTGTTGATAAAATTGTTTACCAAATTTCTAGGAGTCAGACAAAAAAAAAGATATTAGAGTACGTAGCTCAGATATAAATTAGATATTCATGTTCTAGAAATGTCTTTCTAATTATTCTGTATATTCATAAAATATTTCTGGAATGATACTTTAAAAATAGTCCAGAAGTAATAGTTGCCTCTCAATAAGGGTCAGGAGTTGGATGAAAACTTCTCAGTACTTTTCAAATTTTACCCTTATTTTGAATTACAATTCTTAAAAACACAAGACAAAATCAGTTTCTATAAATATAAAAGGCTAAGTGCCAGACTGTCTGACCAGCTGCTATGATACACACTTCCCACCAGGGGGCAGATGCTCAATGCAGGAGCTGCCATGACACACACTGGCCATTTACAGAGAAACAGAATCCCGACTTGGCTCTGACAAAGCAACACTCGGCTTCCCCCAAGTCACTTCCTCCAAGTGGGACACAGGCCCAACCACCTCCCCTGAGTGACACCTCACCAAACTGCAGCCAATGCTGCCAAGATCCCATGGTGTAAGATGCAGCCCACAGCCCAGAAAAACCCGGAAACGGTCACTGTGGGCACCGGGTAATGATATCATAGAGCAATGCCTTGCTTCCTCTCCCTAGTGACTAGCCTCCTTGCAGTTTCTTCAGCCCAGTTTCTTTATAACTAGGTGCAAACACTTTAAAGTGTCAACAAATGTCTGTGAAGCATTTTTCTATGCCTCATCTCATTTGATCCTCACAGAAGTCCTGGAATAGGTAGATAGGAGACTCAGTGGAATCCAGTTTTATACCCATTAGCTGGAAAATGGAGATTTAGAAAACTTAGAAACTTGACCTAACTGAACAGAAGTAAGAAATGGTGGATCTTGAAAATGACTTCAGGTTTCTCACTGTGCAGCATATAGTCCAACACTGCTACAGTTAAATAGTTTACCCTTTGTGCTCCCTATGTGATCTACAATAATAATCTGCTTTGTGTTGCTAACAATAACCTGAAAGAGAAGTTGGGGTGCTTCAATGGGCTGGAAAAAGTTTAGCTAAATCAGCAAGCAGGTCTAATTAAGCAAGTTTACCTATATATATATAAAGTTCTCACTGGTGTGAATTACACACATGTGTTTTGATCCATCATTGTCAATTGTGAATTTGGTTGACACATCTATTATAGAAAAAGGGTGAATAGCAATATTAAAATATTTCTTCTAATCAATTTCCTTTGAATGTGCATGGATTTGTGCACTGGGCAATAGTTTCATTATATTTTTCTATCTAAAATCAGTTTTTGCATAGTCCAAGGATAACCAGAAGTAATTACTCATTTAAAAATTTCAAGTATTAATTCTATTTAGAAAATATTATTTTCTTTCAAAAAATATGTCCTATTCTGTATCTGTGGCAAAGATATTGAATATATTGTAGATTATTCTGATATTGCTTCGCAACAAATAAAATTGATGTGTCCATCTAAAGATTTGAAAAATAATCAGTTACTCTTAAAATTATCTTAAATATTTACATTTTACAGACAAATAATTTAAGGATAATAAAATTTTTTACCTTTTCCCAAAAGTAAAAAAAAAAAAAAAAAATTATATTTTTTATAAATGAAATTGAAACAACATGCATGTGAAATTATTAATAAAGTTGTGTTGAAATACATTTAATCATTTTCACTCCAGACTTTTAATCTGAGAACTATATATAGCATTCAAATGACACACTAGCAATTGTTTCCCAGATTCTAAATTAACTAATGGTCATAGTGTTTCAAGTATCAGATAACATAAGATTATTTGGTATTATAATCAGTTTATTTGTTTCTTTAGGCTAAATTCTCTATGCCTCTCTTTTATTAAAAAAATAAAATTCTATATTAAAGGAATAGTGATTTTTTCTATCAACTTTTATATTGCTTTTTGTTAATAATAGAAGTTGTACAGGACTAGTTTTACTGTTACTAGGATAATGTGGTATGCTTCATCCTTTCCCTCCAGGATTGCTCCGAAAATTTCCAGGCCGGTGTTTCTTCAGCCACCTTGAATAAGATGACATCATTCTCATCCGTGGGGCAGGGGATGAGGACCCTGGGAGCTTGTAGTGCCTAGGACAGGCCTCAGGGTGAAGGTAATACCCAGGTGGTTTACCAGGGGCTGCTATGTGGGTTCTGATAATATTGAAATGATCCTTTACAGGTGGATTAAAGCTCCTCTGAGCTTCCCAAACACATGCCTCTTTTAGCACACTGCCTGGCCCACCGGCATTCAATAATCTAGCTCCTTACTGGTTACTATCTGGCCTAACAAGGGTCGCTTGTCTCTAGCTATAGTGGTAAGACTAGTGTCCATTCAGATTGATTAACATGACAAAAAATTGAATATTCACCATTGGAACAAAGAAGATTATTTTTGTCCCCTGCTATGAATTTCAAATGCCTTTTCAGTGATTTGGAGACCAGATAGACGTTTTATCTTGGGTTCTCTGTGATAATTTTAATACTGCAACCGCATTATAACAGATAATTATACATGACACTATACATAAAAATATCACCCAGCAGATTTACATAAATATGGCACCTCAATTTTTTTTCTCCAATTTAAGTAATGTGTGATGGCATGTAAGTTCTACTTCAGTTAGGGTTGCGTTCCTTTATTTATTCTTCTTCTTTTTTTTTTTTTTTTTTTTCACTTTTGGTTAATCCTCACCCAAGGATATTTTTCCATTGATTTTTTAAAAGAGAGAGGAAGATGGGGGGAAAGACAGAGAGAAACATCAAAGTGAGAGAAACACATTGATTGGTTGTCTCCTGCATGTGCCCCACCTAGGGCTCAGCCAGGGAGGAACCAGCAATCAAGATACATGACCTTGACCAGAATCAAATCCATCTCCCAGCTGACACTCTACCCACTGAACAACCACCTAGAGCTCCTCTATTTCTTATAAATGCAGTGTGTTATTACTTATAATGCTGGTTTTATTCAAATATCTTATGCCATTGCCCTTGTTCTTCCTCTGTTTTCTTTAATGAAAAGAAATCTGAACTTCTTCTAAATTCAAATTTACTCCTTATAAGTAGATTAAAACTTCTGACTACATTTTATTCTCTCATTTATTCATGCCTGATTAAGCTTATATTGAAATTCATAATAATGTATTATAAACTACTTTCTTTTACTTTATGTATATTTTATTTAGGACACTACAAATGTTTTCTATGATTAGGTTTAGATGTATATTCTATTATTTGTTTATCTAATTTCAAGTTAGTAAATATGTCATCAGAAATTGCTTTAAATGGGTGGAGGGGACACTAAGTCTAATAGGGTTAAGAACTACTAGTATGAGAATAACTTAATTTATTAAAAGCCAAAGTGTTTCCAAATTAGTGTATGAGATAAAAGATTATCTTGAGTGCTCAAGAAGAATCTGGTCTCCTGTCTTCTGAAGTAGTCTTCAATAGTAATAGCTAACATTAAGCTCCTCCTTTGCTATCTGCCAAGCATCATTGTAAGCATCACACATATGTATCAATTCCATCAATGTTCCGGGCAACTTTATGAGAAAGCTATTCTAATTGGCCCCACTTGATAGGTATGAAAGAGAGGCATATATAAAATCACAAAACTGGAAAAGATTTATCTAAAATATATTTCTGAAGGTAAAAAATAAAATAAAATTTAATTGGCTGATTAGAGTAAGTCATGGTAAACAAATGCTCTCACTGGGAAAACTAGATAAGTCTGATAAAGTTAGATACAAAAGACTGTGGAAACAAAAACTAGAGGGAGTAAAATGTCTGAGAAGTGAGGTTGAGGGTTTTTAGTTTTCTAAGGGACATTTTCTCATTTTAGGTAAGGCTAGAGGTTGAGAATCTGGGCTCCAGGTAGACAAAGAAAGATCTAGAAAACAGCAGCTTTTAGCATGCCATATGCCTGGAGTGACACCAGGGAGAAATGAAGGTACTCCAATGCCTGGCTTTATTCCCCCTAAAGACCTTTGATAAATTCTGAAAGTGTCTATAGCAGGAGACTGGAGAGCAAAGGCTAAACCCCAGATACACAGAATTGAATTTCTAAAAGTGCTCTGGACACAAAGGTAATCCAGGGCAACCAGAGAATGCCAACAGGAGTAAAAGCCCTCGGAACTGCTAAATTGCTGTGAAAGGTCTGCAATGGCTTCTCACTTGGACACCCTTGCCAAACAGGACATAGCTTGAAAATGAGAATTGAGTGTTGACTCCTGGTAGACAGCCACTGCTTTCCAAACTGAAAACAGTTAAACTAATGTGTGCCTTTGTGGTCTCATTGAGTTATTGTTCTGCTTAAATCTTATGTCTACTTTGTGTTGCTTCTTTTCCTTTTCATTCTCCATCCTTTTAATTTTTTTAAAATATGTTTTATTGATTTTTTACAGAAAGGAAGAGAGAGGGATAGAGAGTTAGAAACATTGATCAGTTGCCTCCTGAACACCCCCTACTGGGGATGTACCCGCAACCAAGGTACATGCCCTTTACCAGAATTGAATCTGGGACCCTTCAGTCTGCAGGTCGACGCTCTATCCACTGAGCCAAACTGGTTTTGGCCATTCTCCATCCTTTTCTTCTCCCATACATGCTATTTGCAGGCAAAAACTGGATTCTGTTACTTTTGGGTTGGAAAAATATATTTGTTGATTATTTTTCTATGCCCTGGAAATAGTCTAAGCACTTTAAATGTAAATATGAAAGCTAAATTAAATTAACATCAAAACAATACTATAATACAGGTGCTATTATTACTTTCTTTAAGTAAATGTGGAGGTTGAGGCACAGGAGGGGAAGTAACTTGCCTGAAGTCAGAAGCTAGTAAGTTACAAAACTGACATTCAAGCCAGGAAATCTTGCTTCATGCTCCATGCTTATCACTAGTAACCATTACATTAAAAAATCACAAAAGTCTGAACAGAGATGAGAGGAAATGTGCAATTTAAATGTGTATAATAAAGAAATAAAAGCACAGTGCTACAACCTCAAAAATGACTAAACCAGGACATTCATCCAGTACACTTAAAGGTTTTCACTCCATAGTTTTGGTCCATTAATGAACATTCAATTCATCAATGTCCCTTTTAAATCAGAGTTTGTGCTGAACAACTAGTTAGTAATGTTTTTAGTCAAATAAGAGACCCTTTTTATTTTAAGGCACTTGATTCACACATACTCCATTTGTAATTCTCACATGACATTGGGCAACTTCAGCCCTCTGAGCTTTGATTTTTTTATCTGTTGAGAAAAAAAAGCAAAAAAAAAACCCCCAACAAAACAACAGTATTACCTTGTAGATTTTTTTTTGTGGGGATTTAATGAAATAATATGAAGACCCACTTAGCTCTTTGCCTTTCATAAGTATGCAATATAGAACAGCTTTTTTTTGTTACATGTACATAATAGGTACATAGATAAGAAGACAGTAATTTATTAAAGGAAGAAACACCAATAAAACAGCTTTTTAAATGCTATTTATTCTAGCATGCCTTTCTCTAGAGAGAATAAAGAAAAATATCTGGGTTTATGACTTATAACAAAACTGTGATGTTCTTATATCATTATACTCTTCCTTTCCAAGAATGTGTAGGAATCTCTTTATGTTGCCTAATCAAGCTGCAGTTAACAAATTAGCAAGTTTGAAGGAAGAAAAACTGCTATGTAGAAATACGGCTGTGAAAGCATAATTTTAATATAATAATTTTATAACTCTCCTAAACATGCATGCTTTGTATTAACATAATTTCCTTTTTCACCTCTTTATTTTTCTGAAGACACTAAAAAATGAAATACAAGGTAATTCATGAATATTTTGAAAGAATGCCAATGACTAAAAATGAAATTTATTCTATGCTTAATGTACTTCAGTATTTCATATTTTTTTATTGAACTTATTGTTTTGGATGGAGAGCCCAAGGAATAGAGGTCTTGCTCTATGTAAAATTCAGTACTAGGAAAATAGAAGAAGCAAATGTGAATCAGTCATCATTTCAGCCCTCAAGCAGCTCTTGATTTGGCAATGAAGAAAGGCAAAAACATGAGATGATTACAAAATTGGGTGGGAATGCAACTGCAATAGAAAAGACTAGTAGGATCGGTCTTGGGCATGTCAATGAAAATACACCAAAGTTGTCATAGAGGCATCAGAAAGACAAGTTAGCAAGAGAAACACCAGGCTTTAAGCCCTCCCATGTCAAGGAAGTTAGCAATACACTTTGTTCCCTGGTCTCAATGTTCTCTTTCTTGTCTTCTATGCAAGACATATGTGTGGTTACAATTTGAGGCTCTGTGGTGTGTTTAAAAACATAGTTCCTGCTTGAGCATGTTTTGTGTGTTACAGCCAGTTTCTGCTCCCAAGGTCCCTGTTTTCTAATTAGGGAATTTATTTAAATATAATGAACAAGACACAAAAACAATTGAATTCCTGATAGGATGCTTTATTAAATGTAATGATTTATGTATGTGGGAGGAAATTCTCATATTCTAGATGTCACCATCTAAAGTATCAAAACTTCTGTATTCCACTTGAAAGTATAAATAAAGTAAAACTGACAATGAAGTCCTCCACTTTACCAACTGAACTATTGCATAGTGGGGAATGGAGGGAGGGCAGGGGTGAAAAGGTGAAGCATAGGATATTTTTAGGGCAGTAAAATTATTCTATATGATACTATAATAATGGATGCATATCATGCATGATATGCTTGGTAGAATTCTTAGAACTCTATTAAAACTATAAACTTTTATTTAATAATAAACTTTTATTTAATATCTAGTGAAGTGGTGCACAAAATTCATGCACATTAAAAGGGGATTAATTAGAGGAAATAATTTAATATTGCTATTTGTCCTTTCTCTATAAAAAAAGTGTCAGAGATGAAAGAAAATTATTAAAATGTATATGAAAACCTTCCTCTTGTCAAAGTCTAAGGCTCACCAGGGGACCTAGAGTCAAGTCCTGGACCACCCACATGCACCTCAAAATCCTGTGAGACCCAGACCCGGCCCAGCAACTCCTCCCACCCCATTGGGCTAGATCCAGACCTGGCCAGTCCTACCCTTGTCAAGCCTCACTGGGGAGGGGAACATAGCCTCAGGTCCCCTGGCCTGGCGCTACATGGACAATGAATGTTAATATATTTTTAAAACACAGGTCAAATAAACCAGGTGTTACCTGTGGGAAATGCTCCTTATCCCCACCACTTGCTGGGAAATGTGTTTGTTTGTTTGTTTGTTTGTTTTTCATGTAACAAGAAAAAACATTTTTTGAGGCTCACTTGGAAGGATAAATGATCTTTATTTGTGTGGAGTTAAATCCCTGAGGTTCCAAGGTACCCTTTCAGGCCATCCCGCCAAGGAAGAAGTCCAGCTGTGCCTTTAATAGTTCTAGGATTGAAGCCCTTGCCTAGAGATCCTGTTTCATGTTGGGACACAGCCCAATCCAGCATTGGGCTAGCTTAGTTTGTGTTCCCCACTGCAGTTCACCAGGCCATGGAGTGTGGTGACCTCTGGGGGAACACGGGTGAATGCAAGGGCAAAATCAAAGGAACCAGAGAGTCAAGAGAGCCAAGGCATGAGCTCCTTTGCTTGGGAGCTTACATTCCCTGCCCCTCTAGCCTAAGACCTCTATTCCCAGGTTTGACTATATCCCCTGAATCACTGTGCATGTGGGCCAACCTCCCCTTTGCTCAGGCCCTTCTCCCAGTAGTCTGCAGGGAATAGATCAGTGGTTCCCGGGGAGTGTGCAGCAGCCCTGGTGAAGCTGCCCAAATGACTGTGCTTATCATGTCTGGCCTTCCTTTTGCACCTTTCCTGTTATTAATAACTAACTAATTACAATGGTATCACAATAACTAAAATAATTAAAATTTCAACCATACCAAGGACATAAATAGATAAATGAATCAATAGTAAACATGAAAAATATTGACAACATTAATGATCAAAGAAATATAGGGAACTTACACATTTTTTTTTAACCAATCTAGTAAATATTTTAATACCAGTAATGCTAACACTCATTACAGTTAAGCATAAAGATTAATGGGCATTTCACATCTTCAAGGAAAGTATACACTGACTTACAAAAAGTTTAGGAAGCACTTGGTGATATAAATCAAAAACACCTTACTCATCCATCAATACATCTATTCCTTCATTCATTGATCTCGCAAATATTCTCCCTCAGAGTTTATTGGACTAGAAATGCAGCAGTAAGGATGGCAAATATTTTTTCTTGATATCATAAAGCTTAAAGTATAGTGGAGAAAACAGATGTTTAATTTTTTTAATAATTGTCCTTGTGATTATTGCTATGAAGAAGGAATATGGAGAGGTTTAAATTTGTCTAGATTGTCAAAGAAGGGGAAGTGAAATTCAAGCTGAAACTGTAAAGATGAAGGGAAGTGGCCTGTTCCATCCAATTAAGAGCATAGTAGGAATCCTGTAGCATGGAAGGGCCTGGTGAGCTCAGGAGAATGAAACATGATGGAAGAAATAAAGCTGTAGCGCAGAGTTGGACACAGGGAACACTTGGACAGGTCAGAGACTGATACCAAACAGGCATGTGCAGATTTGAAGGCTCATGTCCGTTGAGCCCAAAAGTCTTGAGAAGGTCAGTCAATAGGTTGGTGAGTCTGAACATGTGAATGATGCTGTAAGGGTGCCAGAATGAACCTGGAAATATAAAATATTTTCCAACCTGATCTTCATTGTTTAAAAGCAACTACAACAGAGTAGAAATTAGATGATCCTGCAACAAAAGGGGGCTGGACCATAGCCACATAGAGAATCTACCTAAGACATAGGGATGAGAGTAGTATTTACTATGGGTCACAGTAGTATTTACCATGGGTGGCTTGTAAAATATTATCAAGGGGAAGAGGGAGGGATTACTAAGTAGGTAGAACTTGAAGGCCTCTCAGAAATGGTGCAAGAGCCCGAGTGAATGCTGTTCTGTGGGTGACCACATGCTGCTAGAGGATTCATTTTCTCTGTTTCATACTGGAGTCTGCATTTTGGTTCTTTACTGATTTAGTGGAAAAATTTTATAATAGAACATGCTTGATACCTGCACTTAACAAACTAAGATTTAACTGGGTCGAGGGCTTCTAAAAATGAGAAACAAGGGAGGATGGTGCAATGTTTGTATGTGCCAACTGTTTCTATTTTAGAGCTTGGATATTGCACTTTTCCCTAATATTTTATTTTGCAAACAAAGTATTCTGAACTACTCTGCTTGCCCATATGGCCCATTATCTGGCATCTATCAGCTACAAGCAATGCCTGATTTGCAACTAGTATATTTTTTTTCTATCATGTAAGTATGTTTCTATTTTTTTTTAATATATTTTCCAACTATCTTCTACCCTGACCCATGATAAAAAATTTTCAAGTCCTCCCAACCCTCAAAATACTTGGAGATTCTAATGAAAAGGGACTAAAGAAATTTTTTTTAAAAGTCTGGATAAGAAAAGTCAAATTAGTACAGAACATTTACATTTAAAAATCAAATATTGAGAAAATATATACAAATAACATTTTTAAATGGAATAATTTAGCCCTGACCAGTGAGGCTCAGTTGGTTAGGATTGTCCTGTGCCCTGAAAGGTGGTTGTTGTTTCAATTCCCTGTTGGGGCAAATGCCCAGTTTGAGGGCTAGGTCCCCGGAGTGCAGATCAATGTTTCCCACTCACATTGATGTCTCTCTCTCTCTCTCTCTCCCCCTCCCTCCCTCCTGTCCTCTCTCTGTCTCTCTCTAAAAATCAATTTAAAAAATCTTAAAAGAAATAAGTAAAAAAAAAAATGGCACAATTTAACTGTACATATCACTTGCCATTTCAAAAATAGAGCTGCATCATCTTGCATCTTCTCTTTAGGAGTTGGCTCGCACATCCTCTACCAGAAGACCAGTCCATATATTTCTCAGAGTGCATCTGGATTTGCAATATAAGCAAGTCCTAAGAGGATTTATCTTCTCAATGTAAGGAATAAAATTCAGATATTTTTCTATAATGATTGCCCAACACACCTGGATTTGGTGTTATATTTTTCCTCTCAACCTGTGTGTATATACATATTATAGTAACTAGAGGCCCGGTGCATGAAATTCATGCATGGGTGGGGTCCCTAGGACTTGTCAGTGATCAGAGCTGATCTGCGCCAGGCTGATCAGGGCCAGGCTGGAAAGGAGGTGACAGTCACCAGTCTAGCGTGGGAGGAATGGATGCCAGACACTGATGCTGATGCTGCCATCATTGGAGCCCCACTACCACGCAGTTCCCTGAACCTCCTCCTCCTTCCCTCAACCTGTACTGCCACCATGATGGGTGGGCAGCAGGCCGATTGAGGCCTTCAGCCTGGGGGAGATACAGGGCACAGGAGGTTGGCCACTAGCCCCAAAAAGAGATCTGGCTTTTAGCACCCCTGGGAAAGGGGCCATGCCTGGTCCCACCCATCCTCAGTTCCCCATCCCACTCCAAGGCCCAAAGACCCCAGTGGGGCCAGGCATGGAAGGAATCGATGCTGGATGCCACCTGCACCATCATTGGCACTCCGTCACCATGCGGTTCCTTGCCTACCCCCTCCTTCTTCCCTCACTGCTGCGCCATCACCATGGTAGGTGGGTGGCAAGCTGATTAGGGTCTGCCAGCTGGGGAGAGGAATGGGGCACGGGAGGATGACCGCCAGCACCGAGGAAGGAGATGGCCCTTGACCCCACTGGGAAATGGGTCATGTCCACCATCACCACCACGCCACCCCCAGGTTCCTTGTCCTAGCCCGGGAGCCAGCCCTGATCAGGTGATGGGGGCCTGCCAGGAAGGGGAGGCACCGCAAGAGGTTGGACAGTCATGGAAGGTTGGCTGTGGGAGCACACTGTCCATCAGGGGACAGCCCCTGAATTGAGCATCTGCCCTCTGGTAGTCAGTGTGCATCATAGTGCTAGGCTTTTATATATATATATATATGTATGTATATAGATAGATAGATAGATAGATAGATATATAGATATAGATATAGATATAGATATAGATATAGATATATAGATATTTGTCCATGTGTTTTCTTTGTAATTATACATAGAACTCTAGAACTGAGAGAGTTTAATTACTAAGGAAAAGCCAATATTTATTTGTTAGGTAAGTTCACTGTCAAATGTCACAGAATCATAAACTGCCTTCTTCCATCCTTGACTAGGTCTATGTGTAGTGGTGGGCTCCCACAGAGGAATGCCAAGCTGGATGTAAGGAAATTACTCCTTTTGAGCAAAGTCAAACCCCTAGACCCTCCTGAACTGAAATCACAATAACATCTTGCACTACCAGAACCAGTCCTAATTGTTTTGCTCAGGGACACAGTTGAGTTCTTTCAATGCACTGTATTCAGGATGCTGGTTTGCATTCAGACGGAGGAAGCCCAAGCTATAGAAGGGTGACAATCCAGTCCATCATAGCCCTGAACATAACATTTTCAACCAAATATTCAGGCAGTGTCTCATTAAGTTATTGAAAATGCAAAGCATTAGAGGTTTTAAGGTTAACAGTGCCATCTAAATAGGAGCTGGTACTGAATAAGGAAGCTTTTACTTGGAAGGAATTGATGGCTCAGAAATATGATCTGCATGTGTGCTAAGTGACAACTTAAACAAAGAGAGCTGCTACGCTTAATTTGAAGGGATTCCACGAATGTGTCGTGGTATTATGAACTTGTTTATAGTAATAACGCTAATGCATCTGCTCCATCATTGTGCAGTTACCTAGACAACATGGCTTGACACCACCATTCTGCATTAGCTTCCACCTGCTGGGCTGTGTCTGTCATTTCGTTCACTATAACATAATGTGACAGAGGCTTCATTTACCTAAACTTATCTTGGCAACTTGTACTTCATTAAAGAGAATCCTGAGAGCATCAGTGAAAGCTTTCTTAGCTGGCCATGCATAGCCAAGCTTCATAAATCATGCTTTCACTTTCCATTTTGCAGCTTCTGGAAAGGTAACATTATTGAATTCAGATCACTGGAAAAGAGCAGTACTAAAATGTTTATTGACCAGCTTTTAGGCACTGAGCTCTGCTTTGAATGCAGATAGTAATATTAACCAAAGCTTTTGAATCTAAAACTCAAGTCAGTAATATGGTTTATACTATGCCATAAATAGCACTTGATAACAGCCACTTTCGCAACATGGTCTTAACTTAGTGAAGGAAAAAAATAGTTTTGGCCTTTAGTTTTCCATTTCTTGCTGCTTAACCTTCCTAACTTTATTTGTGCTAATTTAAGGAGGTACATATGTTACAATATACCTGTCACCACCAAGTGTATACACTATAATGGGTAGGTAATAAAAACCACACACTAAGTCTCTTTGTGTATTCCTTGGTATACTTCTCACTCCACAAGTTTGTTCAGCTGAGAATCAACAGCTGGAAGCTTAAGAGCAACACATTCTGGGTCAAATGAGCTTTTGTTAAAAGGCAGCAAAGACGAATCTCTCTTATTCAATAGGCTTGCAGACATATTTGTGGAAGCTTTATCATGATTATGCTTGCACATGTATACTCTTTTTTTTTTTTTTTTGAGAGTATTGAAGATTCGCCATCATAGTGCAAGTAAAGGACCTTAAAAACCAGAGATTGTATGAGGTTTATTCGTGTAGAGAAAATAAGTATTTTAAAGTGTTTAATACATTACCTGGGTCAAGTAAGAAATATTTTATTGCATCCTTCACCCCTGCCCTGGAGCACTTGAAATCAAGTATTTTAGATTAACGTGTGGCCAGTTATTATTGTTTATGTACTTTGGGTCATTTAGGTGAAACTGTTTCTTCTGTGTATCACATTATCTGTAATATATCTGTATTTTTATTGACAGAATGAATGGAATATTACTTTTACTCAGTTCATTTTCAAGCAATTATCCTATAATTTTGTAGGAAATCACAAAAATGATAAATTTGAATTAGTTAACATTTTTATCTAAATATTGCAATTTTAATTTTTTATTTTATTTTTTAAACATTTGTTATTGATTTTTTACAGAGAGGAAGGAAGAGGGATAGATAGTTAGCAACATTGATGATAGAGAATCATCGATCAGCTGCCTCCTGCACACCCCCTACTGGGGATGTACCAGCAACTAAGATACATGCCCTTGACCGGAATCTAACCTGTGACCCTTCTTTCCTCAGGCCAATGCTCTATCCACTGAGCCAAACAGGTTAGGACTAAATATTGAAATTTTAAAATAAAAGTACTTTAGAGCTAGTTGACTCATTTTACCTTTTCCTAATGGGAAGCAGGCAGTTAGTTTCAAATGATTTGCCCAAGCTCAGAGAGCAAGAGAATGGCAAAGGAACTAATAAAATATTGAAAATTATGAGTGTGTAATCCAGCTTATTTTTTGCTGCTAAGATATATATCAATATTGAGAATAAACTTTAGGTCTTAAAAATGAGCCTTTGAAAAGGAGCGTTAACTATATACATACATATTTATATTAGAAAGTTTATTTTTAGTGATGGATTCTCAGTTATTTTAGCAAAAAGGTGGCAGAATTGCATGCAGAAAATTATGTTTTATTCCCATATTAAATATCAGTAGATATTTATTTTTATCATGATAGAGAAGGTAAGAGTTTTCATATTGCTCAACAAAGTAGGATATTTTGACATATATGAAATTATATAGATCTATCATTTTGATATATTTATATATATAAAATCCTAAGCGACTGGTCAACTGTTTGACATGTTGACTGTTTGATCGCTATTACACACACTGACCACCAGAAGGCAGATGCTCAATGCAGGAGCTGCCCCCTGGTGGTCAGTGCGCTCCCACAGCGGGAGTGCCACTCAGCTTAGGAGCTCAGGGCTGGTGAGTGCACCTGGTGGTAGCTCAAGCCTGTCCAGCCTCTGAGGCAGCACAGACATAGCGGGCTGGATGAGTGGGAGCGGCCCAGCACCCAAGCTGGGCTTGGCCTCCTTCCCAGCTGCTTGCTGCTTCGCACACCACTACATCCCTCAGGGGATGTTGGACTGCTGGTTTCTGCCGGATCCCCGTAGACCGTTTAGAGATCTGGCTGAAACCAGTAGTCTCATATCCCCCAAGGGGTCCCTGATTGTGAGAGAGTGCAGGCCAGGCTGTGGGACCCCACTGGTGCTTGAATTCATGCATTGGGCCTCTAGTATATATATATATGAAATGATAGATACATATAGATATACATATATGTATCATATATATATATATATATGATTATCTGTTGATTTCTAGATATGTTTTCTACTGACAGTGAAAACAACACTTGGACACATCAGACACCAATAAATTTATAAATGACATTGAAAGTTACCTAGCTCCACATCCTGAATTTACAGAAGAAGAAATAGAAGTCCAATTAAGAGATACACAGTGACAGTGTTCTCTTTATTATAATTCACTGTCCCTTTAATCCATACAAACGAGAGATGGCTGTCACTCTTTTATTAACCATCAAACTATGAGCAACGGTTGTGAAGGGCATGGAGGAGTGCCTCAGGAAACTCCCAGTCCAGTTGGAAATATGAACCCTTAAATATCAAACAATAATGCAACAATTTTCTAGTAGATACAATTTACAAAGAGAACACACTAGGAGCAATGAATTATTCAAAGGATTGAAAGAAAATGTGAAGAAACAGAAAAGAAGAGTGGGAGTCTGTCAGGCAGAGAAGCGGGAAAGGCGTTCCAGATAAGAAACTCTACCTGGGAAGACTCTGCATGGGAGACCCTGATAGTGCTACTGAGTAACTAATGATCCCAGGAGGCACTGTAGACTGCTGGGCCCTTATCTTTAGAGTCTAATTCCTCAAAATGAGTAAATAAAACCACCACTTGCTAAGTTTAAACTTCCTCTGCTTTCTCTCATAATTTATGTTTAAGGTGAAAACGTTTTCTGTGGTGGACTGGAGAAGAAATTGGAGTCTGCTAGACCTGGGGTACTAGCACTACTGTAGTTATTACTTGTATGGAGCTAGATAATTAATTTTTCAGTTTCTCATATATCTTGGATTTAAAGTTAAACAAAATAGTACTTAATTCTTAGTGTTTGGTACAGTGTCTGCCTAAGGTTTAGTGACAAACATGTTAGTTTCAAACATTCACTTTAACGACATTTAAATTTACTCTTAGGGATATGCAATGTTGACTACTGGGTCCCACCCCATACTAGAACATCATCTGCTCTTAAAATCAACAGTCAAGGGCACAGAGTAAAAAAGAATGTCCAGAGGCCTGTGAGAATCTTCCTTCCTTATGGATCAACTGTTGTGTAATCTCTCTATATAAAAGCCACTGTTATTGTGGGACAACTGGAATGACCAGAATGACCGATTGCTATGATGCACACTGACCACCAGAGGGCAGACGCTCAATGCAGGAGCTGGCCCTGGTGGTCGGTGCATTCCCATAGTTGGAGCTCCTCTCAGTCAGAAGCTGGGCTGACAGCTGGCAAGTGCAGCAGCAGTGGCAGGAGCCTCTCCAGTCTTTGGGGCAGCGAGCCAAGGGGTAAGAAGTGAGCAGGCAGACAGTTAGGAGTGAGGTGGCCTGCACTGAGAGAGGTCACAGGCCAGGCAGAGAGACTCATCCTCCCTCTCCCATGCACAAATTTTGTGCATTGGGCCTCTAGTATTATATAATTGATTAATATTAGTAAACACTTTGAATATCTCAGAGAAAATCAATGTAAGTTCTGAGTAGAATTTCATTTGATCTAACCTTGCAATCAAAACACGATTGCTAGTGTTCCTAATTATAGCAGTTTGAAGCTACATTTCTACAATTGTAAAATGAACTGTTTCCCATAGCCATTTAGCTTAAAGCAGCTATGCATAGGTGAGTTTCCCTGAATGGAGCTACCTACAATACCTAAAATTAATATGAACCCTCGGTGCAGAACAATTCACAGAGAAATGCCCTCACATTTTCTTATAAGCTTTCCTGAGTTCTTCACATTAACCTCAAGATATATTTTAGTACACTCAGTAAAAATTGAAGTCTGTTCATTCTGAGGCAACGTCTGTTATAATCAAAAGATAGCAAATACTAGAGAATGTTCATTTTCTTATCACATTTTCTACAGGAAGATGGTCCTCACACGGTCTTTGAGACCAGACAAATTTGCCATATGGAATGACTCAAAAAACATTTATTATATACAATGTTCCCATATTCTCATGCTCATTACATAAAAGTGAACAAATTGTCCTTCCTGCTTTGCTAAGATTATAATAGTTTAGAAAACTATTTAACAAAATGGCCTTTCCATTCTTCTGGTTTCTGACCCACTGCACAAGGGAACATATATTAATTTATCTCTTAAATTATTATTCTCTCCCTGAGTCAAAAGGCCCTTTGTAGTAGACTATGGGTTTTTCTTAAAATAAAAAAGGGAATTGCTTCAACAAATGAAAAGAGGTTGTTTTTCCCCCACAAGCTTAAGTTATTAGGAAGATTAATAGTTGAAAAAGAGAGAAAGGGGAGAATATTTCTCTGAAATCAAAAGTAATAAGCTGATAATTCACCTTTTGTTAATTCATTTTGTCTTCTTGAACATAGTGTTAAGAAAATGGTTGATTTTTCTAGAATAAATAACCAATGACCTCTCTGTCTCTACTAAAGGACCTACTTTCTAAGACGTTAGAAGGAAGTGGCATCCAAGAAGACTTGGAATCCATTCAGTCTGCAAACAGTTACCAAAAATCTGTTCAACTTTTCTTCTTAGGCACGGTGAGAGACATTCCCACTCCTTTTACATTTAAGTGTGGCTGATTGGAGTAGGAATGATATGTCAGGTGTAGAGAGACCCAGCTGCCCAGGAAAAGGCAAGACTCTAAGCCTTGTGTGACCACTCTCTTATGTATTAAGGCCTGGAAGGTGACATCTAAGCCTCTGCTATGTTTCAGCTCTAGCCCTAGAGAAGCAGGAAAATCAGACTGAGTAAAGCCATGGTGACATCAGGACCAGCTGCATTGACTAATGACCCCCTGGTGCCATCCATCAATGGAGACCATGAGGGGGCACATCTGGAAATCTGATGTATATTCTATTGAGATCCTCCCTTGGGACTCCAGATAAAAGTCCTCAGGACAGGACAGAGGACCTACTCCTGTGTTTCTTCTCCCTCTTTCATCCCCAAAGGGGCACATATCTCTCTCCCTCTTTCTCCTAAGATCCAAGAGCTCTCCTATTATATCCATAACCTTTAAAATAAGCTTTTCCTTATAATTTGGCTCTGAATTCTTTCATGCTGAAATAAAAAACTGAGGTTGCTGAACCAAGGTCCAGACTAAACTCATCACTTATGCCTTGTGCCATTTTTATTGACATAATTGCAGGTGTCCCCCTTTCCCCTTCCCCCTGCTTCTCCATATCCACTCCCCCAACATCCCCCTCCCTTAGCCTTCAACAAACTATTGTCCATGTCCATGGGTATGCATATGTTCTTTAGCTAGTCCCTTCCTCTTTATCCAGCCACCCCCACTGCCATCCCTTCAGGAACCGGCCAGTCTGTTCCATATATATCTATGTTTCCATTTTGTTCCATGTATCCTGGTTCCATTTTGTTCATCAGTTTATTGTGTTCATTATATTCCACATATGAGTGTGAGCATGTGATACTTGTCTTTCTCTGACTTGCTTATTTTGCTTAGTGTAATACTCTCCAGGTCCATCTATGCTGCCTCAAGAAGCAAGAATTCCTTTTTTATAACCATGTAGTATTCCATGGTGTAAATGTGCCATATCTTTTTTATACATTCGTCTACTGATGGGCACTTGGGCTGTTTCCAAATCTTACTGTTGTAAATAATGCTGCTATAAACAGGGATACATATATTCTTTTATTTATTTATTTATTATTTTTTAAAAAATATATTTTATTGATTTTACACAGAGAGGAATTGAGAGGGACAGAGAGTTAGAAACATCGATGAGAGAGAAACATCGACCAGCTGCCTCTTGCTCCCCCCAACTGGGGATGTGCCCACAACCAAAGTACATGCCCTTGACCGGAATCGAACCTGGGACCCTTCAGTCCGCAGGCCGACGCTCTATCCACTGAGCCAAACCGGTCCCGGCCATCTATTCTTTTTGATTGGTGTTTTGGGATTCTTAGGATATAGTCCCATAAGTTGATCACTGGGTCAAAAGGCAGTTACATTTTTAAATTTTTGAGGAAACACCACACTGTTTTTCCACCATGGCTGCACCAATCTGTATTCCTACCAGCAGTGCACTAGGGTTCCCTTTTCTCCACATTCTCACCAGCAATTGTTTGTTGATTTATTGATAGTAGACATTTTGACAGGTGTGAGGTGATACCTCGTTATCATTTGTATTTGCATCTCTCTGATGATTGGTGACCTGGAGCATTTTTTAATACATCTATTGGCCATCTGTATTTCCATTTTTAATTTGGATTGTTTGTCTTCCTTGTATTGAGCTGTATGGGTTCATTAATTGGAAATTAAACCCTTATGAGTTGTGTCATTAGCAAATATGTTCTTTCATACATTGGGTTCTCTTTTTATTCTGCTGATGGTTTCTTTTGTTGTGCAGAGACCTCTTACGCTGCACAATTCAAAGTTTATGAAGTCATTTATTTCTCCTTCAGCTGGGGCTTCTCTGCTCTGTTAATTTTTATCATGTTCTTCATTTATTCAGCTTTTTAGTCTTTAGATCTACAATGGATTTTGAATATATCACAGAAAAGAAAATTCAATACTCTGTACACTCAGCAAGACCATCTCTATGGAATAATGCCATTCATATAAGAAAATAACGCTTAAACAAATTAGGGTTTAACATAGGTTTGCAAAACCCGTAAAGCCTCTGGGAATCAAGATATATTGAAAAATCCATTCTACCTGCTACATAAAAACACTTAAAAGCATCAAGATCCTTTGTGCCAACTGGAGAAATTGCAAGGAAAGGTGAAAGGATATTACTATATACTAAGATATTTGCCTTTAACAGATTTTCCTTTAGTTTTATTAAATGCCCATGGTTCTGGCACAGTGATTTCACTTTGTATAAAAGCTTAATGTGTCACAGCATAATTTTTAAAATCATTACTGGATTTTTAGACAGGAACCAATTTTGCTGCACATATCTCTTCTCATCTAATGGCCACAAATAATCTAAAATAGATGATTGCATTAAAAATGTATATAAATAAGATTGGTGCCTAGAGTTGCATACAGTATAAATGGCACTTCAAGGGTTCAGAATACATATTTGAGTAGTATTAATAATAATTTGTTTCCTTTGATTCAGATTAGGAGAAAAATACCAATACTTCCCGTGTTATGCATATTTTAATGTTATAATTTAATTGCCAAACAATGCAAGTGACATGATGGACCTAATTACTTAATGAGGATATATATAATATAATATAGCATATGTGTTTAGATTTAGATATGAATTGATAAAAATGTGCACAGATATATACATAGCTTTAATGTACCAGAGATAAGAGAAATCACTGTAGACTAATTTTATGAGTGTTCCTTTGGAGGGTAACACCCTTGACTCTTCTACGTGGGAAACCCATGGAGGCCAAGAGAACACTCAGATGAAAAGTGAGAATGCTAGACCCACTACTGAGCTCTTATCTCCATCATAGTGTCACCATAATAGGGGGGAAAAAGTTCCTTTGTTAAAAATATATTTTTTGAGGGGCAGGGAGAGAAAGAGAGAGAGAGAGGTGATAGAGAAACATTTGTGTGGTTGCTTCCTGCCCATGCCCTGACCAGGAATCAAATCTCCCACCTTCTGGTGTACCAGACACCTCTCCAACCAACTGAGCCACACAGGCCTGGGCAAAAAAATAGATGTTTAGGGTGGTTTTGTGTTTATAGCATTAATGAGCAGAAAGTACAGAGATTTCTCATGTATTTTCTGTGCATATAAAAGCATAACTTTTCACATTATCAAAATCCCCATTAGCATGGTAAATTTATTACAATTGATGAACCTACACTAACATGTTATTATCACCCAAAGTCCATTTTGTTTACTTTAAGATTCACTCTTGATGGTATACATTCTATGAATTTAGGTAAATTCATAGTGATATATATTATAGCAATGTACAGACAAATTGTACTGCCCTAAAAACTCTCTATGCTCAATCAACTTAACCACACCCTCCCCCACTTCTTTTAAAAAAAATATATATTTTATTGATTTTTTACAGAGAAGAAGGAAGAGGGATAGAGAGTTAGAAACATCGATGAGAGAGAAACATCGATCAGCTGCCTCCTGTACACCCCTTCCTGGAGATATGCCCTCAACCAAGGTACACCCCCTTGACCAGAATCGAACCTGGGACCCTTCAGTCCTCAGGCTTATACTCTATCCACTGAGCCAAACCGGTTTTGGCACCCTTCCCCACTTCTAACCTCAGGCAACCACTGATGTTTTTTATTTTTCAGTAGTTTTGCTCTTTCTAGAATGTCATATAGGTAGAATCATACAATATGCAGCTTTCTCAATTGGTTTCTTTCCCTTAAGAACATGCACTTAAGTTTCCTCCGTTATTGTTCTTTCATGGTTTGATTTCTCTTTAGCACTGACAATATTCCATTGTCTGGCTGTACTACAGTTTCTCTATTCATTCACCTACTGAAGAGCAACTTAGCTGCTTCCAAGTTCTGACAATTATGAATAAAGCTGCTATAAACATCTATATGCAGGTTTTTGTATGAACATAAGGTTTTAACCCCTTTGGGTAAAAAAAAAAGGAGCTTGATTATTGGATCATTTTGTAAGAATATGTTTAATTTTCTATGAAAAGACCAAACTTTCTTCCAAAGTGTCTGTACCATTTTATATTCCTACCAGCAATGGATGAGAGCTACTGTTCCACATTCTCACCATCACTTGGTGTTATCAGTGTTCTAGATTTTGGCCATTCTGATGGATGTGTAGTGAGTGTTATCACATTGCTATTTTATTGATTTTTTACAGAAAGGGAGAGTGAGGGACAGAGAGCTAAAAACATCAATGAAAGAGAAACATAGACCAACTGCCTCCTGCACCCCCGCCCCCAACCAGGGATGTACATGACCTTGACCAGAATCGAACCTGAAACCCTTAGTACACAGACTAACGCTCTATCCATTGAGCCAAACTGGTTTCAGCCACATTGCTATTTTAATTTGTATTTCCCTGATGACATATGATGCAGAGCATCATTTTGTATGCTTATTTACCTTTTGTACATCATTGATGAGGTGGTGTCATTTTTAATCAGGTTATTTGTTTTCTTATTGTTGACATTTATTAGTTATTTGTATATTTTGGGCAACAATCCTTATTCAGATATAAACATTGTCTCCTAATCTGTGACTTGTCCTTTTATTATTTTGACAGAGTATTTTGCAGAGCAGAAATTTTAATTTTAATGCAGTTTATAAATTCTTAAATACATGGATAATGATTTTGTTTTCTTAGCTAAAAAAACATCATAAAACCCAAAGTTTCTCTGGTATTATTTTCTGGAAGTTTTATATTTTACATTTAGATATGTGATCCATTTTGAGTTAAATTTTAAAAAATATGTTTTTATTGATTCCAGATGTGGAAGGGAGAGGGAGAGAGGTATGGGGACATCAATAATGAGGGAGTAGCATCAATCAGCCTCTTGGGTGCCTCCCACTGGTGATCCAACCCATAACTGGGGCATGTGCCCTGACCAGAAATCAAACCATGACTTCCTGATTCATGGGTTGATGCTCAACCAGTGAGCCACACTGGCTGGGCTTGAGTTAATTTTTAAAGGTTGTAAGATGTGTGTCTAGGTTTATTTTGTTTGTAGATGTCTAAGTTTTCCAGAATCATTTGTTGAAAGGGTTATATTTTCTCCATTGCATCACCCTTGCACCTTTGTCAAAGTTCAGTTGATTATTCATGTGAGTGTATTTCTGGAAAAGTCTGCCTTTTGAGAGCCTCAGTGTAAGGTGACCTTACTCAGCAAGCTTGTGCACATACTGCAGCTATGCTAGTGACAAGCTAACCAGTCTTCTCAGCATTTGACTGTGGCAGCCCAGATATAATTCCTTGTTGAACTGGGTAAGTGCCTGCAGTACAGGGAAAGAGGTTCCTCAAGAAGAAAATAATAAACTTCCAATTAATGATAAGTAAGGGTGCTCAAGCAATTAAATAGAAATGCAGAAAAGATGTGAGTGCATTTCTAGATCTAGCTGGTGGAGTGCATTACAGTTATACACAAGTTCATACAGTTACATACAAGTTTATCCACATTTCCCATAATCTGCTTTTTGGCCCCTCAAATTCAAATCACCCAAATCTAAAGTGATAAAAATTCCCAGTCTAAAGTGGAATTAGAAACATCAACAATATAATTAGCATCAGATGGTGATACCCAATGTAAAGGATTAAAGATGACCCCAGAATCAGCAGAATAGTCCCTGCTTGCACTTTAGTCAGAGAGACAGGTGGGTATTTTGAGCTCTGTTAAGCAGTAAAGTTTTTATGTGTCTCTCTGGAAATGAATTTGGATTGATGGCTGGTCTGTCATCAACTGCTTGGAAATACTGAACCATTTGGTAAATAATGTGGACAGATTCCAACATCAAGCTCTTTCTCTACATTGCTGTCTTTGTCGCTTATCTAATACAAAGATTTGTTCCTAATTAAAGCAGAGTTTTGAAAGATGATAAGTTGAGAGAAGAATATAAATTAATATGATTATGGAATGGAAATACTGGACAAATAAGAAAATTTCCAGTGTCATACGACAAAGAAGAGAGCATGAGTGTAATAGGGAGGGTTACCCTTGTTGTGCCATGAGTGAATCAGGAGACAAAAAACAAAGGCTATATTTTATGGCCCTTTCTAGAGCAAAATGGAATACAGCCTAGTGTTTAAAAGGCTCTTCACTTTCTTCTGTACAGTCCAATTTGGCCAACCCAGATGGCATCATTTGAGTCTGAACTAGCCAAATAGTTACAATTAATTCAAGAATTGCTTTTAGCAAAATTCTGCAATTTGCAAGCTAAGAGGTTGAACTCACCAGAGTCATGTGCTGTCATTAATGCACTGACCTTGAAATAGAGGACAAGCCTTGGTAAAAAGGGGCTCTCTGGGGAAACAAATATATATTGATACTAGTTGCAGTGTGATTTTATTTTCCTAGGGGACACTAGGAAATAATAGAGGATGGGAATATTGCAAATGAAACTGTAAACAAATATAACATTCTGACCATTAATTCTGAAGATCTAACTTAAATATTAACAAAAGCTCACATATCTATGTTTATTTATTTATTATAAATAACAAAGAGGTTGATAATTTTAGTTTAATTTAATCAGTTCTATCAATGTTCCAGTAAATTTTCTCAAACTGAAAATAATTAATGATTCCAGACCAGTGTTATTTATTACTGGCATACTAATTTTCTGATAATTATAAAAGTTAATAAAGAGAGCACCATTTTAAAATACATTTTGTTCTTAAGGTTCATAATAAACTATAAGACATAGTTTGGTTAACCAGTAGCAATCACATTTTTTCCGTGTCTATGTAAAATAACGTATATGTGAATTTATTATTTAAATTATTTTCTCATATTTGTGTAATGCAGTGATCGCTATAAATATACATGGAGGAGGAGCTATAGGATATATCTGAACTGACATAGTTTATTGCTTTGGGAAAATTCTAATACCTGCAGTACTACCAGATCTGGGACCCAATAATACTGACAAATACTTGAGCCAGCCCCTCCAGTATCCCTGTAGGTAGTCCTTCCCCTCCAAGATCACCTTTAATCCATGGCAAAGAGGGATATAAAGAACAAAATATGAATACAGCTGGAAATCTGCCAGTTCTGGACAATCTACTGACTTACATCAGGAAGTTGGCAACTTCTCATGACTTCCTTATGAAAATGAAGAAAGCCTGCATCTGGAGGTCAAGTCCCCTTATTTAGTACAATGGCTTCCGAATTTTTAAGTCATAAACTTATTTTAATGACAAACTTTATAGGTCCCCTTTAATGTAGTAGTTGTTCTTTTAGAATCTATTGTTTAAGACCATTCATACTTCTCATACAATACTTCTCATAAAATCAGTGTTTTTAAAAAATGTAGATTTTATTAATATCCATGAGTTTATATCCATTATTCATGCTGCATATTTTAGGAGAGCTAAATTAAGACCAGAATGACAGTGCTTTATGTGCATATGAACTGTTGGATGCTCTTTCTCTGGGACTTGTGTCCCACTGATTGTGAATTCTTGCTCCGGACTGTTCAATGTGCCATAAGATTTATTCTGACTCAACATTGCCTTCAACCACCTACCCTATTTTCTGTTCTTCATAATCTGTTCTCCAATAAAGTCATCCCTTAAAATTTAAGTCAGGCAGGATCCTATAGTGCCTTCTATCTTACTCAGAGTAGAAGCCATAATCTTTGCCATGGTCCTTAAGGCCTCAAAGATCCTGTATCCCTCCTTGACGGCTTCTTCTTTTTCTCCTCCTCCTCCATCTCTCTTCCTCCATCTCTTCCCCCTCTTTCTCCTTCCCCTCCTCCTCCTCCTCCTCCTCCTCCTCCTCCTCCTCCTCCTCCTCCTCCTCCTCCTTCTTCTTCTTCTTCTTCTTCTTCTTCTTCTTCTCTCTCTCTCTCTCTCTCTCTCTCTCTCTCTCTCTCTCTCTCTCTCTCTCTCTCTCTCCCTCCTCTCCCCTCAGGTCCAAACACACAATCTTATTTGCTCTTTCCCAGTAGGCAATTGAGTTCAACAACTCCTATCTTGAAACTGTTGTACTTGATATTACATTTGTCTGGAATACTCTTTCACCACAACTCACTTTCTCATGATCTTTAAGGATTATCTTATATGACATCAGAGAGTACTTTCCCCACTACTATCATATTTTAAATTGCCATTTCTGACTCTGTATTCCCAACTGCCCTTTACTTTGAAAAAATTTCCTTCATGACACTTATCACTATCTGATACAATATAAAGGTTATTTGTATTTTATTGTCTAGGATTCTCCTTTTCAATTAAGATTTCATGAAGTAAGGAAGCATATATTGATGTGCTTTTATTAATTACTCCATATCCCCTGGTTGCAACAAAGACTGACACATGGAAAAACTGAATAACTATGTTTGACTTAGTGAAGAAGTTATTCTTCATGTTTAACTTAAATACAATAAACCTGGAATCTTTTCTTGGTAAACCATGTATTCCAGTATGCAATCTCATTCTATGTCCAAATTGATATCTTTAAATGTTTCCTGAGTGAATTTTGCTCCTTCTAGTGAATTAAATTTAGAACACCCTTTCTCTTCTCCAACTGCTCATGACACAATGCTAAGCTCTTAATAGATTTGAAGACACACACACACACACACACACACACACACACACACACACTAAAATACTTACTGGTTTAAAATGAGCTGCTTCAAAAATGTTAGAAAAAATGAATTCCTGTATCCCAGCCTGTGTTCCTCCTCTGTCTCCATGAAACACAATTAAAGAGGGAAGTGACTACTAAATAATGTTATCAGTACAAAACCTTGACTGAATGGAGGGAAAGAAGTAAAGGGACATGCACTGGGCCCAATGTCCTCACTGACATCACCAGGGGTGTGTAGTATCTCAACCAGATCAAGGACAGCGTAGTGGCTGGCTTCTCGTGGGCCACAAAAGAGGGGGCATTGTGCAAGAAGAACATGTGAGGTGTATGCTTTGATGTCTGTGATGTAACACTGCATGCTGATGCTATCCACCCAGAGGATGGCCAGATCACCCCCACAGCCCGGTGCTCCTCTATGCCAGTGTGCTAACTTCTCTGTCTTGACTCACGGAGCCCGTCTACCTTGTGGAAATCCAGTGTTCAGAGCAAGTGGTTGGTGGTATTTACGAAGTCCTGAACAGGAAACGGGGCCATGTCTTTGAGGAATCCCAGGTGGCTGGCACCCTCATGTTTGTTGTGAAGGCCTACCTGCCCATCAATGAGTCCTTTGGCTTCACTGCCAACCTGAGATCCAACACAAGTGGCCAGGCTTTTCCGCAGTGTGTGTTTGACCACTGGCAGATTTTATCCTGAGACCCCTTCGACAGCATCAGCTGCCCAAGCCAGATGGTGGCCAGGACACATAAGTGCAAAGGCTGAAGGAAGGCATTCCAGTTCTGGACAACTTCCTGGACAAATTGTAGATTGCTTTTTCTGCAGCCTGCCACCCAGGTGCTACCTTCCTCACTAGCACATGATCAACCACAACAAGTCCTCATTCTCCATATCATCTTGAGACTGTTCAGACACAATGCCACTCACCTGATTTGTTCTGGGGCTACTCTGTGCTATCTCTCAAAGTGAACACTTGATGCTGTTTCTTTCTATAAAGATTTCAGAGGCAACAGAAATGCCTTGGCTACTGGCACTTATTTGGCTGGTGGGGGAGGTAGAATGGGACACCCAGCACTTCTTTCCATTTCTGAGGAAAACTCAAATGTCAAAAAAATAAATAAATAAAATGCATTAAGAAGTTTATTTGGGTAAATACTCCATATTGGATTTTCCCCTAGAAAGGGAGAAAGAACAAGCAGGTAGACATTTCTGTTTGGACAGAAGCTAGAAGGCAGGAAGTTTTGTGCATTGTCACCATGAGCACCCCAAAGCTGAATTAGTGCCATTGGAATAATAAATTTGATTATGGTGATAAGAAAAAAGGGGCATCCTATCTAATAAAAGGGTAATATGCAAATTAACCATCACTCTAACACAAATATGGTGGCACCCGTAGTCAGAATATGGCAGTGCCCAGTTCCCTCAGGCCTGCTGGAGTCCCCAGTTCTTTCAGCTAGAACTGATTACTATGGCAAGTGGACAGAGAAGGATTTTAGCAACTGTGAGAAGCAAGCCTTGGCTGGATAGAGGGAGAGCCAGTGGGCTCAAGGCAACTGCTGCCTGGGGAGGCCCACCAAGTTCAGTTCTGAAACTGCAGGGACCCACTCTAGCACGGGTTGGGAAGGAAGCATTGCTGCTGCCCGCCCAGAGCCAGGTCCCTGGGTAAGGAAGCAAGTCCAAGTAGCAACCACAAGGCCTGGTGGAACTGTCTCACCCCAGGCCATCGTGGCTGAGCTCTGGCCATGGAGGCCAGCTCCTCCGAGATCACTGTCTGCCCCCTGGGCTGCCTGTGGACATCAGTGAAGCAGGCCTAGGTTGAACATTTTAATGAAAATGGGATGCCTGTGCCTTGCCCCTAGCAAGGAGAGGGAAGTAGGATAGGGGGTGCAGCCTCGGAATCCTGTTAGGAGGCATGGGGGCTCAGGAGGGGCTGGGAGCAATTTGCAGGCACACTATGAGGGAGAGGTGCTGAACCCCCAGGATGCTGAGGGCCAGCTGCTAAAGGCGCACAAAGGTGCAGACCAGGTGGCTCTCGCCAGCGCTGACCTTATAAAGCCCATCCACAGTCTGATGAAGGAAATCACCTTTCTAAAGAAGGTGCATGAAGAGGAGATTGTCGAGCTGCAGGCACAGATCCAGTAGGCTCAGATCTCCATGGAGATGTATGTGTTTTACAAGCCCAATCTCTCTGCCATTCTCAAAGACATTTACACCCAGTACGAGAAGCTGGCTGCCAAGAACATGCAGAATGCCGAAGAATGGTACATGAGCCACTTCACCGTGCTGACCGAGAGAGCTACCAAGAACACCAAAGTGGTGCATGCCACCGAGGACTAGGTGTTGAAGAGCTGCCACCTGCTCAAGGCCAAGACCCTGGAAATCAAAGCAAGCCAGGGCATGAATGAAGTGCTGGAAAAGCAGTTGCAAGAGCTGGAGGATAAGCAGGACTCTGATGTTAGTGTTATACAGGACACAATCAACAAATTAGAAAATGAGTTGATAACTACAAAGAGTGAAATGGCATGATACTTAAAAGAATACCAGGACCTCCCAATGTGAAGATGGCTCTGGACATTGACAATGAAGCTTACAGGAAACTCTTAGAAGGTGAGGAGACCGAGCTCAGTTTCACCAGCGTGGGAAGCATAGCCAGGGGTTATTCCCAGAGTTTCCAGGTCTTTGGTCCATCTGCCTATAATTGTTTACAGACCAGCTCCTACTTGATGTCTGATAGCTCCTTTCCTTCTTTACATACCAGCCACATCCAGAGGGAACAGATCAAGGCGGAGGAGACTATTGAGGCTATAAAAGCTGAGGAAACTAAGGATGAACCCCCTTGAAGGAGAAGCTGAAGAGGAGGAGAAGTAGAAGCAATAGGCTGAAGAAGAGAAAGGAGAGAAAGAAGAAGGTGCCAAGGAAGAATTTGAGGGTGCAAAAGAGGAAGAAGGAGGTGAAGATGAAGGAGAAGATCCCCAGGAAGCTGAGAACAAGAAGAAAAATGAAGGAGCTGGGGAGGAGCAAGCAACCAAGAAGAAAGATTGACCCTCCCTCTCCTTAATTATTTCAGGAATAAGCCTCCCAAAACCAGGTCAACCCCATCACCAACCAAGCAGTTGAGTTCCCGATACTATATGAATTAAGAAGTATATATATATATATATATATATATATATATATATATATATATATATAAAACATTCTGAGGTGACTCAGCTTGAAAATAAATGTTGTGCTATGGCTTTTCTCTTTACACAGAATATCTGTTTGCTTGCAGAGTGGCTTCCTGGCTTGCTGCCATCCTGTGCATGGTCCATGCTTATGAGTTCAGGATATATGACAATGTGAATAATTCAGATGTTTACAATAAAAACACATGAATACATGAATTCACTGATGTTAATGTTAAACTTCATGGAAAAAATAGTCCTTTGAATCTTTGATGGTTAGAAATTAAAGACCTCAAATCATATGCAATAAACAATAAATAACGTTACACTGAATGACAAAAACAAAAACAAAAAAATAAAAACACATCAGGGGCCAGGAAATGTTCAAAGAACTGGGGAACCATTCCCAAACCAGGATGGGAAGTCACAGGCTGTATATTCTTGCTACAAATACAGTATTTTCTACTATTTACAACATATACAATATAGTGTATTAGATGCCTTCCTATCACATAAAGTATATATTCTCATAGAGTAATACTGGGAGATATGTTATAATTTGGTGGTATGTCATATCTATCTATACTATTAAAAGGGTAATATGGTAATTAGACTATGAGACCTTCTGGACATCCTTCTGTACAAAGCCATGTTGGCAGGGCCAAGGCAGAGGTGGTTAGGGGCGATCAGGCCAGGAGAAGAGGGCAGTTTGGGGTGATTAGGCTGGCAGAGGGGTGGTGGTAGTTGGGGGTGAGCAGGTTAGCAGGAGGGGCAGTTGGGGGCAATCAGGCCAGCAGGCAGAGTGGTTAGGAGTTATCAAGCAGGCAGGCAGGTGAGAACCCAGGAGTGGTGAGAACCCAGGAGTCCCAGATTGCGAGAAGGTTGTCTGACTGCCGATTTAGGCCCAATCCCACAGATCGGGCCTAAACCGACAGTCAGACAACCCTCAAGAGGTCCCAGATTGGAAAGGGTGCAGGCCAGGCTGAGGGACACACCCCCTCATGTACAAATTTCATGCACCAGGCCACTAGTATTTAAATAAAAATGAAGGGCTATACAAGTGTGATAGTGAAGAAAGTACTAGAAAGATGATACTTAAAATCTCATGATTTTCTTCCATATTATTGTTGAGAGTCTCCCAATTCCACAACAGACACCAGTGGTCCATTTTTCATATCTATAATTGTCTTCTCTTCCTCATCTTTTTTTCTTGTTTTTTTTTTTTACTTATAGCTTCCCCCCCCCATAAGCCCAAATTTGTATATTTCCTCCATTAAAATTTCCCTTCTCTCATTATAAAGATGTTTACCCTCCTTTGTAATTTTATGGCAACAAGTCTTTACATTTATTACACTGCTTAACAAATGTTACTTGTCCTTATGATTATATATACATTTTATTTATTATTAATCTATCAGACTATAAGCTTTTTAAGGACAAAACCAATGCTGATTTATGTATAATATAATATGCAGCAATGACCAATTTTACACAGTTGCTACTCAACATATGTTTGTTGGATAAGTGAATTGATGTGCAGATATGTGGATAATTGGAGAGATACATGCTTGGTATGATTAATAGATTGAATATATATATATATATTTGACAATAGCAAATCCTCAAGTTCAAAAATGCCTATTTTTATTACCAAATACTGAAGTCTTAGTTAGTAATCATTTTATAGTGGGTTCAAGAGAAAATTAAAAGATTTCTTTAAAAACAAAATTTAATTAAAACGAATCATGTTTAAAAGTGGAACCCTTATGAAGCATTAAAGTTTCTAATAAAATATATATTAATTCTCTCAAGTTTTTTGAGAACCTGAAACAATTGGAAAGTATGAAAAAGCATTTTTCTAAAATCATTGCTTTCTGCTACCTTTTACTGCAACTGTAGATCAAAAAACCGTTTTGAATGTTTATTTTCAGATTTGATGAAGACAGAAAAAAAATACAAATATAGTTCTTTAGTTAACAATTTAAAAATCACATATATGTTAATAATAACATAATAATTAACATATATATATATATTTATATATATATATATGCTCTATCCACTGAGCCAAACCGGTTTCGGCGTGCCAAATATTATTGGAAGCTATTATTATTATTATTGCATTTATCATTC
The DNA here is from genome assembly GCF_014108245.1 of Pipistrellus kuhlii. Taxonomy (NCBI): domain Eukaryota; kingdom Metazoa; phylum Chordata; class Mammalia; order Chiroptera; family Vespertilionidae; genus Pipistrellus; species Pipistrellus kuhlii. The sequence goes on from NW_023425404.1 coordinate 139,565,713, forward strand.
TAAGTCACTCACAAATTTATGTCTAAAACCAAATCTGATGAGAAAAAATAATAACTTACCTATCAAGTATGGATGTTTTATAATAAGTTTCTACATTAAAAGTGTCAATTATTAATATATTTAAAAATTTTTATTATGGTAATACATAACAGTACTTAAATGTAGATGAAAATGTGTAGATGTTCTCATTTGAGAGACAATCCTATTTAATCTAGTATTCACCTGAAGTAGTGTTATGTTTTCTATCCACTCCAAACAGGTTAAATATTAAATCTTAAACTTCTCTGCCACCTATTAAGCCAAACAAAAAATATACCTATGAAAAATAAGAATGCAACAATGAATAAAATTAGAGTTGAAAGCAAGGCTGTGTTTTAGTCACAAGAAAGGAGAGTGCCAACAAGTCAAATGAGCTGGAACTAAGATAAAACCTGAGAGAGCACTTAAGAAAGTGCTTTACACAATGGTCAAACCCATCTGACTCAGAAAATCTTGATCAGTTTATTAACTGTGAACTGTTTTATCCTAATTATTATAGGAGGCTATCATGGAATACGAGAATAAAAGAATTCACTTAGCTAAGTAGGCAAAAGCACATGAGTCTCTTAACTCACAGAATGGTTGCAACCCAAAGGGGACAGCATAATGTTTTAAAAATCATACTCTACTGAGCCTTTAGTAATTATTGTTCCTTCTTCTATCCTAAGATACTGCCATTTTCTTATTCTTCATGATTTCAATACACTTATATTTTCCTATTCCTAATGTGTGCATCACATTTTTTTCTAATAACTGATCTATTCCATTCATAAACCTTGTTTGATTGTGAAGACAGAAATGTAACAGACTATGTTGTTCATCCAGAACTCACAGTTTGAGTGGATGCTATAAGAGTTTTTTTGTGTCCTGGGTGATAAATATAAACAGAAAGGGTAGAAAAACATTCTGGGAAGAGATAGCAAATAATGCAAAAATATGAAAATAGAAAATGAGCAAAACCTATAGGAAACTTGAAAAAGAATCAGATTTTTCTGAAGCATAAAACAAAAATCCAAAGGACTTTAATACTAAAATGCATAGGTCATGGACACAGAAAATAGAGTGTTGAAGGCTTGAGGGGAGGTAGGGACTGGCTGAAAGAGAGGGCAGTGGGAGACATCTGTAATACTGTTAACAGTAAAAGTATATATAAAGTTAAAAATATAAAGAAAAGAAAAAACACAAAGTATGAAGCATCAGGCCTGTGGAATGTGGTTTTGGTATCCAGAGGTTATAAAAAAGTGTCAGCTGTCAGGATGGCAGGAGTTGGTGTCTTCCCTAGCAGCGAGGCTGGAAAGACCAGACTCGAGTATAGGAGGTTTCATGACAGTAGAATGAATTATGGATAATTTCTCAGTAAAAAAGTGACAGTGGGGATACAAAGTTAAAGAAAATAAGAGAAATAGCTTTGAGGTAGGGAGAAGTCATATAAGATGGTTCTCAATTTTGTTTGGGAACTAGAACGAATCAACATATCATTGATTGTTGATATGAGAGTTAATCTGGGGTAAGAAAACACTGAAAAAGAAAAAGCATTTCTTTATTTTGGATTTTCTGATTTTGTGGAACATCCATCTGACAAGCTAAGTTTAGATACTTAAGTTTTCTTATTTGCATTTTATTTTTTTTCCATTTTTTTATTAAGGTATTATATGTGTACATATCTTACCATTGACCGCCCCCCGTCCCATCCATATCCTCCCTCCGCAGAGTTTTGCATCCATTGGTTATGCTTATATGCATGCATACAAGACCTTCGGTTGATCTCTTATCTTCTCCATGTTCTTATTTGCATTTTAAAAAACTCTAATATCAAGAATGAAGAGTAATTAAAGCTAAAAAGTTTTTTTTTAAAATATATTTTATTGATTTTTTACAGAGAGGAAGAGAGAGGGATAGAGAGTTAGAAACATCGATGAGAGAGAGAATCATCGATCAGCTGCCTCCTGCACATCCCCTATTGGATATGTACCCTCAACCAAGGTACATGCCCACCACCAGAATCAAACCTGGGACCCCTCAGTCCGCAGGTTGACGCTCTATCCACTGAGCCAAACTGGTTTTGGCAAAGCTAAAAAGTTTTAAGTCTTCAAAGCAAGGTTGCCTTTTAGGTAGGAATTTTAAATATGAAAGCTTTTGTTTATTTCTTCAGAATTTTTATTTTTAAAGGTTGTAAGTACACAGCTATAAAATGTAAACCACCTTGTGCAAATTCACTTGGAACATCCATGTCTACAATACCTTTCTTTTCCTGTCACCTCTAGGATCACTATAAATAGCACAGTTTTATTTATACCCTTCACCTTTTTTAATGATCAACATAAAAATAAATTCTCTCAAACAGTGCAGCTGAGTGTCAGAGCAAACACATCTTTATTTTAAGGAGGTGCATCAGGTTATAATTTTCTGACAAAAATAATAAAAAGCCATGTCATCTGATGATATTTCAGGGTACAGTACTTAATTCATCCATCTGAATGACTCTGTAAAAGAAATGTTGAATGGATCTGAAAACAGGAAGGGAGGTATGGATTTGTGATATAGATTAAGGTAGGATTCATTTCATAAACATTTTTGCAGACACAAGGAGACAACAGTAAAGAATATTGAATTAACCAAAGGAAAGTCAGCACAAAAAACCTTGGACATGACAGAAACAGCCAGAATAATAAAATTATATTTTTCTTAAGTAACTTTCTTAAAATGACCAAAGAATGAATCATTAAACCATCCCCTATGAGGGCCTCTAGATTTTATGAACATCAACGGTGTTTTATGAAAAAATAAGAAATGTTTTCTTTTATTGAATCTCTTTGCCATACTCTGCTATTTTCTTTTCTTTTTTATAAATTTGGGTTCCATTTTCTTTTGTGTTTTAATATCCCTCCCCCCTGTGGATGTATGATTCTGAGTTTGATATGTGGGAGAAAGAATCACACAGATGTCTGGAATTCTTATCTCTTCTCCCAGTGGGTTTGTTTTTAATTCGCTCTCCCACACTTGTACCTCTACCCTCCTTAATAAGAATGAAATCCCTTTTTATTCATTAGCATTTTAATAGAAAAAGAAGACTACAATAATAGTATATGCTATGCCCATATGCTATGCTAAATAGGACAGAGCATTCTGTAATTCCCAGAAGAAAAGTTTCATGCAGACTAAATAAAGCATTTTGATTGTATCAGGATTAGTTATGTCATTATTTCCTTCTCTTGCAATTATGGTAAAGAGCATTTAAATGCCTAACATTAACATTTGATAATTTTGCCTATGGCTTTCCCAAACTCTTTTAACTATTCTAAGGCACAACAAAAAAAAAATGTGTCCTATATAATAAAAGCCTAATATGCAAAGTGTCCAGTCATCTGGTAGGCCATTCAGCCAATCAAAGTGTAATATGCTAATGATATGTTAAGGCCACTCAACTGCTCACTATGTGCACTGACCACCAGAAGGCAGACACTCTGACTGGTAGGTTAGCTTGCTGCTGGGGTCTGGCCAATTGGGACTGAACAAGACAGGCTTGACATGCTCTGGAGTCCTCCTTTATCCCTCCTTGGCTCCAATCATGCATTGATGGGCTCACCTTCTCACAATCCAGGCTGAAGGACCCCTTCTACTCCAGGGTGAAAGAATTCCATGCACCGGGCCTCTAGTTTTAAATATTATAAGATCCTAAAGTAAAATAGCCCTTTCAGTGCTCTCTCAGGCTACTCATGACTGAGTCAGCTATCCCAGTGATAAGTCTAAATTTATTACCTTGGAAATCCTATATAATAAAAGGCCAGAAACATAATGGCATAATAAATTGAATGACCAGTAGCTATGAGGTGCATTGACCACCTCTTGGTCCCTCCCCCCAGTCCACAGGCTCTGATTGCTGGATGGTGAATGGAGAACCACGAGGAACCAGGGTGGGTGTTGGTGGGGTGGGACTGGGGATTGGCCAGTGGGTAGAAGACCAAACTCTTGGTTGCTCCTCCTGTCCCATAGGCTCTGATTACCACATGGTGAATGGGGAACTGGGTTGGGTGTTGGTAGTGGGTGGGCCTGGGGACTGGCCAAAAGGTGAAAGATGGCCCTGATTGCAAGCTAGACCTTGGGCCCCTACCCACACACAATTTCATGTGCTGGGCCTCTAGTTTTCATATAATCAACAGTGTTTCCAAATCTGTCTTTCTCTCTGAAAAGTAAATTTAGTGGAAGATCCTTATCAAATACATTATAGTAAACAACGGTTACTATGAGTGAAAGAAATTGCTTGTCTGATATTCAAAATCATGCACATTGACAAGTATGCTCATTCAGCTTTGAAATGGGTGAACCATCAGGAAAAAGGTAGCTAAAGAACTAATGAAAAACCTATCCTAATGTACAAACTTGATTAATATAAAGGATAAGCAAATAGGAAAAGCAAAGCTTAGCACCCATCAAACCATTTTTGATATTTTAACTTATTCTTTTAAAGCATGATTGGAATTGCAACAGTTTTCAGTTAATTTAACAACTGCTTTATGATTAATATCTGAAGCAGCCAGGCATATAGTCCCAATTTAGAATAGAGCTACCTCTCCAGCTTTCAAATATCATCAATTTATATTTCAATGGGCCTCCACAGACCAGCTTTTAAAAACTGAAGGGCACAGAACTATGTGCAAAGAGCAGGGGTCTGGATGAATCCTTTCTAAGGACTTTGTTTCTATATGTGATGAATATTTTTAATCCTTTCTTGTCTTTTATTTTTTAACAACATTTGACCTTTTTTAAAGATTATTTTCCTTTTAAAATATTTTTTATTGATTTCAGAGAGGAAGGGACAGGGAGAGAGAAATAGAAACATCAATGATGAGAGAGAATCATTGATCAACTGCCCCAAGCATGTGTCCTTGACCGGAATCAAACCCATGACCCTTCAGTTAGCAGGCCAATGCTCTATCCACTGAACCAAGCTAGCTAGGGCTTCTTTTTCTTTTTGAAACAATTTCTTTCCTGAACAACAGTGATAGTACCTACTTTTAGCTCTCTTCCCAATCTTTCCTGCCATTTTGTCTGATACTCTTATGTTAGCTTTGCCACAGCAGCTATACTGAGATACACAATAATAAATTTCACATATTTAAAGTATACTATTCGATAAGTTTTGACCTACCAGTAACACAGCTCTTACATTTAAGATAATGCAGAAATTCATTAACATCAAAAGTTTCCTAATGCCTCTTTGTAATCCTTCCTTTCAGCCCCTTTGCCTCTCTCTCATTCCTAAGTAATCACTAATCAGCATGTAGTCATTATTGCTAAGCTTTACTTTTCTAAAATGTTATATAAATGGAGTAATATAGTGTGTTCCTTTGCCATCTGGCTACATACTTATTGTGAAATTTATCCACATGGTTGCATGTATCAACAATTCATTCTCTCTTACCACAATTTGTTTATGCTTTTATCTCTTGAATGACATTTGAGTTATTTCCAGTTTTTTTTGTTTTTATTTTTTTTATTGCAAATAAAACTGCTAAGAACATCTGTGTACAAGTCTCTATATGGATATGTACTTTCATTTTTCCTGTGTAAATACCAAAAATTGAAATGGCTGGGTGTTCTGTTAGTTGCACATTTAGCTTTTTTTTTTTTTTTTTTTTTTTTTAAAGTTCCCAAATTTATTTTCAAAGTTGTTCAACCATTTAAAATCTACCAGGAATGTATCCAAACACTTTTATTCCATATCCAAACCAACACTTGGTATGTTCAGACTTTTTAATTTTAGGCATTTAGACAAGTGTATAGGGTTAATTTAATGTAATTTTAGTTTGTGTTTTCTTCACTAACTTTTTATGTACTCACTTATAACTGCATAGCATGCTTAGTGAAATTCCTATTCAAATCTATACAGCATTTGTAAGCAAGTTTTTTTCTTATTGTTTGTGAGAAATTTTTATATATTTAGGAAACAAGTCCTTTATCAGACATTGAATTTGCAAATATTTTCTTCTAACCAGTATTTCGTCTCTCAGTAGTGTCTTTATAAGAGCAAAATTTATTAATTTTGATAAAATACAATTTATTAATCTTTTGTCATGTGGTCATGATTTTGGTGCTCTCATATATATATTAGAGAAAATATTACATATACATTAGGAGAAAATGTTGTGATTGTTATATTATATAACTTCTAAAACAAAATGTACAAAATGTAGGAGAAAATGTTGTGATTTGGGTCAGACAAAAATATACATTTTCTCCTACATTTTGTACATTTTGTTCTAGAAGTTATATAATATCAGGTGTTACATTTAGGACCATGATTCACTTTGAGTTACTTTTCTTTATATGATTATTGTATTAAATTAAGGTGTTGCTTTAGCAACATTTTTTAAATAAACAGTCTGATCATTTATTTGGGTCTTCTGTAGTTTTCCTCACCAATGTTTTGTAGTTTTCAGTTCTTAACCATTTTTGTCAGACATAACCCTAAGTACTTAAGTACTTTATTTGATGCTGCTTTAAATAATACTGTTATTAAAGTTACATGCTCTAATTATCCGTTGCTAGTATGTGGACATAATATTGATTTTTGTACTGATCTTGTATTCTACAACTTTGTTAAACTCACTTATTGTTTCCATTAGATATTTTGTAGATTTTGCAGAATTTCCACACAGATAATTATGTCATTTACAAATAAAGACAGTTTTACTTTTTCCCATCCTGGATGTCTTTTTACTAATTTATTTTGCAGTAACTAAAACTCTCAGTACAATGTCAAATGAAATTAATGAGAGCAGAGATCCACTTCTTGGTTTGACATTAGAAAGAGAAGCATTAAGTATAATGTTTTTGTAGAATGCACTGCCAGGCTGAAAAATTTTTAGTTTTAGTTTTCTAGATGTATTTATTGGTAGTTGATGAATATTTTTAATGTTTTTGTTCTATAATTATTGAGAAAGAAGCTGACAAAAATCAATGCTAAACCTATCAGTTTCATCAACAAAGCATTTAAATATAAATACCAATTTCCAATTTAATAACTCCTGAATTGCTGACAGAGGACATCCAATAGTTAATATGGCTATAGTAGTCTGGGTCCAATGAGGAGGTAAATTGACTTGAATGGAGACATGGTGAAAGAAATATCCTTGTTTTTCACAGAGCATATATTGAAGCATGTGTTAAGAGCTGAGAGGCAATAAATTGATAATCCATCTGCCCCCCTCTTGGCTATTTAGTTTATATATGCATTCTTCCATTTACATTTTCACTCCCTTACATCAACACAACCTCACAAGGTATAAATATCCTTCTCTCAGGAGAAGTTCTCACTCTTCCCTAAAATGTAATTACACATAGTCCCAACAGATTTTATTTCCATTACAGACAATATTAATTGCTCCCCAAATCTAGTCATGGTCCCATTGAGTATTGTACTACCTAAAGACTAAACCATAAAGTTAAACTTCCATAACTTCTGCAGAAATACATTTTTACTAAGAAATAGGAAGGAAAAAGAATAGAATGATTAACTTATACAAATATGAAGATGCATATAAAAAGCATAGGAAAAATATGCAAGGTAGCTGTAGTCCCTATTTCTCTTATTTGTCCCAAGATCATAGTTGGTTTTATGGCTTTCTTCTTTAACTACCCATTCAGTATTTTCCTTGCGTTCAGCCAAAATCTCAGCTCTTATGTTTTCTTCAGCTGGAGGAGCGAGAGTGACCTATATACTTATTTCCAGATGGTTTGGAATTCTGAGTCACCCTGCCTTTTCTGGTCGCTGTAGTTTTCCATTAGCATTTGCTATTAGGCATGGCAGTCTGAGAGGCACCTGGAGAATCCCCCTGGTTCAGATACAGTCTTTACCTGGATGTGCAGTAGCAGCCTTGAGTTCTTCTTGATGATTAGTATCAATCATTTCATCCAGTACCTTATCTCCTTTTTTACCCTTTTGATTCAATGTAAAAAAGAACCCAAGATGGCCAGATGAAAGCTTTAACTTCTGAATCAATGAAGCCATTATTCTGCAAGGTGGGACCATTCTCCTCTTAGAGACTAAGATCTTTAAGCCCGCAGAGATCACTGATGCCACAGTAAAAAGCACTTCAAGTCACCAGGAATAAGCCTCAGTTCAGAGCCAGTGTCTAGTAATCACTGGCAGGTGTATTTCTTTCCCCCAACACAAATTCACTTAGCAAATGGATGGCTGATGATCTCCTTAAGGAAGGCTTGACGGTGGATTTTCACTGTATTCTTGTATCAATAGTTCAATGTGCTCCTTCCCCTGGGTCTATGAATGGATTTGCATCTGGAAACTTAGTGAGAGTATATAATTCTCCACTTTGGCAACCCAAGAAAAGTTTCTTTTTACTACAGTTAGAGTGTGTCATAATATGTGCATCAAGCAATATGCTACAATAGTAGGCTGCTCATTTATGTCATTCCTGGGGACATTGTGAACAATTAGCCACCACTAAAGATCTCTGTGGGTCAATGCATTCTAATTACTGCATGTCCCTGTTTCCCTTTATGGTTAATGTGACCACCTTCCCTTTGAGAATTAAGTGCTGCTGCTTGGCCTCTGCTATTCTGGGATTCTATCATTCCTTTTTTGAAGTCGGGGAGCCAGTTGGAATGGTGGCATCCCCTACAGACACAGTTGTTCTACAATGGAAAGATCCACAGAGCCTTTCAGAGATGTTCCTGCCACTGTTGCATTTATCAATGCCCGAGTAAGGAGAGTATTTCTAGGTCTTTTCATGGAACAAAGTTATGGAGAGGGTGCACTGGTCACACAATTTAGTCCAATATTTCCATCTTCCTGAGATTTTGATTTCTCTTCTCATTTCATGTCAGGAAAGCTCTGGCACCTCAATCTCATTAAGGGATTTTACAATTGAGTTTATATGCCCTCAAATAACCAACTAAGTGGTTAGAGCCACACCCAATTGCACAAGTTAATACATTAAGTCTGGAAACACTAAATGCATTCATATCAATTAATTCAGTCCATCTAGTGTTCTATTATGCCCTCTTTTGTTTAATATCCTTAAAATATATTTTCACATATTTCTGATGATACATTTTAGCAAGGTATTGCAATCTTTCAATGTGTAAGCTATTTCCATTTTCTTCTGGAGTGTGAAGAAAAGGAATACCTGTGCTACTTGAGTATGATGAGATTTAACTCAAGTTAAATCGGTGCCACTATACTCATAACTTGAGGAAAATGAGCAATGTCTTTCATAGTTAGGGGTTATTGCAGAGTTTTCAACATGATGTCCAATCTCCTTGGCCCCTGGAGGGAAAGCTCCTTCTACATATAAGGTAGTCTCAGCATGACTAGGGCTTTCAAGATAGTTAGTTTCATCTGGGTCCAATGAGATGTCTCCTTTTTAAGTTCCAGGATTTAATTATTTCCTGATTAATGCCTTAATTTTGACATGAAAAAAACTAAGGGAGACTCAATTCAACTGTCATGGTAATACAGTAACCCCCATGAATGAAAATTGTGTTTGATTTTCAGCAATATCAGCCCTGTGGCAATGAGAAGTAAGATTCTTTTAGGGTTGACATGAAGTTGTCTGGTTATCACAGTTAAAATTCAGGTGATATTATACTACTTCAAGTATAACATAAGAATTCCACAACAGTATACTTTGATCTCTCTTCCCCTGGCCTTTGTGATGTTTTTGCCATGTGCTTTATTTCTACATTGATTACAAAGTAGATATTGTTTTTATAATAAAGTTATTATTTTTATTTTAAACAATAACTTACTTTTTAAAAAGATAAAAATCTTTATTTTTATATGGATAGCTACCATTTCCAGTAATCTTTATCTCTTTATGTATATTCTTTTCCTTCTCCTTGAAGGACTTCGTTCAGTATATTTGGTATTGCTAGATGAATGTTCATTAATTCTTTAAGATTTTGTACGTTTGAAAATATCTTTTTTCCCCTTTATACTTTAAAAAATATTTCCCTGGTTATACATTTATAGGCTGTCAGGTTTTTGTTTTTAATTTGTATTATTTTGTTTTTATTTTCTCTTAGTACAGACAATGTCTAATCAGAATAATGCAATGTATTCTGACTTTTGTGCCATGTTATTTCTGATTTAAATCTGCAGTGATTCTTTGTCTCTGCACATGTAATCTGTCATTTTGTTCTAGATGGTTTTAAAATATGCTCTTTATCACTGGCTTACACACTTGATTATAATGCCCCTACAAGATTCCTGTGCTTAGGTTGTGTTGCATTTCTTTTTATTTGTGAGTTAACAGTTTTTATCTTATTTGAAGTGTTCACCTATTCATTGTTTCTTCTCTTTTATTAACTGCATTGCTCTCCTTTCCTTAGAGGACTCTAATTAAATTTATACTAGGTCACTTTTTTATTTTTTTGCCTATTTGTATTTTATTTGGGATATTTTCTATTTCTGTGTGTTTAATTTTATTTATCTTTCCTTCATTAATTCCATTCAGTCTATATTTCATCTTAGACATTTTAGTTTTCACACCTAAAATTGCAACTTGTATTTTTATATCCACTTATATCTCAATTTATTTAATATTTCCTCTAACTTTTTATCACCCATTCAACACCATACATCATTTGCTCACTAGATCTATAAACCTCACCTTTAATTACATTCCTTTTGTTCACCAAGTAATATCTGGGATATATTTATACTAAAATAGTTATTTGTCTTTTTAAAATTGAAGTTCAACTGAGTGCCCTATATTTTATCTGGTATTCCTCATAGCAAACTGCAACTCATGACATTTCCTAACTACCTGACTAATTTTACTTGCATACTAAGCACTGATCCCCAATAAGCCTCCTATGTACTTTATTGAGTTAATTGTTAATCATCTGTGTTCTCCACGAGAAAGTAAGCTCTGTGAGGGTAAGTATTTGCACCTGGTTTTCCCACTGCTGTGTTTCAGGGCCGATAATCCCAAAACATATTGGAGTTTTCTAAAATGTTGTTGATGAATAAATAAATATTTAATTAATTAACTAATTGATTGATTTTTGCAAAAGTTCTTGAAAGATAAAATGGAGGATGAGAGGAGATAGAAGAAGCTAAAACAGAGGCTGTAGTATAAATCACAGGGCTTTCTTTCCATCATCTTCCACTTTCCTGATTACATTTCATAAAATATTATCTAGAAGTGGACAGTGACATAACTTGTGGTTTTCTGAGCACTTAGTTTTAAGCTGAATGTCCTACTAGAAATGGTCATCTAATGAAATGAACCATTTATTGTACTTTACATCTGGTTTATTTTAGTCCTCTGAGGTGCACTTTTTTTCTGACTGCTTCTGCGAACCACTTTTTCTTTACTCAAACAGGGAGAACTTTGCCAAACTTGACTCATTGGTCCCCTGATTCAGGTTGAAGGGTGATTGGAAGGACAGTTTCTTGCACAAAGGAAAGGGTAATGTTTTAATTTTCTTTCCCTTGTTCCTTTGAAAGTCAACTGTGTAAATCCTGCTATCTATGTAATGAGACTTGTGAGCTTGGGTTACACGTAAGGATTCCACAAAGACAATATTATATTACAATTCCTTTCTCTAGTTTCTAAATGTCAGCATTGATATTACCAGGTGGCATAAAGATATCAATCATCAGAAAGCTTATCGACTGTTCAAAATAGTTCTATCAATATCTAATTTACTGTCTGATCTAATGCACAATGAGCCAGTACAATGGCAATGCACTGGCTCTGTCTTTCAGGATATCTCATCTTCCCTCTATAGACAATGAGAAAAGCCTTAATTTTACCCATGGACACTATGCACAAACAGAATCTCTTTATGTGTTAAAAGAGAAAATGTTACAGGAAAATACTAACGTTTTGTTCTTGTTTCACCATAGTTTAGAGTTTAAAATGATTGTGTACCTGCAACCAGTTTTATTTTTAAAAAGGACCAGGGATTTAAAAATGTTCTATAAAGTTGTTATTATTGAACTCATGAATAGCAAACCCTTGCGCATCACTCCTAATGAATTATTGCTGATTTTCAATTACATATTTAACTCTCTGCAACTGTGACATTCAATTTGATATGGTTCCTCAAAGGGACAATTTGAACAAAGGTTAAGAAATAGTTTATACACTTCCCAGAATTCATATCTGATTCCTAGTCCTTCTCTTACATTCTCTTTAGTTTTCCAATTTGTACAGCCACATTTTTTTATTGAGTGAAAAGAGAGAATCTTATCCAAATTACAGTTAGAGAATTATCAATTTTGGTAGAATAAGTATTACATTACACAAAATGGGTCATCATACCTAAAGGACATCTCTATCATTCATAAAATCTAATTCACCAAATAATGTTTGATCACTGATATGTGTTTTAGGCCCTGGGCCAGTCATTGTGGGAAAAACAATCAATCAGCAAACCAAGAGTAGTTTATGGTCTAGTAGAAGAGAAGCACAGAAGTTCAAAACCTCACAGCTAATCTGACTTGCAGATATCTTCTTGTATGCATCCTATTTTCTGCTGTTGCTGTATATAATTTGGAAAGTGTTTAGTAATTTAAGAAGCCAGTTTTTAGAGTATGTTAAATCTTTAAAAACTACTTAATATATGAACACAATTAAAGAACATATGAACTTTAGTTCCATTTTCCCCAACCTGTTTGTTCACTTTTCATCCCTCTAAAGAGAAAGAGCAGAATACCAGTACTACAGGGACACTCAGAATTGGAGGGTGAAGCTGACACAGCAATCTCTATGTAAAATATCGCACATTAGGTTGAGAGCTGAACAAAATATTGGAAAGAACAGAGACTGATGGTAATAGACTTTTCTTTCCTCCCCTGCTAAAAAAGAAACTTTGCAATTGTTGAAAATGTTCCTCAATTCTCAGTGCTTACCTCAGTGATGCAAAAACATTTGGTTGTTTACTGGCACCAATACGTTTCAGGAACCTTATTGAAAGAATATATATAGCATTGGCAAACATCCTGGATATATTAGCAGAGAGAATTATGGCACAAGTATGACATTTAAATACAGACAAATAGTATATTGTCTGCCCAAACTCTGAAAACACAGATCTAAGATTCTCCAGGTATGCTGGGGGGCACTTATGTTTAATAAAAGGCTGACCTTTCTAAAGAAGGAACATGAGAAATCCTTGCAGATTCTCAGTTTAGAGGAAATATTTTTGGTGGAAAAAATTGAGCTTCAGCAGCTTCTAGATTTGGCCTCCAAGTAAAAAGCTGGCCATAAAGCATGAAAGTTGCTCAGATGTTTTGTCACTCACACACAAAATCGTTTAAATAGAAACTGGATGACTTTGTTACTGCAGCATAGTAAAGTACTCCAAAATAAATGGTTTAAAACAGCAAAATTTTTGTTCACATGTTGGAAGGTCAGCTGAGGTTGGCTGATCATAATTGAGCTTGGCTCAGTTTATTCACCTCTTATCCTTGAAACCTCATTTGTCCACCTCTGGGGATCAGCAGGCCAGCTAGCATATACCTTCTCATGCAGCAAAGGAAACCTCCATGGTTTCTTCAGATGTGGTCGGAACAAACATCCTCTTATGTTGTCCTCCACAGTGTAGTGGCTAAGGCAAGTCACACGGTCAATTCTTAAGTCAAAGGTTAATAAAACTTTGCTTCTTTAGGGGAAGGAAATTCACTAAATAGAAGGAGAGGGGAAAGTGCCAATTAGTGCAACTTTTCTGGGAGTCAATATAAATACTGGAGTTCTATCTCCATGTCAAGTGGCCTCCTTGACAATCCTAGTACCTGTATGGTACCATATGTCGTTATTACATTACCACTGACTATATTCCCTTGGCTGTACTTTACATCCCTGTGACTCTTCTGTAGCTACCAATTTGTACTTCTCAACCCCTTTACCTTTTCTTTCCAATCCACTCTAGCAACCATCCATTTGTTTTCTGTATCTTTGAGTCTAGCAATAGAAGTTTATTATCTTTCAGTTCTGTCAAACAAAAGCTCAACACTGTTGAAATAAAGAAACAAACAGGACAAGTCAAAGTATTCCTTCTAGAAGCACTGGAAGAGAATTCATTTCCTTGCCTTTACCAGCTCCTACAAGCTCTTTGTATTCCTTAGCTCAGGCCCCTTCCTTCACCTTCAAAGCCAGCAAATTTAGCCATCCCTCTGGTTCTTATCTGTTTCTCTCATTCCCTTTTAGGAAATTTTCTAAAACTGGCACATTACCTGGATAATCCAAGATATTAGGTCTAGTAATAATTAATGTCGTTTTCTAATACTTTTTTTAAAATTGAATTTATTTAAACAATAAAACAAAATTTAATCAACAATATAGTTGCCGTTGTTTTCTACTACTTGTGCCCAATGCTCAGGAAGTATTTTAATCCCTCTGTTGTAAAATTCTTGTGATTTTGATGCAAAAAATTCGGTCAATGCATTTTTGAGGCATTCTTCATTATTAAATTTTTTTCCAAGAAGAAAGTTTTGCAAAGAATGAAACAAATGGTAATCGGAAGGGGCAATATCAGGAGAATATGCAGGTTGAGGGAGATCTTCCCATTCCAACTGGCGCAGTTTTTCAGCAGTGATTCTCGCAGTATGCGGTCGTGCGTTATCGTGGTGAAGAATTACGCCCTTCCGATTAATCAGCGCGGGTTCTTTTTCTCTTAAAGCTTGGGCCAACCTTTCCAATTGGGCACTATACACTGCACTTGTAATGGTTTGGTTAGATGGTAAAAGTTCATAATGAAGAATTCCTTTAAAATTCCACCAAACACACATCACTTTTTTCGCATGCATGTCAGGTTTTGGCGTGGGCTGCGGAGCCTCATTTTTGTCCAACCATTGAGGCCGCCTTTTCAAATTAACATACAGCACCCATTCTTCATCTTCGGTAACAATTTGCTCTAAAAACAGCAAACAGTTTTGACGAGAGAGGAGCGAACTGCAAATTGTGACTCTTTGATTAGGGTTGTTGTCGGTCAACTCATGAGGAACCCATTTTCCAAACTTTTGGACTTTGCCAAGTGCACGCAATTGATTGGAAATTGTTTTTTGTGAACAATTTAAAGTTGTCGCAAGCTCTTGTTGGGTAATTTGAGGATTTTGCACCAAAAGAGCTTGAAGAGCTTCTTGATCAAAATTGGACACACGGCCTCGACCACTCTTGTCATCTAATGAAAAATTTCCCTCGCGAAATTTCTCAAACCAACGCTGGCATTTTCTGGCTCTAACTGCATCTTGACCAAGAGCACTACAGATGTTTTTTGCAGCCTCACTTGCTTTTCTTCCTAATTGGAACTCATAAAGCATGCAGTGCCGAATTTGCTCTTCATCCGCCATCTTCTTAGCCCTAGTTTTGCAACAAAAACCAAACCAAACACAAACTTTTTCAAGCAAAACTTGTTAATTGCACTTCACATGTTCTGTAGATACCACGTGTTTGAAGGTTATGTCAATACAAGTCAACGCCAAGCAAGATTTTAAACGAATGTTTAAAAACGACATTATTTATTACTAGACCCGATACTTTCTAAAAAACAGGAGTGTGTATGCTCTCAGATGATGCTGAAGTGTTTATTTAGCATACCTCCCTTTTGTCTTAGGTTCTTTTTTTTTTAATTATTACTATTCTGATTATACAAGTAAATTGAGTTCATAACAAAAAATTTTAATAGAAAAATAAAGAAAACTAGAGTCAAACCAATCTTGTAATTAGATTTTGACATTTAATGATTTTGAAAACATACTTTATATACAAAACATATATTTATATTCAAATGTTTTCATTACAATCTCATCTGGATAGTGTATAATCAGTTAATCAACCTGTATTTTGGGCTAATGGAATTGTTCCTAGCGTTATTATGAGACAGATTAAAACACAAAGACAAATTGGAGTATTGTGAGTGGAAGTGAGGGTGGATGTCTTTGACATTGTAATCATAGGAAAAACCAAAGGGTTAGTCATGGCAATAGTATTCCAACTTTATTCACTTGCCTTTGTTTGCTCCTGCCTACTCTCAGTTGTGGTGGAGTAAATGAATTTCTAAGTGAGCATAGATGTGCCTAAGATAGGAATGGGGACTGTTCTGATGGAGCAGTCCCCTCATAAGAGCAGGCCAGTACATCTTGCAGGATTTATCCCTTTTTTTCTAATTTAGCAGTTTCATTCCTCAACAGAGTATAAATCAAACCCAGAAATATCAAGGTTTTAATTATACCAATTGTATAATTAATGTGGTATGGAAGAGGGAAGGTGCATTTTCAGCAACTAGTTATTATTTCCAGCAACTAGTTATTATTTCTTGAATTCTACAATTTAAGATAAGAGAACACACATGGAAATAAAATCTTATTCATTTTTTTGATTAAACAATTAAACATGAAAGATGGTATAAATTATGACCCAGATATTATAAAGCATGAAACTAAGAAAAAAATACTTCTTCCCCTGCTTTTTTCCTGCAGACCACCTCCTCTCTGTCTATCTTTGATATCATGGTGCAAGGTCTTATTATATCACACCTCACAAGTGGCATCTTGGCTACAACAGTTCTCATTCCAATACCTGGTTTCCATGACTACTAATGCTAACAAATGATTTTGTTCTAAAATTCAAATGTGCCGAAACCGGTTTGGCTCAATGGATAAAGTGTCTGCTTGGGAACTGAAGGGTCCCGGATTCGATTCCGGTCAAGGGCATGTACCCTGGTTGCGGGCACATCCCCAGTAGGGGATATGCAAGAGGCAGCTGATTGATGACTCTCATCAATGTTTTTAACTCTATCTCTCTCCCTTCCTCTCTGTACAAAATCAATAAAATATATTTAAAAAATAATAATAAAATTCAAATGTTACATCTTTCTCTTAATTTAAACCAATTAATGGAGTCAATAATAAACTACATATCTTAATTAATTAGAAGCTTTTTAGAATATGCCCTCTGTTTATCATTCTAGCTTAGCTCTTGCCACTCTCTTGCTAGACTTATTATACTATTTGCAAATTTATGAACATTACAGTTTCAAAGCACTGTGCTTTTCCACAGGCTATCATATCTCCAGAAAAAGTCCAGCATTCCATGTTTCCATTATGTCAAACTTCCACATATTTTATTTCATAGCTTAAACATCTTTTCTTCCATGAATTTTTCATGACCCCAAGCCCATTCAAAAATGTCTTTAATGAATTCCTGTAAATCATTTTGCAAAATAGAAACAATATACTCATCATAATATTACTGTTGATTTTTACTTTCTCTCTTATATTAGTATCTAATCTTCTTGAAAAGGCACTATATCATATTTTACTTAAATTCAGATATGCATAGTTGCAAAATTAGGAATAATTTCTCATCCCAAAACATATTAATCAGTCATTGTTTGACATTCAAAATGTACTACCCCCACTGAATCTATTTTACATACTTCAAAGATATTCTTTATGAAAGATACTTTTCTTGAGAAATTGAAGACTTTGTGGAAGATTTTTTTTATGTGAAACACATTTTAAAAGACACTATAGTTTCTGTAGGTGAATAGTACCCTGTTTCCCCAAAAATAAGACAGTGTCTTATATTAATTTTTTCTCCCAAAGTTGGGCTAGGTCTTATTTTCAGGGCATGTCTTATCTTTCCATGCACTAGGTCTTATTTTCAGAGGATGTCTTATTTTCAGGGAAACACGGTAGTTCCTTTGAAAGTGGCATTGAGCAGAGATTGAGGGATACTGAGACTCATGATTTTTTTTCTTAGTCACATTTCAGAGACTTCCAAATGCATTTGTCCTGTCTTCTTAACTAGTCGGTTTATTGTTTTAGGCACATACTTTCTTCAGACATGAGTCTTGTGGCTTTTAGTATTTAACAAAAGATTTAATAAGTATCCTGGTACCAATGCTAAAATGAGAAATGCCATTTCGGAGTAAAGTGTGCACATTGAGATGGAGAAAACTGATGTATAATGCATTAAATTTTCAGTGTAAATTGGCAAATTGGAAATTACTTTTTAAATCCATGTTATTGTTTAGATTTTTTGGATGGAGAAATGAGATAAATCTCAGTTCTGCTCATACTTGTTCATAATTTCTACTTAGACCAAACAACTGTCTCCAGATCTCAAAGAAATTTTGCTGATACTTGGGACATGCAATCAAGCATGATTTAGAATTACTATAGTAAAAATGACTAAGAAAAGCTGGAGCAATTCCAGGAGGATACTGTAATAAGAAGCAGAGAAAGAGACATGGAATTATTTTTAGAACATACCACTATGAAAGTACAGAAACAGCAGTTTTGGTAGAGGACAAGAACTAAAATCTAAATAAGTTTAGCACTAAAGTGATTCATGGGTTTGAAGACCATTAGAAGTTATGAAGACCATCTTTATAATCTATATAAAAAGACAAGACATTCCCAAGGGCTATGCTTCTTATGTCTATGTAGTTAATAACCACTCATTATTGAGAAGGAAGAAACTACCATAAGTTCTTTAGGACTAGAATATAATTATTCAGGTTATTCTAAACAACTCATTGGGGGTGTAGAATATGAGTTGAAGGTTTGAAATATCTGTAGTAAATTCATACATCAGAAATTCATTGTCACATCAATAAATAATATATTCAAAATATTAGAAGGAAAGTACAAATTAACTTGTTACAATAAATTGTACCAATGGTAGATTTTACACACAAAACAAAATTGGAATCAGAATACTAAGGAATAATTTATTAGGGGGGAAAAAAAACTATCTTCAAATTTCATACCCAGTAAAACTAACTTTGAGGAATGAGAAAGAAATAAAGATGACTTACAATAAAACAAATAAGCAAGACAAACAACAAGAAAATACTAACAGAATTTACAACAGATAGTTCCTTAATTGTAGAAAATCCCAAAGATATATATTAGGAAAATATAAAATAATCCTGAGAGGAAGAAGCTATGAGAGAAGAAATGGTGAATAAAAAAAAAAAAAAAATTAAATGGTAGTTAAAAAAAAAGGGTAACTCTAAAAAAATGTTGGCTAGAAATGATTATAGTAACATTATCTAGTGAGATTGAAAAAAAATAGAATCAAAATATACCAGCAAAAATTTTAGTATTAAACAATAATCAGAATTTAAATAAGTTTCTTTTAAATTTAAAAGAACAATAAGCATTTTATTTAATACTAGAAACTCAGTGCAGAAAATTTGTAATGGGGGTGTGTGACCCTCAGCCCAGCCTGCACCCTCTCCAATAGCCTGCCTGACTTCTTCTGCCTGCCAGCCTGATCACCGCTTAATGACTTCCCTACCAGCCAGATTGATGCCTAACTGCTCCTCTGCCAGCCTGTTGCCTCTAACTGCCTTCCCCTGCAGGCCTGGTCACCCCTAACTGCCCTCTCCTGCAGGCTTGGTCACTGGTCACCCTTAACTGCCCTCCCCCACAGGCTTGATCGCCTCCAACTGCCCTCTCTTGCAGGCCTGGTCCCCCCACACACACACACAACTGCTCTTCCCTCTTGGCCTGATCACCTACAACTGCCCTTCCTTGTAGACCTAGTACCTACCAACTGCCCTCCCCTGCTGGCCATCTTTTGGTGACAATCTTTGTTTACATGGAGGCAGCCATCTTGTGTGTTGGAGTGAATGTTAATTTGCATATTTCTTTTTTATTAGATAGGATTAAATGTTGTTATAATAGACATTCCAGTAAAATGTTTATGAAAATTTGTAACTTCCAGAACAATAGGGAGAAAGCAATATACTAGTAAAGGAAAAATCAACCAAATCAAAATAATTAAAAAAAAAAAAACAGAAAAATAATTATGACACAAAATGAGTCAAAGATCATAAAGTTAAAAAATAAAGACATGTGTACATATGATTTATCCCAATTAATGAATTAATTATTTAGCTAGCGAAGTTTCAATCATATGTTCTAAGCTATGTGCTATTAACAACAAACATAGTTAACACTAAACATTGAGGAAAAGATGCAAATATGAGTTACTACAAGTCAAAAAATTTTTGTCACTATATTAAAAATAGAGAAAAAGATTTCATGGGAGAAAAGCATTTCTAGTGTTTTATAAAGCTGTCATCTAATGATAAAACGTCTAATTCACCAAAATGATTTATTTAGCCCTCAACAAATATTTCTGGAGTCAAATACAGTTACAGATATCGAACACATAAATAGTGAAAAACAGATGCGAAAACCTATCCTTATAGAGAACTTATATTCTACTGTAAAAAAAATTGTCAATTCTTAACATGTATGAAATTAATAAATAGCATGAAAATGTGGACAGAATCAAAGGAGAAATTCATACATATATAAATGTTAATATACTTTTGTCTCTAATTGGTATAACCAAATAAACAGGTAACTGTAAGGATGTAAGGGTATAGAATATTTAAGCAACAAGAATTATAGAATTAATATAATGAGCTTACATAGAGCAACCTATCTCAAGCTCACATAAAAAAAAATATGTTAAATGACCAAACATTGTCACAGATCAAGTGCAGTGCAACATATTTCAATTTGTTCTGCTTTATACAGACCAAATTATCTGACTAAAATGTAATAAAAACAGGTATTAATAATAATAAAAACCACAAACAATATAAAAACCTATATACCTAGTGGTTCATGTTTTAATGTGGTCAACCTACAAAAAATACAAAACATTTGAGATAGAGTAATTAATATTACATACCAAAATATTCCATGCAACAACAACAAAATTACAGGACCTAATTGCTGATATTAGGAAAGGAAACTACAAGTTAACGTATTAATCATCCCATTTAAGATGTGAAAAAATAAAATGAATAATGAACACAAAACTGTAGAAATTATGTATAACTTCCAGAACAATTTAGGGAGAAAATATAGATTCTAGTTAGATACATTTTTAATATAAATATAAATAAAAGAACAGGAGAACGTATGCACATTTAAATATGGAATGTAGCCCTGGACAGTATGATAGGAGGCATGCAGGAAGCAGCTCATTTATGTTTCACTTTCACATTGATGTTTCTTTCTCCCTCACCCTCTCCCTTCCTATCTCTCTAAAAACCAAATTTTAAAGTATTAAAAAACAAATAAATAGATATGGAACGTGACTATACATTTTTCAGATTTTAAAGAGTATTATGCTAAGGAAAATTAGCCAGTCAGAGAAAGATGTGTATCACATGATGCCACTTATATGTGGACCTAGAGGCCCAGTGCATGAATTCATGCATAGGTAGAGTCCTTCTGGGTGACCTGTGGGGATTGGGCCAAAATCTGCAGTCCAATGCTGCCTGCCATTCCCATTCACCCCATACCCAAGGCACCTGCTGTGGGTTTGTGCTCAATCAGTCCAAATTGGGAGAGGCTCGCGCCTCCACAGCAGAACTTGCCAGCCATAAACCCTGCTTCTGGCACCCTCCCAAGGAAAGTGGCCTATGGGATTGGGCCAAAACCAGCTCTCTAACATCCTCCAAGGGGTCCCAGATTATGTCTTTGAGTGATGGTCAATTTTCATATTACTCTTTTTATAGATAGGATCAAAAAGCACACATGTAATTAAGTGTTTGGTATATATTGCTCTTTTAAAACAAGTGTGATGATTATCATACAATACTTATCCCGTCTAATAAAGTGGGAATATTCAAATTGACCATCACTCCATAACAAAGATGACTGTACCCACAGCTGAGGCCAAGATCCCTTAAGGAGCCTTAATGAGCGATCAGAAGGGACCTGAGGCTATGCCCTCTCCTGCCCGAGTGGGGCTTACAGGGACCTCAGGCCACGTCCCCCACCCAGTAGGGCTTGACTGGGACCTCAAGATGCACTTCCTGTACTGGTACTGTGCTAGGGGACCTCAGGCTTTCCCCCTTCCCCCATGCCAGGCCAGGGGTCCTCAGGCCGTGCCCCCCATTAGGTGGGGCTTGACAGGGGACTTCAGGCCATGCCTCCCACTCCAGCACTGGGCCAGGGGACCTGAGGCTTCTCATTCCTGCCTGGCTGGGCTTCACAAGGAACCTCAAGCCATGCCACCCACTCAGTGGGGCTTGATGGGGTCCTCAAGGTGTACCTCCAGTGCTGGGTCTGGGGAACTCAGGCCTCACCCCTGCTGGTGGGGCGTGATGGGGGACCTGAGATTGTGCCTCCCATCTGGCAGGGCTGGAGAGGGACCTCAGGCCATGCTCCACACCCAGCAGTGCTTGACAGGTGATCTCAGGCCATGTCCCCCATCAAAGGACCTCAAGGCTCCAGTCTGGGCTGCGGGACCTCAGGCCATACCCCCATCCTGGCGCCAGGCCAGGGGGCATGAGGCTATGTCCCCTGCCTGGAAAGTCCTCACAAGGGTAGGACTGGCCAGGTCTGGATCTAGCCCAATGAAGGGGCAGCTGGGGGGGGGGGGCACTGGCTGGGTCTGGGTCTGACATGATTTTGAGATGCATGTGGTTCGGTAGAGACTTGACTCTGGGTCCCCTGATGAGCCCCAGTCTCTGACAGGAGGAAGGTTTTCATATACATTTTACTCATTTTCTTTCATCTCTGACACTTCTATTATAAAGGTCAAATAGCAATATCAAATTATTTCTTCTAATTAATCCCCTTTTAATATGCACGAATTTCACGCACCTGGTCACTAGTACTATTATAGCAGCCTTAGTATTTACTTTGAATAAATTTTAAGTCATTTGGTCATTAAAAATTCTTTATAATATTATTTTTGTATTTTTTATTAAAAGTTGTTCATTTAGTACCAACTGTGAAGTAAGCATTATCATGGCTCCTCTGTACCCTCTAGTGAGCAGGACAGATTAATCCCCTTTTCTCTCAACAGATGGTCTTATTGGGAGAGACAGATCCTACTCTAATAGAAAAATAAAAGTAGTATCATATTCTTTTAAATGTTAATTAATAAAATCAACAGGAAATGTGGTTGCAATGGAAAAATCTTATGCATTACTAGAGGCCAGGTGCACAAATTCATGCACCAGTGGGGTCCCTCAGCCTGGCCTGCGATATTGGGCTGAAACTGGCTCTCTGACATCCCTGAGGGGTCCTGGATTGGGAGAGGGTGCCGGCCAGGCAAAGGGACCCCACCAGTGCACCATCAGGGCCAGGGAGAAATGCAGGAGGTTGTTTAGCCAGGGAAGGACCATGGGAGGGCTCCTGGGTTGTGTCTGGCCAATCTCGCTCATCAGCAAGCTTACCTGGTCAGAACATCTGCCCCCATCCCCACCCCCCGGTGGTCAGTGTACATCATAGTGATCGGTTGAGCAACCTTAGCATATCATTAGTATATTATGCTTTAATTAGTTGAATGGATAACTGGGTGACTAGACACTTAACATATTAGGCTTTTATTATATTGAATTTGTTGAAGAAGTCCTCCCAGATGATATTTTAAATTTGGATCCAAAGTATAAAAAAAGTCACCATTTGAAGATCTGGGAAAAAATGATTTCCAGGCAGAGTAAGCAACATCACTACCAGTAAAGTAGAGAAGGTCCTGTGATAGTGTTGATTCACAGCAAGAAATAGTACTCGGCCATCACTGTGTGGGTTAGGACAACACCCTGAAACAGACAGCGTTTAGAAATTGAGCAAAGGAGACAAACCCAAAAAAACAGACAGAGATAAAACGACTAGTGAGGCTGGAGAAAAATCGGGGGAAATCATCAATCAAGCTAAGAAAAGAAATGTTGAAGAAAAAGGAGAGGGTGATTAGTTGTGCCAAATGCTTGTGAGATAAAAACAGAGAAGGAATACCAGGATGTTTTTAAAGATGAGATCCAAGCTGAAAAAGAATGTGGTGGCGGGGGACAGTGAAAGAACGTTGGAGCTAACAGATCAGAACTTCCAACGGCATTTTAAAAAGATTGACATAATAGAACTCCTGAGCAGTAGCTGGGAGGAAATCGAGATTGTAAAAACGTCACAACAATTATAGATAATCCTTTCGAGAATGTTAACTCTAAAGGGGCGAAAGTAGGGTAAAAATGAATTGAGTTCGGGTTTTGTTTTTTAATAGAAGAAATTGTAGCATATTTGGAGATGTAGGGACAGCCGTTATATGAGACACACACCTCCCAAAATCCTTAGAACTAGGTTTCCTGCTTCCTCCTCCTCACCCACTCCTGTGGGTGAGCTCTTGCACTCAGGTCCATGAAACCTTTCAGAGTCAGGCTCATCTGCCATTTGGCCTCCATTTTTGTTTCCTTCCTTCTGAACCTAAATAATGCACCACAGGGCAACAGGTCCAGTACTCCAAGGACCACAAAAGGGGCCTAATGCAACTGGAAAGTGTGTGTGTGTGTGTGTGTGTGTGAGTGTGTGTGTAACTTCCTGTGGGTGAAAATTTGATGACTGGCAAACAGAAGCCCTGTTCTTTCTCCCTCCAATGGAGAACAACACTATGAATCCTGTATACAGGTGTCCAACAGAAAATAACTGCCAAATGATTGGCTTTGTGTTAAGAGGTAATTGTGAAGTAGTGGCCAGAGAGATAATGCATCATCTTTCATGATTTCCCTTCCTTCCCTGACTTAGTTCCTGTGTCTCTTACTCTTGTTAGCCTAACATTGAACCTCTTAAAGATTAATCCCAATCTCCTACTCAGACTGTTTTATTGGAAAGCCAGGCTATGAAAGTTATATGTCAAAAAAGCATTTGAAGTATGTTTTCTTTATGGATTCCATTAACGTTCTTTCTCTTTTACTGATTATGAAAAATAAATAGTTGTAGTTTTGTAATTATGACTTAATATTCAATAGAATTATTGCATCTAAAATGTTGAAAAATATCCCTCTTTTCATCTTATAGTCATACAAGTGACATTTAGAACAATATTGTTAGACAGCAGTAAAAAATTATTTTGAATTATAATCAATGAAACTAATTTATTCAGTATGAAAACTCATCTTTTATTATAATCAATAAAGCACATTAATTTATAAAAAATTGTATTTATTAAATATTCTTATCTGTAAAATGTATAACCACTGTATTTTTACTTTAATTAAATAAGCCATTTGCATGCGTTTAGTAGTTTTGGTTATTATATCTTGTCATTGTGAAAAGACTATATACTTATTATTAAAGTTTAGAGAAGACCCATGTGCAAAAATAAGAAAATAAGTTTTTAAGTGTTGTTTTATTTCTTTTTTTGTTTGCATTTGCTATATACTTTACATAACTGAGAAAAGCTATATATGATATTTGAATGTTTTCCTTTAATACAATATAGACACTATTATTGATAGCTACATAAATCTAGATTTATTTTCTAAACATCTTAAACATTTCATGATATTATTCTCAAATTTAGCTATTATAGGTAATTTGTTAAAATATTTAATACATAAATTTCTTTTGTAATTTAATTATTTTCTTAGAGAAAATGCTTAGTTATAGTACTTAGGCATTATTCCTTTTATGATTCTTGATATTTCATTCTAAATATTTGTCCCAATTTATATTCTAAAATCAATAAAATAAAATCAAGATGTAATAAAATATCTTCTTTACTGCATCGTCTTCAATATTTTATGTAAACTTTTATAAATGGCTACTTTACTGTACAAAAGAAGACTTTCATTTAAATTTTTATATCTTGAACTTATAAACATACAGATTTTGTTTTTGCTGAATTTTCTAACTTTTTGTATTTTGTAATTTTTGTATTTAATTCATTAGCTAGACATTATTGACATGTTAGTATAATTTTCTTATGTTAAATTTTAACTACATATCTATATTTTCTTTTATTTATTAATTATAACCTTTGCTAACTTATAATTTGCCTTTTATTTTAGTTTGTCATAATAAAATTTCTCAAATGATCATGTAATCTAACATCTGTATTTCTTTTGTCTTTTGCAACTTATTTCAGCCACAAATAGCTTTTCCTCTGACCAAAAGGGCATAATTTTTTTTTCGAAGTTTTTATCATTAATTAAAAACTTCAATGCAACTGAAACTTTTTTGGATATTGTCTGATATGTGATCCACATTTGCTCAAAATAGAGTTAATGAATTATTCCAATGATTATTTTTTATTTTTTATTTCTTTGCTGATTAAGGTATTACATATGTGTCCTTATTCTCCTATTGTCCCCATCCCCCCAACTCATGCCCTCACCCCTCTATTTTCTGTGTCCATTGGTTAGGCTTATATGCATGCATACAGGTCCTTTGGTTGATCTCTCCCGCTTACCCCACATTCCCTTAGTTCCCTCTGAAGTTTGACTGTCTGATGGATGCTTCTCTGTCTCTGGATCTGTTTTTGTTCATCAGTTTATATTGTTCATTATAATCCACAAATGAGTGAGATCATGTGATATTTATCTTTCTCTGACTTATTACTCTTAGCATAATGCTCTCTTGCTCCATCCATGCTGTTGCAAATGGTAGGATTTTATTAAAAATCTGCTGATCAATGAATTTATTTTTTTATTGCATTAAATTCGTACAATTAAGCTTGCTTCAGTTTTTTTTGTCTCATTTATACTGCTCATTCTTGGAACTGAACTTCATTATAACTACTTAATACCTGAAGGAATTGACCTGAATTGTTAGTATTATACTTTTAAGTTTTGTTCTATCTTTTTTCTTATTCAATAGAAGCTTAAGAATGGTTTTAATACATTCGAAATAAAATTTATTTCACTTTATAAATTTATTTTAGAAAAAACAAAATGTTTTTTTAATACTCTGTTTTCCTACTCAGGAACAAGGCTACCCTACCCCACTTCATTATTTCATTATTTAAATCTTCTTTTTTTTATCTCTCAGAAAAGTTATAATATTATATGTGCTATTTTTTTTTTAACCTGGGTTACTCCATATTCTATCCATTTTAGATAGTTACAGCTTGAAACTCAAACATCCTTGAAAAGTTCATACAAGGGCCTCCAGGCGAAAGCTAATGTTGCCTAGGATGACAGCAGGCGTTTTCAAACTGATCAAAGACATGAATCCAAGCTTATTCAAAGCCTGAAAGAAAAATTGCAGATTTAAAATTGTAGATCATAACAGCATCGCATACAAGATATAATTGTCTCCTCTTCTTAAAATGAAAAGATAAGAAAACATGATGGTCATCTCTGAATGACAAAGTCTCAGTGTGTTTTCTTTGTCCTAATGCAAAGCAGTCTTCCTGAGGGAGTCAGCTATTTTGGAACAAGCATAATTTTATAAGTTTCATGTATAATGCTTCTTCATGATTTCATTGTTGTGAATTGACTATGGTTTGCTTTTATCAATTTTGGCATCTGGAAGGAATAAACAGTGTAATATGTGTGAAGCAATGTTGCTTTAGAATTTACTGTTGGCTCCTTTCACCATGGCTAAATTAACCGTGACTGAGTCTTAGCGGAGAGGAAGGGAAGGCATGCCCTCCTGATCCTGTCAACGTTTTTGGAAGTTTTAATCCCAACCGTGAAGTGAAGATGATGAATCACATCATCATTCCTGACCAATCAAGCAGAGAAAAGGGCCAGAACAGGAAGAAATTTTTTAGACATTTTTATTTATCTTTTTTAGTTATTATTATTCACATGGCACTTATTTTGAAAAATGTCACAGGGCTCCTCTTGATGTTCTACCTCTAAGGACAACCTGTTTTCTGGTCCCTTTGTCAAATTTATCTCCGAGCTACTACAAGGAAGTATAGAGGATATATTCAAACCTACAATATGGGAAAATTAGTTCAAAAGTCATATGGAGAAAACTATCATGGTCTTTTGTGATTCATTGTGAATTCTCTGATGGCAGAAACAATAGCACATTACACATTGCTCCCACACACACACCCTTCCTTCCTTCAAACTTTTTTTCTATTAAACCTGGAAATTATGCACAACATCTAGATGCATTGTTCACCTGAAGGACAAGGGCCTTTTTCCATTAGTTTCCTCCACCATCGGAGTGTTGCTATTAGGGATATCAATTCTTCATCATTTTAGGCTGAGCTTGAGCCCAGATATAGTGGGCACCACACTGGAGAAGCCCCTGAGCGCAAACCAGATAAACCAGCAGTAGTATGAAACTGAGATGGAACAAGATCAGCACACAGTGAGTCTAAGGTCCTCCAGACTGGTTCACAGCCATGATCAAAACCAGAGACAAGGCTGGCTATTGTGATGCGTCAACTCAGAAATGGATTGGGAAAATGTTCCTTCCTTTATTAACTTACTGTAAGCAATTTACTTGTGCACAGACTGTTAATTCATTTTCACATATTTTCTCTCTCAGTTCTTTCTTATGGGGCTATATTTATGCTTTGTAGTCACCAAGATATATTTAATATACTATTCTAGTAATGTAGAAAACATTCAATAAAATTATGGAGTTAATTAACTTTCTCAGGTGCCTGCAAATTTCTCAGCTGTATGAGTCACTATTGAAATTCCAGGGACATACATACATTTTTCTTATTATTCAAAATGATGTTACTAATGGGGATTGTTCTCTCAGTGACTTAAAAGATAGATGTGTGGACTAATGGTCCTTCCCATCCTACATAAATATATACACTGTCCTTCAGTTATCACTTGCCTTGTCTGAGCCAATTTACAACCAAGTCTCTTACACTTACTCTCTTTCCAACATCTTCACTGAAATAAACATCCCATTTTCAATTGCATTATGTAGGGCTAAATTGATGTGCATTAAATAGCAAAAAAAAAAAAAAAAAAAAAAAAAAAAAAAAAAAATTCCCTTCTAAAGAGAGCACTCTTTAGCTTCCATTTTTAATGCCTAAAAACATTAACCTGTATTCACAAAGCCAAAGATACAAAAGGGGCAGGGTGTTTTGCTCTTCAAATGCATGGAAAGAGACCAGTATTTTAAAATTGTAAATGCTTTATGTATTACTTATATTACTGTTTGTTTTCGTCTGTGCTTTTCCATTAGTTATTGTGTTCTTTGATTTCTTTTACAAAAAGGTTATTGAAATAAGATTATTTTTTGGGGAAAAAAGTGACAGATCACCTACCTCTAGACTAGAGCTACTTCTCTCTAGCTTGAATCCTCACCACAGGCATCAGTCCTCTCACTTATATTTCATCATTTGCCAACTCCTTTGGGGTTTTCTTTTATCACAAATCTCTGGTTTCCATCCTGTCTTTTCCAGTCTCATTTCTACTATCTAGCCACATTGTCTTTCTATATTTGTTCAATATATCCTGAGCGTAGTCATTGTACGAGGTATGATTTACTCTTAATAGATACAGATATCTACCTATGAATACTTGTTGCTGCCAGTCTGTAGGACAAATAAGAATTAGGGACCAGGCTGTAGGATGGATGAGAACTAGAAATTCATCAAAACCTCAGACAATTACTACTTCTGTCTCATGGATGTTCCTCATCTCTGCTCCTCTTTCTGCAACTACTTTGAATTTCTTGTGCATTAGTTGTCTCTACCTCTTTAAGTGCTCATTTTTAAACATGGACAACCAACTGCTGCCAAGTTTATGTGTTAAAACTAAATGACTGCCACAATAGATGATTAACACATTAATTTGAACTCCTCACAGTCACACTTACTCATTGAGGCTTAGCAGTCCTGGATCTCTGCCATCCAGTGACTTTTAAAATGGCAATTAGCTAAGAATGTACATATTAGTACTGCCTGATGGAAAACTAAAATAAAGCTTCTGCATCTCCCGCCTCCTCAGTTAATATATGTGGATTGCAATGATATTCTGAATACGAAAGCCTAGAAGTTGTCGTCTACTCAAGGAATTGACGTAACCAATAACATCACAATAAATCTGAAGGAAAGATGGCATGTAAGGCTTAGGCAACAATGTTCTTGGAGAGAAAGCTTCACAGTGCCTGCCCTTTGAATCCTGTTCCCTCCACACCAGCTCACATTGGGTTTGCTTTGTAAGTGCCAATGAGTGAGATCCCAGGGAAAGGGCTCTCAGTAACCTGCCCAGGAGGAGGGCGAAGCCAGGACAGAATCTCACTGGTATGACAGCCAAATGCTTTTCAGAGAACTCTCTTCTCCTGAGGATAGGCCTTGCCATGGAAACAGTCCATCCCCTGGCATTTTAGATGAACCTTTCTGCTCAAAAGGAGACACAGCTGGTCAACTGAGCTTACCTGGTGTCAGTAATTCTAGACCACACAGGACACGAAGACAGGAAGAGTTGTTGATGCATTTACTGGGCATCACATCTAAGGAGGTTCTAGTCAAATGATTTTGTTCAAATACAAAATTCTGAGACTTTCTAAGCACACATTCTCTCTCTCTCTCTCTCTCTCTCTCTCTCTCTCTCTCTCTCACACACACACACACACACACACACACACACACACACACACACACACGACATTAGAACTGTTGAGTCTGACTCACCTCAGTTCTCTGGAAGATGCATGTACCTGTGATAATACCTTAAGAATCCTTGGTGGATATAGGGTTGATATCATTGTGGGAAAAGGTAAAGTTTGAAAATAAACTTCATACTATTGCAGCAAAAGCCTCTCTTTAGACATGTCAGGGAAAAGAGAACTACAGGGTTTGGCTGCCTGGGAACTGGGCCCAGACAGCCATGTTTTCCCAGAGAGCATTCTTCTCAAACCTGACAATAGGTAGGGGCTGTTCCTGGGGCGGAGGGGCTTGGCTTCTGTGCATGAGTGGCTGTCTGCCCTCTGCCTCTGATCTCCCTGAAAGTCTCAGAGGAAGAACTTACTATCTCAACTCTGTTCTGTGAAGGGTCAGGAGGACCCAGTGACTGTAGCTGGAAAGTCACACATTGAAGACAATCAGATCCCCCCATCCATACCATGCACTAGATAGTGTGGCCTGAAATAATTGTTGCATTTTGCTATTTAAAATGTTTGCTCTAATGAAAAGAACACAGTGGCTATAGTTATTTAAAGAATAGCTTTATGTTTATATTTCATTGCTCATGATCTCAAGTCAACAATTTATATAACTGTTTTTAGCCATTGAAATAATTTGCTTAATTATGGTTAACACTAAACTATTGTACCTTGGAACATGGTAAAATAATTTCTTAGGAGAGTTTGAAACTGACAGGAAATTTGCATATCCTTTATTCCATAATGCAAAGCTTTGCATTAATTGCCTTCTCAAAGAGCATTTCAGCATCTTTTTATAAGATATATGAGATTCCTCATACAAATAATACAGGCAGGCTTCGTCACTCTGCTCCTAGAGTGAGGTCACTTTATTGATAACGTGGCAGTGCTTAATTAACAAATTCTGTCTTCTCAAAAGGTTTTCCCTTCATGGCACCAGAGCTACCCAGCAAGTATTCCTCATAGAATCCGTCCTATTCACCACGTGTAGCTTCTCGCATGGGAAGTCAGAGGTGCTTCTCAAGCTCATTCAGAGCTCACTGGTTCCCCGGACTTGATCCACTCCTGCTCACCACAAAAATCTGCCCCTCCTCTGTGAACTACACCAGAGCACTGCATGGAACTCTCGTGGGAGGAAAGCTGTACAACAGAAGCCCCTACCACTCTGAGAAGCTGGAAACTCAACACCCATTCTGTTGCAACTACTGGAATCCCTCCTACTCCTTCCTGATCTAGATAAGAAATGTTCCCCAGAGTTGAGTAAGAAATAGTTTCTCTCTAGCCTTACTCTTGCTCATGGGTATTCCACAGAAAAACAGGCTGGGCCCCAAGTGTTAGAGGGTGTTTTTTTTCATTGCTCAGCTTTTCGAAATTGCTAAATGTTCACACATTACCTCCATGAGCAAGCATCACTGACTCAGGGCAGAGATGAATGCCTACCAGTGGCACATTGTGTCTAAAAAGGCACGGACCTGATGTTCTATCCAGCACTCAGGTGTCAATCAGATCCACGCCACCCACAGCTGAACATGGATTATGAAAAGAGACACGCCCTGTTCTATTCAGTAATCCTGTCTCAGTCAGATCTACTCCAGTCAGCCAAACACTTTGTCACATAACTGGAATTTACTGGGAAGGGGGAGAAGGTAGGGAGAGAGAAGACCCAAATTTCTGGAGGCAAAAGGTATTTGAGGGTGAAGGGCATTATTCCAAAACATGTAACAATAAACATCAAATACCAACAAATATTTGGAGCAAAGAGTAACATCAAGTCCTTCTAATAATAGATCCTAAGGAAGAGGCCACAAATCCAGACAAAAGATCCAATTATGCATGTTTTAACATGCTTTTTTTTCTCTTTCTAAATGCCTGTTCTCACGTATTAGAACTAAAATTGTACACATAGCATGCTATTTTTATATTAAAGGAGTTCCTGCAATGTAAAATTATCAATTAGTTTTATTTATGTTACCTGCATTCCCTGGTAGGTTATTATGTATCTATGTGAAGAATGCATGAAATAACATAATTTTATGTCTATTCTATAATGGTGTAAACAAAACCTTTAATTTCTTCTAAATGCAATAGCAATTAAATGGGCTTCCTATTGTACTTCATCTCTTTGTTCATATATAATGTGGAATACACTTAAAATGCCTGTGTGCCCTTTTGTTGAATCCAGAGTTATTCATAACGTGATTTCTTCATTTATCCTCCTGCTCTGCCCATTAAGAACAGTGTATACTGTGTGAGATTACTGAATATTGGAGAAAGAAAAGCTTTATTATTTCTGAAGCTCTGTGAGAGTCACTCATACCCTTTAGATCAGTGATGCCCAAACCTGGATGATCAACAGAATTTCCTATAGAGATTTATTTTTGAATTCAGTCATCTGGGCTCCATCTTGGGAGATTCTGATTTAGTGGAAACCTTACTTTTTTAACTGAGTTAATTCTGAAGATTATGATTACTGCTCTATCAGAGAGCAATCTCAGAACACAGTGAAGCACAGTTCAGGCTGCCTTCAGAACTGAAGATCTAATTCCCCCAACTTCTGCCAGAGCTGCTGACAAAGAGGAAATTGTCTAACTGCCCACTGAGGAAATTGTCTAACCCAGTGGTCGGCAAACTGCGGCTCGCGAACCACATATGGCTCTTTGACCCCTTGAGTGAGGCTCTTCCACAAAATACCACATGTGGGCGCACACATATAGTGCAATTGAAACTTCGTGGCCCATGGCCCAAACTTCGGTTTTTGACTCTCAAAAGAAATTTCAATCCTTGTACTGTTGATATTTGGCTCTGTTGACTAATGAGTTTGCCGGCCACTGGTAACCCAAAGGGCCTGCTGCATCTGAAGCACCGAAACTCAGCCCCACATCTTCCTGGAGCAACTATGGAGCATTTTCTCACCCCCAGACCCCTGTTGGGCGTGCTAGGCCTGCAGTGGGTCTGCTTTGCAGACCAAGCTTGCCTGAACTTGGCTACATCCAGGGGCTGATCCTAAGGACACCCTAAAACATCCTATTTTCCCTTTCTCAGTCAGCTTCCTGCCCACCCCCCCAGTTCTTTTATTACTCAGAATATCAAGAGGGAGCCCTACCTAAGGTTTCTAAATAAATGTTCACTCAATTGGAACACAAACTCAATCTTAAGAAGGAAATAACCTTTTATTCCCACCCACCCATCCTCTAAGAAAGCCAGCAGGCTTAGCTGCATCTTTTTGTCAATCATTTGCTCACAGCTCCTTGCCTATCATTAGGCATTCTTTCCCACAATAAAATAACTTCTTTATTTCTCTAATCCAAACCCCCATTTCTGTCATTGCTACTAAAGATTACATTCTTCCCTGAAACTTTGCCACTTAATTTTCTCAGTACTTAGCTATAAAAGTTTATGCAATTCTCTAGCATAGTTATGAATTTCTTTACATATTAGCTTCTAGTTTATAGAGAGATAATATGCTCCTGGAGAGAAGAAACTAAGTCTTCTGTTCAGTTCCATGTTTATAATTGTTTTACTTTGTTTTAACCACTGTACTTACTGAGTGAATGGGAGGTAATGCAGAATAGTGATTAATTTTCTAACATAAGACCTTGTTCTTTCTAGTCACTGATTTTACTAGGCTTTCTGAAAAATATAGGACACCTTACTACTATTACTACTACTATTACAAAATAACTCCTTTTCTAAATATGACAACTTATTAAAATGTTCAAATTTTAATTATCTTTCTTATAACAAACTTGATTTTTTTAGCATTTATTATTCTGACTTTTGTATATGTTTGAACTGAAACAGTTTGCATTTATGAATTAATTTATTTTGTGTAGTAAATTAATTTTTATTTCTGTGATGTTTTAAATATGATTAGCAGTCATTCTTCTTAATATCTGAGTTATAGTTATAGTAGTGTTTTTCCAGTAATGTGCATTGTTATTGAATTGTATTGTTTCTTGTTTAGAAGGGTGGGTGA
Source organism: Pipistrellus kuhlii (assembly GCF_014108245.1). Taxonomy (NCBI): domain Eukaryota; kingdom Metazoa; phylum Chordata; class Mammalia; order Chiroptera; family Vespertilionidae; genus Pipistrellus; species Pipistrellus kuhlii. Next base: position 139,600,053 of record NW_023425404.1, read on the forward strand.
ACAAAACTTTCTTTTTTTCCTTAAAAGAGGGGTGGCACTCTGGAGGTGAACTGTGAAGATCTGAAGATACTCATCATTTACAAGCTCCGGCACTTGGGACAGTTATTTGATTGGTCTGTTTTCCATTCACTTTACTGCAAGATTGGGATGAAAATAAAAAAAGCATATTCCTTAACAGGGCAGAACACTCTGGTTTTAAAGCTTTTCTTTTTCCATTTTTCCTTTAAGTAATTTTTAAAATATTTTCCAATCTTATTTAAATGAATTAAAATTAAAACTCAAGGATCCAGATTTAATACATTACAGTAAAGTAAATGTATAGACAAACTCAAATGAGTATAGGTTGTAGACAGAGTTCAGCTCCTGTGATGTAGAATTTAAACCCAAAGGAGAAACTCTTGAAGCTCTGCATCGCAATGTATTACTCTCAGAGATGAGAAAACCCTCAGCACTAAAACTTATCAGTACACACAACATTTTTAAGGCGCACTCAAGCTTTCTAGAAAAGACATTTAAAAAACTAAGATCACTAAAACTTCAGAGGCACCTCTGGGCCTCTCTGTAGCATTTTTCGCTGAAGTGCCAACCTGCCTGAGATGAGCTGGAGCCCAGGTAGCCCCAGCACCAATATGGCTTCTTCCTGCGAATCTGCCGCTGCAGAGCACTCAGCCTCTCCTGGAGGATTCCCTTCTTCTGGTTCTGCATATTCACCAGAGCGTTCATTCTCTGTTGTACCTTTTCCATGATTGATGGCAATGGTTTCATCTAGACTTGCATCCATAACCTCTGAGGTCGTCTCCGTGCTGACTTCAGTGGTTTTACTAGTGGCAATATTTGGAACCTCTGGCCTGGTTTTAGCACCAACTGTGACGGTCACCATTGCAGAAAGCCCCCAAAATGCTAGAGGAACACAGCATGAAGAGACAACCCACGGAATGGGAGGACATGTTTACTAATGATACATCTGATAAGGTGTTAATATATAAAACTTATAAATAAATACAAATCAACACACAAACAAACAAACAAAAAAAGACAATCCAATTAACAAATGGGCAAAAGACCTGAATAGACACTTATTCAGAAAAAACATGCAGATGTCCAAGAGACATATGAAAAGATGCTCAATGTCACTAATCATCAGAGACATGCAAATTAAAACTATATTGAGATATTACCTCACACCTGTCAGATTAGCTACTATCAATAAATCAATAACAAGTGCTGGTAAGAATGTGGAGAACTTTTTCTTAAAACACATCTGCCAAATGAAACAAAAAATAAAATGAACGGAGAGGTTCATGGAGGTAAACTACCTGGTAACTGGCATATGATCAGCTCATGGTAAAGGTAAACTTCTGTTGGCATTCAAAACTATCTCTATGAAGCTCAGTAATCACTGTTGATATGATGTTTCAGTGTATGATAGAGAAGAAACCCAATGATGCCAAATTTATTCTTAACTCCCAAAATTAAAATAGCTCAGTTTGGGCGAGGAATATATCAAATATAGCAGCTGGTTAAATACTGTAGCAGATTCACTCTTTACAGAAAATCATACACATTGATAATTGAGTAGTTAAGTGTATAAACTGGTGGTTTTAAACCATGGTGATTCATCAGAATATCTTGTAGAGATTTTTAAAATAGACTTTCCCATTTTACTTTGAGATTCAAATTTAGTTGGAATGGCACAAGTCCAAGATATTTTTAAAATTTCTATGTGATCTCCACGTGTATTCAGGGTTAAAATTACTGGCATTATTAAGTAGGTCATGGGGAAACTTGGATGCTTGGAATTTAGAATAGAATATTATCCTCTGAAACTTAAACTACAAACTAACACATAATATATTGGGGCTAAGAGGTAACTGTACCTTAATGAAGCCATTACTACCTCTAGAGAAAGAATATATCTACTAGAGAAAATGTTAGTAATTAATGGAAGAATAGAAAGTGCAGAGTAATACAAGAAAGGTATAGTGTTCTTGCAACAATAATGTAGCAGAAAGGAGATGGTTACCAGGAACATCAAAGGCCAGAATGTTCTTGGGAAGGATATACCTTTAGGAAAAATAGACGTATAAGCTATAAAAATAAACCAAAAGCCTTACCTTAATCTCTAATCTTATTCTGATACCATTGAAAATTCTACTTCTGGAACCTACTGAGTTCTGATTCTATGATCACCCAGTAATCCACTGATATTTGTCATGCTCCAGGGGAAAGAAAGTCCTCTTGTTAAACTGAAGTGAGTAGTTTTTCCACTTGATAAAATTCTCACTGTAAACTAAGACACAGGCATTCACAATGCACTCCGTAGCTGTCCAATGAATTTGGTGAATCTAAGAATCCCAGAGTCTGATCAAATTTAGGAAACAGATTAAGTGAGTTCTGAGGCCTGAAAAGCTGAGGACCAGAATTCAAATGGTGGGGAATCTCATGATTGGGTCTCAGTACAGAATGAGTTTCTTTGTTTACCAAGAGGCAGCCATCCCTCTGCTTTGTAACCACCGCACTCTGTTGTAAGATTCACTGGGATTGGTAAATAACTTCCTAAAGCAATAGGAAAGATTACCTCACCTTTTGGAATCTTTTAGGACAGGAATTTTTGCAAAATGAGTGCATGTTTATAGCTTTCCCTCAGTCTTTAAATTGTTCTAAAAATTGGTTGGAAAATTTGTTTTAAAAATTCAATAATATTGTGTTTAACAGTGATGTGGGCAAAATCACTAACCCTGTCACCAGTGAGCAACAAAAGAAGCTGGTTTGATCGATCAGAAAAGCATCACCGTTGACTATATTCCACTGTCTGAAAAGCCAATCTGTAAAGTGCTATCAGTAGAAGAGGTAAAAAGTGCCAAGACGAAAATAAGAGATTCAAAAGCATCATTTAGTAATTCTTTAAGCGACAGGTAACCAAAGATATGACATGTGAGAAAAGAATATTTAGCTACTTCAGAAAGATTTGCAGACATTGTTCTTAAGCACATCTCCTCTGTTAAATGTTTTGATAATAATGTAGAGACAGGTAAAATTAAATTACAAATTCACAATTCAAAAAATAGCTGAGTAGCACTGGCTGGGTTGCTCAGTGCTTAGAATGTTGTTCCACTCACTGAAGGGTTGCAAATTTGATTCCTGGCCCCAGTCAAGGTGCCTGCAGAAAGCAACCAATTGATATGTCTCTTTCACATCCATGTTTCTTATCTTGCCCTGCCCTGCCCCGCCCCGCCCCGCCCCGCCTCTTTCCTTCCCTTCTCTTCTCTGGTAATGCCAATGACAGATAAACCCTGAAACTAAATGACTGTTCATTTGAGTATTGCACTCAGTGAGTTTAAAATATATATATACTAGAGGCCCAGTGCACAGAATTAGTGTAAGGGCGGGGGTGGGAGGGGGGGCGTCCCTCAGCCTAGCCTGCAGCCTCTCCAATCTGGGACTCCTTGAGGGATGTCTGACTGCCCGTTTAGTCCCAATTCCACTGGGATGGGGTCTAAATGGGCAGTCAGACATCCCTCTTACAATCCAGGACTGCTGGCTCCCAACTGCTCCCCTACCTGCCTACCTGATTGCCCCTAACTACTTCTGCCTGCTAGTCTGATCACCACCTAATCACTTCTCTACCAGCCTGATATATGCCTAATTGCTCCCCTGCCATCCCGATTGCCCTTAACTGCCCTCCCCTGCAGACCTGGTCACCACTAACTGCCCTCCCCTGCTGGCAGGATCACCCCTAACTGCCCTCCTTTGAAGGCCTAATTGCCCCCAACTGCCCTCCCTTGCAGGTCTGATCCCTCCTAACTGCCCTCCCCTTCTGGCCTGATTGCCCACAACTCCCCTGTAGGTCATCTTGTGGAAGCTATTTAGTGTCCACATGGGGGGGCCATCTTTGACTACATGGGGGCAGCCACATCTTGTGTGTTGGAGTGATGGTCAATTTGCATATTAGTATAAATAAGTATATGTATGTATATATATATATATATATATATATATATATATATACTCATAACTGTCATTTACAAAAATGAAATATATAAATATATATCCTATCCCACATATATATATATATATATATATATATCCTATCCCATATATGTGTTCACATATATATATATATATATATATATATATAAATAAAATGTGGCAACCATCTTGTGTCCACATTATATATATTATATATAATGTGGACACAAGATGGTTGTCACAAGATGGCCAGCAGGGGAGGGCAGTTGTGGGCAGTTGGGGGTGACCAGGCCAGCAGAGGAGTGAAGTTGACGGAGACCAGGACTATAGGGGAGAGCAGTTGGGGAAACCAGGCCTGTAGGAGAGGGCAGTTGGGTGAAATTATCATTTCTAAATTCAAAATCAATAATAGTGTGAATATTTAAAACATTGATGAGAATATAAAGTAGATCAGATGGCTCTAGCCAGTTTGGCTCAGTGGATAGAGTGTCAGCCTATGGACCAAAAGGTCCAGGGTTTGATTACAGTCAAGGGCACTTACCTTGGTTATGGGCTACTCTCTCACATCTATATATCTCTCTGTCTTTCCCTCTCTCTTCTACTCTTTAAAAATCAATAGAAAATCTAAGGGTGAGGATTAAAAAATAAAATTAATAAAGTAGACCAGATGTAGACCCTCGTGTTATTAAGGTGTTATTTCAGTTCAAATTCATGGATTTGTAAATATCAGTGTCTATTATTTTCTACTTGAAGTCTTTCATTCTGATAAACAGGAAATTTATCACATATCACTTATGACCTTTAGGGATTCTCTTTAAGTAAAAAATTTTCTCACAGTTGGAAGAAAATATAACATAAAAGAAGTAGATACACAATTATATAACTATATTACATATTATATTAATATATATTTTAATATGTTTTCATGTTATAACTTCTTCCCCACCTTCATTCCCCCAACTCCTAGGAATATTAACAGCTAAGAGCTCTCAGCCCTTGTCAGAAGAGAGCCATTTTGTACAAGTTTATGCCCCTTCCCAGGGATAGCAGGATCCAATGACTGATCAGCATGAGGGAACAAGGCCTGACCTCCTTGCACTAACTTGTGATACCTCTGCTGAGACAGCCCAGCTTCCAGTGCTGGATCCTGCTTGGCTCACTCAGGTCTTTGTAGTGTGGGTACCACAACTCACCATTTCCCTCTGCCTCAGTCAGTTTCCTCCACCCACCCCCTACAGGGGCCACTCCTGATGGAACCCCTCAATTACCTCATGCCCGCTGATCTCCCTGTCAGAATCAGCATCCTAGGTGACCTGACCTAGAACAATTTTTATTAGAAAGTACTCCAAAAGAGCTCCTGTTTCTTGAAGGGAAAGTTTTGCAATCTGATTACAATGCTTCTTGTTTATGATTTCAGCTTCCACTAGCTACTTTAAAGAGCAGCATTAGCCTTGAGGGTAGGACAAAGTCTGTGGTCATTGATAGATCATCCTCTCATCCCTATTTGATAAAAATGTAGAGCAAATGTGTTGTAAAAGTGGCACATTAGAATAATCTTTTCTCAAAATTGATTTTCTGAAGAAAGGTTTTAAAAATCTGTGTGACCCTCCCTTTTGACCCAAATAAAAGATGTAAAATGCTAGGCTATTTGTAGCCCATTATGAATATACAAACAACTCATCATTACTGACTACAAACATCTACTTAAAGACAGCTGCACCAGGAGAAACAATGCTGCTGCTGAACAAAGGTTATACTTTATCCTCCCCCGTGTTGATACTTTTACATGAACTGTTATATATTGCAATTAAACATCCATTCTGATAAGAACACTGTAGAGTTTTGCACTTATATGAAAAAGTCACAGTAAGAGGGGAAAAAAATGGAAGAGGTAAGGGAACTTTTCCTCTATAGTGAAGAGTAGAGAAGGTCAATGAGATTGTTGTGTAATTTTCCAAATACTTTTCTTATCATAAAGTAGAAATGAGTCATAATCATCACCATAGTCTTTACTTTGTGACAAATGTTAAGCAGTGAACAACATTCAATTTTATTTTAAAAGCATGTTTTGAGTAGGTATTATGTACAAGACACTATGTTATGTGCTAAATGAATGTAAAGGATCTGACAAACTCATTTGAGAACATAAAGCAAATGCTTTATCATTTTCATGGCAGGTAGTAAAATAACTGGTGGCTGTCCAAGGGCATTCAGAGGAAGCAGAGAATGTCATGGGGCAGGGACTCACAGGATGCTCCATGGGGATAATGCCATTTAACAGAAGATCAGAAGAAGGCATTAGACTAGGAGTGACTGGTCATTTCAAGCCAGTAGTATAACTGAAAGAGCATGAAAGTAGGAGGGAATGAAAGAGGTGTGCATGGGAGGCAGAAGTAGCCATTATATTCCCACCTTCTCCCCTCTGGGAGGCTTTGATTAGTCAATGCAGTAAGTCACTTTTTTTCTTTGAAACCCAACCTAAGGAGAAACTAGATGGTAATATGAGAACTATTATAATTAACTCCATCAGTGGCAATGTTTTCAAAAGCAAGATATGAAATCATTTCATTAAACACTTCTGAGAATACCAACAGTGGGATTTAAAAACCTGAACCAGAACTTCTTAGTTGGAAGTTTAAGATAAGATATTTTTTTTCTATATATCAAAAGAACTCAAACCTGATTATGCTCATGTAAAATCTATTAATATTTCTTTCTACTACTTTTGTTAGCTACTTAATAATTACATTTATATATTTTTAATTAAGATAGACACTTTTTTTGTTCCAGTGGAGAGTAAAAGTAAAATTAGCATGTCTTTAAGCTTTTGTATGATAAAGGTGGTCTCTAAGGAAACTACTGCTGTTGTAGTACATATTTTATATTCCTTTTAATTCTTAAGAAGTCCCTTACAATAATTTCAATCCTGTCACCCACTCCTCCCTGCCCACAGAACAAACTTATATCTCATCATAGGCATTCACAGATGCAGAAATATTTAATTTTTGTAATATTTGATATTTAATTAAATATTCCTCAGAATATTTAGTTAGCTTTGAAGAGATGTCAGGTATTACTCCAGGCCAGTGATCGGCAAACAGTGGCTCAAGAGTCTCATATGTCTCTTTGGCCTCTTGAGTGTGGCTCTTCCACAAATTACCAAGGCCTGGGCGAATCTATTTTAAAGAAGTGGCATTAGAAGAAGTTTAAGTTTAAAAAATTTGGCTCTCAAAAGAAATTTCAATCATTGTACTGTTGATATTTGGCTCTGTTGACTAATGAGTTTGCTGACCATTGTTCTAGGCCCTTAGTGTTAATTTGCTAGGACCATTACTTATCAGCCTTATGGTCTAGAAGAAGAGATGGGATTTGAACAAGTAAATCAAGTTGATAAATATATAAATTAAAATGTTTGTGAGTCCTCTTTAGAAAAAAAAGGAGAGAAGAAATATTAGTGATAGGGGAAGGATATGCAATAAGAATAGAATCACACTTGATTAATAGCTGTAGAAAAAAGATTTATCTAACTGCACTCACTATAGATAAGAAATTTTTCTTAGAGACCCTGGAAAATTGTGGAGGATGTGTTGTAAGAAAAAAAAAAGTCATAAAGATAAGCGGCCTTGAAGTCCAGATGGATCCATCACTCAGGATAAGATAGATTTTGAAAGCAGATCAAGAACAGGATATTCCTGAAGGGAAACAAACATCTGAGAGCTAATCTTTATAAGGACAAAGATGGAAAACAGACCCTGGAACTCATATTGTTTTAGATTCTTTCCCACCCTGGAGCCATATATAAGAGATGGCTTGACTAGATGTCAGAGCAATTTTTCAGGTCACTATACCTGCTGTTCTTTTGGATCACCAGCATCTGAATAAAAATCCTCAAAGGTTCAAGCTTGTCTCTATTTATTGACCCCAGTAGCAACAGGCAGCATGGATACTCCTGATTCCAGTTTCATTAGCATGGGTTTTCCACATTAGATGGAATATTTGTGGAAGACCTCTCCATATAATATGGGTCCAATCAGAGGTCTGAATGATGAGAAGGAGACAGCCATTGGAAGGTGATCTGAAGACCCTTAAACACAGAGGCAACTGCTGTGGGTGCTGGGAGGTGAGAGAAGCTTGAGAGTGTGCAGGCTATGAAAGAAGGATGTTTGTGGGGAGCACATAATGTGAAAGGGAGGTTTGGGAACCAGCAAAGCCAGATCATACAATAGTACCATGTCAATCAATGTAAGATTTTTATTCTATTTCTGTGGGAAGCCATGCTAGGATTCTAATAAAGAGGGTTACACAATCTGATGCAATTTTAAAATATTTTTTACTTAATCACAACAACACCAACAACACAATTTTTAAAATGGTATAGGAATTCAAAAGACATTTCTCTAAAGAACATACAAATTGCCAATAAACACATAAAAAATGCTCAATATCATTAATCATTAAGAAAATACAAATCAAACTCACAATGACAATAGAACATTTTACACCTATTAACATTGTCATCCTCCTCTCCCTAAGACCCCAACAACAACAAAAAAAAAGTGTTGGCAACGATGTGGAGATATCAGAATACTTGTGTATTGCTGGTGGGAATGTAAAATGATTCAGCCACTCTGAAAAATAGTATGGCAGATCCTCAAAAAAACAAAAACAAAATTCATAGAATTATCATACGATACAGCAATTCTGCTTCTGGGTATATACCAAAAATAAATTAAAGCAGGAAATAAAACAGATACTGTATACCACTGTTCACAGCTGAATTATTCAGAGTAGTCAAAAGATAGAAACAGCCCAACTGTCCAGTGATTTATAAGTGGATAAACAAAATGTGGTATTGCATATAATGGAATGTTTTCCACTTTAGAGAGGAAGGAAATTCTGAAACATATTGCAACATGATCATTCAAGATGACTTTATGCTAGTGAATTAAGCCAGACACAAGAGGAAAAAATATTGTATATGTAATTTGATTTATATTAGGTACCTAAACTAGGCAAATTGATAGAGTGATAAATAAAATGTTGGCTGCTAGAAGCTGAGAGAAAGAGAAAATGGGAGTTACTGTATAACGACTAAAGGATTTGATTGGGAATATGAAAAGTTTTAGCGATGGATGGTGGTGATGGTTGAACAACAATATGAATATACTTAATGTTGCTGACTGTACACTTGAAATTATTAAAATGGTATTTTTACCATTACATATTTTGCCCCAATAAAAATATGGATTATTCCCAGAGCAAGCTTCAGCATTTTTATGAGGTCAAGATTATTAACTGTGGCATTCAATTTCTGGGTAACATTTAAGAAACTTTTTATTTTTACTTTCTGTTCTATTAGTTGCTATATAAGTACTGTCTTCCAGTTTACTTAATATCTCTTTATAGCATGTTAAAGATATATATACTAGTATATTTAATTTTTAACATTTATAATTGCTTACTTTTTATTTCAATTCATTCTTAATTAATCAACAGGTTTTATGTCACAACTTTTTGAGGAACTTAAACTATATTTATTTCAACTATATTTTTTTCAATGCTCCAAGAATTTCTCCTCTTAATTGTTGAGTTTGTCAGCTAGGTTTTGGTGTTGTTAATTGAATACTTCCTTTTGAATTATTCATTTTGAAAGAGAACTGGATTTTTAAAAATTTTAAATTTGTTTTCCTTTTTCTTGGCCTCACCAAGTCTAGATATTTTATAGTTGTTTCAGTCTAAGGTTTTAGGGACCCCAGTTCTAAACAACATTTTATTTTGTTGATTTTAACCTTCCAGGTTATAGAAAATCTCCTAGTCAGTCTCATAGTTGGCTTGGTCTCTGTTGCGCTGCCTTTACTGCTTCAACCTCTCTCCAGACAAGGAGCTCTTCAAGGAACACAGTTCTGGGCACTAATCCCAGCCCTTGTCAGCTTCTAGTGCAACCTGAGAAGCCCTGCCCTACCCTTGTTTCCTGGCTTTTACCCTCCTACCACATCCCAAACCCAGGTGGGGCTGCACTTGGTGATCTGACTCCCTGGCTCCTTCATGAGTAAACTCCCAGAAAGACTCTGCTTATCTCAGTGTGTTTTCATTTCTTTTCTGATACATACAATATTTAAATGTTTTGTTGTTATTGTTTTAAAATGTCAGGGAAGTTTGTATTTTTTTTTTAAAAAAAAAACTATGCGTTCATCACATAGAAAAGTATAGAATCCTATGCAGACAACTCTAATATTAAAGTGCTTATTTCTCGGTGTAGTATCTAGATGCCTTGTCTTCCAGTGACCAATATGTTTCTACTTTCAGAGTCTTCTGAAAAAGGATGTAGAAAGCTTATAGAGCTACAAAGACCCTTGCTTTCATCATCCAGTCTGCTAGGCATTATATATTACAAGATTTTTGAAAACTTTCTCCTCAGGACGGCTGCACTTGGTCATCAAAGAGCAAGAATAAGGACGTTTCCAGCTGTTCAAGTAGATGAAAGACTTTTTACTTGTTGCTTTCTTCCTCTCATTTTCATCTTCTTTCATTATTTTTGCTATTTTCTTGTTTTGTTTTGTTTTAGTTTGTTTAAATATATTTTTATTGATTTCAGAGAGAGGAAAGGAAAAGGAGACAGAGACAGAAATATCAATGATGAGTGAGAATCATTGATCGGCTGCCTCCTACACACTCCCCACTGGGGATCAAGCCTTCAACCCAGGCATGTGCCCTGACAAGGACTTGAACTGTGACCTCCTGGTTCATAGGTGGATGTTCAACCACTGAGCCATGCCAGCTGGGCTGTTCTCATTTTTTTTTATGTCAAATATACTGGGGAAAATTTAAATGAGTTTAGTCATAAGATAGCTAGAGAAATAAAGAAAATCCAGCAAACAATAAGAAATAGTGACCAAATTATAAAATAAGATTTTTAATTTCCACATCTGGCATCCCAAGTTGGAGCAACAGACCAAAAGAGAGAAAGAACTCAGGGAAATTTTCCCACAGTCCTCAGAGAAACCAAGATGGTGGGAACCTCATGTCAGAGCCAAAGCTATTGAATTAATTTTACATAAAACATTCTGACTGTTTGGAACAGGGTAGTCACAACATAAAAGCAGAGATATTGTTAGATCCAGGAGCTACTTGAAGTGTAGAAACACTAGGACTGAGTGATAGTTTAACAACTTTGTCAATATTTTAAAATAAGAAACAAGCAAAGGACAAAAGACCACTTTGTCTCCATATCTGGCAATATTTTGGAAGGGAATGAAATTTGTAGGGATGAAAATATATGTTTAATTTAAGAGCACATAGAAATATAAGTAAAAATTTCTCTCTGACCCATATTTGAATGGGGCCCTGCTTAACTACAACAGGGTGGAAATTCTCTGATATATAAGAAAACTTGTGTTCACATTTATTATTGAAAGGGGTTTTTATAATTGAAAATAATAGGGTCAGAGGATGAAAGCTCAAGAAAAAATCTCTTCTATTTAAAAGTTACATCTCACTTAAATATTGAGACTTGTACTATAAAATAAAATTAAATGTGATTATAATGTTTTAATGTTATCATAGTGCTTCAAATGAAATAAAGAGCTTTATTTAGAATACTTTATAAGCTCTCAGAGCTCTCTGATATAGATATTGGTGGTGTTATAATCATACTCGCCTCCATGTCTTCCCTACCAGTTTTTCCCCTTTCATGATAATAAATAGTGCCCATGTGATCTAGAAAACAGAAAAGAAGATATGAAAAGAATTTATGGATGTATTTTTATTTCTTTACAAATAATAAATTCAGCATAATAAAGTATAATTTGCCTAAGCAGAAAGATAAAAGTCAGTGGGTGTTTTTATTTTTTTTTTTTAGCTTTTTTTAAATGCAAGAAATTTGGGAAATAATATTGTGCTCTGATCATAAAAAAAAAATAAAAAAAAACAACAGCAGTGGATCAACTTGGAAACATTCTTCACCAACAAAAATGTCTAACAGAAGGTGGAGGTACATTATTTTCCTGTTCCTATTTATCTCACTTCCCTTCTCATAACTGTCAAATACTTTAAAGTACAGTTCATGCGTCAAACTATATCATTTTCTAACCTGTTATTTCCAGGGAAAGAAATGATTGAAATTCATCCTGAGGTCAGCAGTTACAACTGGAAATGCCCAGTTCCCAGTGAGGTTTTCCTTCCAAGACAGCTGGCAAGTGACTCTGAATGGCTTTAGAGTGTCTGGTAAATTTAATACAGCCATTTCTCCATAGTTCATCTGACAGTTTTTTGCTTCAATAATACTATACAATAATCCATCCAAAAACTCTGGCTTGCAACAAGCAACAAACATTTCTTGTCATGCCTACAGGGCTGCAGTTTGATAGTATTTTAACTCATCTAGACAGCATAGCTGGCTAGCTGTGGCTCAGGCTGATAGTCAACTCTGTTTGGCTCTAGCCTGCAGTTTTTGTGTGGACTTCCCTGGGCTTTCTGTAAGGGGTAGCAGGCTCCTCGGCTCCTTTCATGATAGATCCCTAGAACACAGGAAGCAAGCCACAGTGGACAAACACCTAGACACTATACCGATGCCTGTGTCACCTCTGCCAGTCACCCCACTGGCTACGACAAGTCATATGGCCACACCCAACATCACTGGGTCAGTGAAGAACTCTCTATAGTGGAAGAAGAGGGGACAGGATATTTACCAAGTACAGACCTCACTGCATATCTTGATTGCAAAACTTTTGTGTGAAAATGATGTCTTGTAATTTTGTATTTGTCTGTAAATCATACAATGGAGTCTTGGTGCAACATAAATATAGTGTCAATGTAAGGTCTATTTTGAAAACAAAGAAAACCTGGTCCTAGTCCAGTGGTCGGCAAACTCATTAGTCAACAGAGCCAAATATCAAGAGTACAAAGATTGAAATTTCTTTTGACAGCCAATTTTCTTAAACTTAAACTATATAGGTAGGTACATTATTATTATCTTAATTATGATACTCCTAAACTGGCCTTTGCTAAAAACTCAAGGGGCCAAACAACCCCATGTGGCTTGCGAGCTGCGATTTGCCAACCACTGTCCTAGTCCATAGGTAGTAACACAAACTTCCGATTAAAAGATGTTTCATGATACAAAGATAATTTTTATATCCCATCAAGATTGTATATCAAGAAAATATCTGGGTAATTCGAACAATTTGTGTTATGTGTATATTACCATCGAATGCATGTGAAATTTTTGGTATATTAATATACAATAAATGAAAAATAATCTTTCATTACATGGTACACAGTTAGCCTGTAGGGTTGATTGTCACACGAGGTTACTGAACCAAGTACTGTGACTAGGATTTTGAAAGCGGTTGGAAAATTTTATGGTGACTAATGGCATTCATTACCATTCATGCCAAGCCCCCGGTAATGAACTCTCCCACTTGAGGCTCTGACTGATCACCTCAGGGGTCAATGAAACGGTCCCCTTTATGTAGCGAAACAATAGACTATTCATTTGGGAACGTTGATAGCATAAAACGCAGATAAAAACTAATATTAAAGCCCTCCAAATATAAGATTATACCTCAACATTTCAATGTGACGAGACAATCCTATATATCACTGATCTTTGTTATCATATAGTCACCCCAATTGGTTTTGATCACTCTCACGTGAAATAAAATCCGAGCTATTTCTCAATTGTACATAAATAGAAAATTCATTTTTAATACAGAATTTCAAGCAAAATCTTAGTCTCAGAGAAAAGAATACATTTTGTTTTTTTTCAATATTCATATTAGTCTTATTTTGAAAGAAAGCTTCTCTCTCCTAAGGCACTAAATGGGAAGAATTAAGGAGGCTGCTCTTTCAATTTCTTCCGTTTTGCCTTGCTCACCAGTAAATGTTCTACTCCCCAAGGAAATGCACAAAAATGTAATGCTAATATGAGTCTTCAGGTTAAGAATAAAATATCATTTCTCTATCTGCATTGTGGAGTGCAATGAAAAAATCAAGTTAGGCAAAATATATGTAATTTTCCAGATTCATCTAAATTGTTTTTTACAGTATTGTTTCTATTCTTTTTATTTTTGAAAAATTGTACATTAGCTGGGTAACAGATATGCTTATATTTTAATACAAATAAAAATTATCTGCAGGTCAAAACATTAATGTTTGGGGAAAATATCAGGTACTTTGAACTATGTAAACTCTTATTATTTACTCTAATAAAAGCATAAGCACCTTTAAACCAGTTTTATCTTAGTACAAGTATTTTCACAGGTAGAGTAACAATTTTATCTTTTGTTTAAGTCAATATAATATATTTCAAGTTATTTTGACTCATTTATCATTATTATTAATTTCATGATGAGACAATATATATAAAAAGACTTAGGAGGATAAGGATTAATGACAAATTATGAAAGAAACAAGATAAAAAAAAGAAAGATTGATTAGTACTCTAGTTCTAGGCAAAATGCAAAATACAAAACAGAGATAAAATAAGGTCTCAAAAACCAAAGTTGACATATAGATGGAAATTTTTGGAGAGTCACAAGTCTATTAGAAATATGTAAGTAACTGTGTATATGTGATTACTTGTTTATCATTTTTCCAGTGTAGTTCAGAAGCATTTACGTTTTAAAGCTTTGTAAGAAGTTTATTTATAGTTGCATAGTCCAAGTTGTTGATTGAGTTCGTTTTATCTGACAATACAAGAATCCAGCTGAAACCAGTTTGGCTCAGTGGATAGAGCATTGGCCTGCGGACTGAAAGGTCCCAGGTTTGATTCGGGTCAAAGGGCATGTACCTTGGTTGCGGGCACATCCCCAGTAGGGGTGTGCAAGAGGCAGCTAATCGATGATTCTCTCTCATCGATGTTTCTAACTCTCTATTCCTCTCTCTTTCTCTCTGTAAAAAAAATCAATAAAATATATTTTAAAAAACAATCCATTAAGAATATTAGTTAAATTTATTGTATTAGTGTCATTAAAGTGAAATACAACATTCATAATTCAAACTTCTTTGGAAATACTGTAGATGTTTATCATTTCAACTGATTTATTTTATTATTTAAGAGATTACAAAAGTCCATGGAGTAAAATAGCTTGTCATTTTTTTTTTGACACATCTTACCTAATAATAGACAAACATGCTAATTGACTGTACCTTAGCAACTCCCACAACCAATCAGGAGTGAGTAGTCAACAAAGGTGGCAGTTAATTTGCATATGTGGCTGCCAATTGCACCCCTCCACTCTG
The DNA here is from genome assembly GCF_014108245.1 of Pipistrellus kuhlii. Classification (NCBI taxonomy): domain Eukaryota; kingdom Metazoa; phylum Chordata; class Mammalia; order Chiroptera; family Vespertilionidae; genus Pipistrellus; species Pipistrellus kuhlii. Next base: position 139,615,263 of record NW_023425404.1, read on the forward strand.
GGCCTCTGAGCAGCATAGGAAGGTAGAAAGGCAGCTTCGAACCATAGCAAAAATGGTGCTGGCAGCCAGGAAAAGGAAGGCCCATTCTGGCATGAATCTTCGTGCATCAGGCTTCTGGTATATTTAATAAATGGGGTATAGTGCAACTAGTACATGAGTTACAAAGGTGGGCACAAATAGCTGGTGCCTATATATCTTGGTGGCCAGGGCTGCAAGTGCCCAAGATGTTGAAGGCTTGGGTCATAGCTGTCCTTTTTCACTGACATAAACTGGAATATTTTAAATATTCATCTTTCCTAACCACACCCTCAATCTATAGCCCATTTCCCCCTCTGTACCCAAATAGAAGTCAGCTGAGAAGGGTGTTCAGGAAGAAGACTTTGTAGACACCCAGCCTCAGCATAATTGAAAGAGTATAGGAGTTCGGTTTGGACATAATAGGTAAATGAGATTTATTTGTTTATGTGAAGAAAAATAGTCCCTTATTAATATTACAGATATACAAATATTTGTGGATTTGATAATGTGTGCAGAAAATAGCACATAAGTTTTCTTAACTTTTGATTAAACAACATTGACTATCCCTATTATATATATAAGCATCCTAAGTTTGTTGGAGAACTTAGGAGCATTAAGCCAGTGCACAAGTTATAAAATCAACTATTAATCGAAACCAGTTTAGCTCGGTGGATAGAGTGTCAGCCTGCATACTGAAAGGTCCCAGGTTCGATTCTGGTCAAGGGCATGTAGCTTGGTTGCGGGCACATCCCCAGTTGGGAGTGTGCAGGAGGCAGCTGATCGATGATTCTCTCTCATCGATGTTTCTAACTCTCTATCCCTCTCTTTTCCTCTCTGTAAAAAAATCAATAAAATATATATTTTTAAAAAATCAACTATTAATCCCATCAATGAGATCAATATTGACTCTATCTTCCATTTTGTTAAACCACCATTATTTTTATATTCATAAAAATGTACTCATAATATTTGGGGGTAAATTTTTACTTTTTTTTATGAAAGTAAGCATTGAATCATAATTTCAATAAATTAAAGTAACTTCTGATGCATGGATGATTTTTTATCGTTTTTCTTCCACTATATTTTCTAATTGGTTATTGCTATCATGTGTAAATTTATTGAGTTAGGAATATTTGTATTATATCTAGCCATAAATTCTTACATTAATTTTCATTATTCTCAGAGAATTCCAAGTAGAAAATCATGTTGTCTATAAACAATCAAAATTTTATCTCCTCTAATAAGATTATGCCGCTGCTTCTGCTTCATATTGTTTTTTAATTAGAACATCCACAAACATTGCTACTTTTTCATACTATAAAGATGACTGTTGGACTTAACTTTTGACCATTTTAATTTTTATTGTTCTTAAAGCTTTTGAATTACTTATCAGGCTCTGATTTACTACCACATGTACAAGAATTAAACCTTTTGTTGTTGTTGTTAATCTTCACCTGAGAATATCCATTGATTTTTTTAGAGGGGGGAAGAGAGAGAAACATCAATTTGAGAGAGAGATATCCAGTGGTTGCCTCCACCATGTGCCCTGACCAAGGCTGGGGGTCAAACCTGCAACCCAGGTACCTGCCCTCTACTAGGAATGGAACTTGTGACCCTTAGTGCCCAGGCCAAGGCTCTCTCCACTGAGTCACACCTGCCAGGGCAAGAGGTAGTCTTTTACCATTTTCCTTTTCTGCCTTATAGTTTCAGAGCTCTATAACTAAAAGAAATCTTGAAATATATAATGTATTTTTAAACACACCTGTTGAGTATAAGATACATCGCTAAGTAGTTCAATGTGTCTAATGTTATGCTATATGTTAGGAGGAAAATATAAACTCAGTGAAACAAAACAAAACAAAAATAAATAAATAAGATGCTTTCAAAAAGTTTCCATTCCAATTGGTTGGGCAATGAGTGATGTCACAAGGGGCTTTGTGATAAAATACTGAGCAATTATAATTGTTAGCATTTATTGTTTATACTTCACAATGGGCTGTTCATTGAGTTTTGCATAGATTATTACTAGATCTTTTTTGATAATCCTTTGAGGTAAAGTTTGAAATTATGTAGATGATGACTCTGAGGCCCTAAAAGATTAAAGAACTTGCCTAAGTCACATAGCTAGTATGTGGGCCAGCTTAGTTTAAGCACTCTGACTTACACTCTTAAAGATTGTCTTCCTACGCTGACGATGCCTTGCCAGACTAAGTCATCTGCTGTGCGTATCTGCAGGTTGCCCTGGACCAAACCAGAGAGCGTCGGACCTGCATTACCACCATTTGTCCACCATCCAGAACTGAAATATCATTGCTGACATGTACACATAAGGAACTGTTTGACATAGAAATTGGGACTCAAAAGAATTGTTGGCCAAAAAAACCACAAAACTATAGACTAATTCATTTGGCTCTCAGCATAACCATTATCGCTTGTCTTATTTTTGGTTCTTATAATTATATTTCTAGTATTACATGAGCTCAGTCATCTAGGGGAAATGATGAACAACATAGACTGATGAACAAGAACAGCATTGATCAGACTGTGGGACCTCAGAGGGAAGGTAGGGGAGAGTGGGGACAAGGGAGAGAGATCAACTTGTATGCATGCATATGAGCCTAACCAGTGGTCACAGACAACATGAAGGTGGAAGCATGCATAGGGAGGTGTTTGGGATGGGAATGAGGGGATGAGGACAAATATGTGATATCTTAATCAATAAAGTAATTTAAAAAAAGAATAAGTTGGATAAATAACTGGATGAAAAGATGAGTGAACAAACAGATATGTTAAGCAAAAAGAGCAAAATGTTAATTTACAACCTGGGTAGTGGGTATATGGGTGTTCACTGTATAAATAAATTCAGGTATTTCCAACTTTTCTATTTCATTGATAATTTTTATAATAAAATGTTGGAAAAAATTAAAAAGAAGATTGCTTCCTAAAGATTGTCTTCCTTTAAAAACTTAGAAATATAATAATAGGTCATGAAAGTCATATGGAATTTTTAAGGATGATGTGGTATTTTGAGAGTGTAGAGTATTCCAGATAGTCTCTCTAATGAGATACTGGTATGAAGGGATCAAGATTTGGGAAACAATATTAAGACTAGTGTGATTAAGCAGAGTATGAATAAAAGAGAATCATAAACTTCGACAAAATTGGGAAAAATAATGAATGCTGACCTAAAAACATTTTTTTTAGAAAGTGATAGGAACAATAGTAGAAATGGACCTTCTATTTCAGACTTTAAAAAATAAATTCAGGTATTTCTGCCTAAGAAATTATTAAAAGAAAGAAAGAAAGAAAGAAAGAAAGAAAGAAAGGAAGGAAGGAAGGAAGAAAGGAAGGAAGGAAGGAAGGAAGGAAGGAAGGAAGGAAGGAAGGAAGGAAGGAAGGAAGAAAGAAAGAAAGAAAGAAAGAAAGAAAGAAAGAAAGAAAGAAAGAAAGAAAGAAAGAAAGAAAGAAAGCAATAAAGGAAGCAATAAAGGAAGCAATAAAGAAATCAGCAATAAAGGCTGCAAAAAAAATGTGTGGAATACAAAAACAAACTACTTTGGATGAGTGAATTCTTTAAGCCTATTGCAGTCCCAAGGGGGCAGAGAGAACAAAGTCTCGGGTTCAAAAGTTCTGATGCAATTCCTATCTTTAGAATTCTGTCAAACTGAGCTGCAAATATTTTTATTCAAATCCTCCTAAGATTTCAGGTAGCCTCCAGCTATGCTGAACCACTATTGAAACTGTTTCAAAACTGCCAAACCTTTTATGCCTGAAACATGGCTTTGCCTTATCTTAAAACACAAGTGCACGCATGTGTGCGCAAACACATTCTGCATGACAAAAAGCCTACAGAGTGGAAAAGTTACAAAAAATCTTTAAGAATATCAGAAAAGACGGGCCTCAGATCCTGCTGCAGGGGGCATTACTCACACTTTTTATTTCATTAGTTTGTTCTTAGAAATGACCTTAAAAACAGCAACATGTTTTGAAGCTCTATGCTAAAGCACATGTTAATGGACTTTCTACATTTAAGATGACTCTGCTTTTAAGCATTTTCAGACTTTTGGAAGTGTTTTTCAGCAGTTGCCACTTTCCAGCTAGAAAATCCATTCTGCTTTATTTAAATAGTCATAGGTGTGATGACTGGTAATAAAGTTATTTATAATTACAATTACAGCTAAAGGTTACCTACTTCTACCAAAACTTTTAGCTGTTTCAATCCATATTCCCATGTGAAAAAGGACACTTGCATGATCACATCTGAGAACCACATTTTAATCATTTCACAAATGTTCACCATGTGTAATTCAAATATATGTGTTAAGTGCAAAATATTTTTAGATGATGGTGTCGAAAATACAGTGAGTGAGAGATGCCAGAAAAAAAAAGTGTAACTATGAAAATTCAAATTTCCAATGTATTTTAATCTGCTTTGGGTTTCTTTTCAGAGATATTGGTTAAGGCTTTATTGAAAGCAAACAGAAGCATTGCTATCCATGCTATCTGATACATTTTTGCCACAACTCACAGGTATTGACATTTGAAATATGGCAGAGAAACGGAATTTTAAATTTTACCCAATGTTAACTAATTTACAGTTAAATGACATCATGAAAGGTAGTGGCTGCTATATGGGACAAAAAGTCTATGGTCTACAAGCCATTAAAATATATTGTTAGTTTATATCAACCTTTTGACAAGTAATTAAGTATATTAATTTGTTGTTTCTGTATTTTGCATTATTAATGAATCAATAAATATAAAACACAAAGGAAACAATATTTTTGTTTCATACATATTTGTTTATATATAGTAATATACATGGGCATAGTTTGTTTATATGTAGTGATAAATATGTGTATGTATATATGTACATATATGTAGATATATCTGTTCTCTCAAACCTTAAAACAATATAATTAAAATTCATTGCTGCTGGATAAAAAGAGAATCTTAAGCCACCAAATGATCACATATAACAGGTCAGTTCTGTTTCCTCAGAGATGGGCCTCAATTAAATGTTTGGTTTGGGAATCTACACAAAATGAAATTATTTAATATTTACAAATGTATCAACATACATTACCTATCAGCTTGAAGCTTTAGAAATAAACCATTCTCTTTTCTGGCTAAAGTCCTTGAAAAGAGCCTCAATTCATTTTCTTATGCATTAAGTATACTGTATGTCCTTCAAATACCCTACCTTTGTGGTCTTTGCAATGTCTTAAAATATTCTCAAGATCTATTTTATTGAGTAGTCCTATTTAATGCACAGTTATAGCTGTTACTGGTTGATATATGGCCTCATATAACATTAAAAAAATGGTAGCTGTCACACAATATTATCCCTCCCCCCATCTTTCGAAGAAGACTTACTTTCATGGGTTTTTACTGCCTACGCCCCTGTCTTGGTTATTTTCCCCTACTTCAATTGATTTTAGATGTTTTTGGTGTTTCTTCTTCTGTAATGTATTATCTACTTTATCCCAATATGTAGGTGTCATGTTTGTAAGTGAATCAGTAATGGAATAGTTGGGACCACAAGTCTCATCATCCTCTACATGCTATTAGTATTAGACTCCCCAGGGCCAGCTGGGCAGTGAACCATGGTAATGAGGTTGATAGTTCATGAAGGAGCTGATGTGACAAATTGCCAACCTGCTGTAGGGACAGCCTTCCTCACCCTCCAGAAGGCCAATGTTATTCTAATTTCCATCCAGTTTTACTCTATTTCTAAATGTGCTAGTGCTAACACAGTGTCTGAATGCTACATTGCCCGCTCCTACCCCAACCCCTTTGGGAAAGAGAGCACCTGCTGGCACGTACATTTATAATCCCCTTTTCAAATTGCCGTGCTCTCAGCGTGAATGTAATCAGCATTTGTAATACATTGTAAAGTACAAATGGATGTTTTCTTTTTTCATGCTTTATTTTGGAGGCATTTGTGAAAACAAATACCTTCATTTATTTATGCTCTGGATCCAGGATAACTTTTTAGATCTGTTAATTTCTGGCTTGCCAGTCACATTCACTGAAGCTTGCTATATTCTCTCATAAGGAAATACCTTACCTTGAAGGCATCTTTTTATTCCTTTTCTCTGCTTGAATCTGTAATCTGGCAAAGAAGGCAAAACTCTCAACTTACTTACTGAAATATAATACTGCTCAAATACCATTAAACCAGGTGAATTTCTTTGTAGATTAAAATAAATAAATTATTTTTTTCTCTTTATCTTAAAGGTATTTTTTTTTTTTACAAGATGTTATTGTTGACAAGTAGACAAAAAGGACTCATCTCTAACATTTAGGGAGAATTTAGCCCTAAATGTACGGTGATGCTACCTTTTATTAGAAGTTTATAAGCATTTGAAAGGAAGTTTACAGTGAAGAGAATGGTTCCAAACCGCTGCTAACACATCTTGCACAGAGAGCTGGACATCTCGGGCTCTCTAGGTGAGAGTGAGACTGATGAGTTATTAGAGGCAGAGGTGCCAAAACAATTCTGTTACCTGAGATGCTCCTAAAATCCCCCCTCCCAGGCTTAATAGAAAATGGCTAAATTTTATAAATTGGGACTTTCCTACTTTAGCCCCTAGTTTCCAGGTTCTGTGAGTCATACAGAATAGAACTTTGTGTCCCAAACTTAAGGGTCCAATTTTCTAGTCACCACATAAATCAGGCACCTTAGGCCCATACATTTTGAACCTATGTTATTTTCTCTTGCATAAACTATGTAAAACTCTGCCATTGTTTTACTGCCATTCCTCAGGCACATGTTTTGTCTTATGTAAACTCCTTGAGGCTAAGGTAAATGTGATGCCTTTGTCAGACCCTGGCTGTAAAATTTTCAGTCAATGTTGGTTCATACAACCTGTATGTCATCAGTTGCTCTTATTCATCACTCTGGGAATTTCATCATCTTGCCTTTTATTATGAGGAGGAATCACTTTTTACTTTATGCTGCTCAGAGGTTACAAATCAGCAGTCCCATAACTAGATTTAACCACTAGACTTATTTTAATTGGCCAATAAAGTGTTGTTAAAACGTTAAAGCTTGAAAGCTTTTAGGTAGGGCATTTCCAGTTCTACTCAGCCACTTCTGCTTTTTACTTTCTCATACTTAAATAACCTACTATTCAGCCAGAGAATATCAGTGAGTTGGAGACCTTCATCATATTTACTTTATTGTTCCATGGGGCACCTTCATTCATTGAACACTTATGTATTGAGTGCCAATAGAAACCAGCCACTGTTCCAGAAAAAGGTAAACAAACAGATGTAAATCCCACTCTGCATGGAGTATATGTTCTGGAGATCTGCATTTTGGGATCTGATAATTACTACAAAAACATTTGGAAATAAATGAATGAGTAGGTATGTTAGTTCAAGTCCTTTGAGAAGCAGATACTAAAATGAGATTAAATATGCAAGAATTTTATTAAGAAAACTAGAGGCCCGATGCATGAAAATTCCCTCAGCCCCACCTGCCCCCTCTCACAGTCCAGGAGCCCTCAGGGGCAGGAGGAAATCTGGCAATCAGGGGAAGGCAATGCCTCCATCACACTTCTGTTGCTGCCATTGTTGGCAGCACAAGCCTCAGCCAGCCCTAGTTACCTGAGCCTCAGGCAGCCCTAGGTGGCTGGGCAGCCACCATCTGAGGCTTGCCTATACCTCGGGCCAGTCGTGGGCGGCTGGGGGACTAAGAAGACTGAGGGACTCCCAAGGCAGGCATGCAAAGCAGCCAGGCCTGCCTGGGGCTGAAGGGACTTGGCATTGACATCTCGTGGCTATGGGCACTGCCATCTTTGAGGGCAGGGCAGTCAATTAGCATATTCCCTCCTTATTAGATAGGATGCTATTTGATAGGAAATAGGGCCTGTTCAAATTATGACTTAGTTATATGATTAAACTCAATTCAAAGTGGGTGGTTCTACATGTATAATAACTTGCTCATGGTAAAGAGTTCCATCTCTACCAGGGTGGAGCAACAGAACTTTTTTCTCAAGGAAGTTCATTATCTCTTTCTCTATCTGATGGCATGGCCTTGCTTCTAATACCCAGGGAACTGCATCATAGTTTTCTCACTGTATTTTTCCATAAACACCATTCTGCATCTCATCCTCCTCCATATACCTCCAACACCATAAAATCAACTACATTAAGGATAAGGTCCAGAAGCAGGGCTTATTGTACTGGATCTACTATACTACCCTTTCCTGTTCTAGGTTTTAACATAAAAACAGGCAAATCTGTAAAGAATTTTTGTGAGCTTATTTCAGCCAAACTATCAACATATGCCAGGAAGCAAAACCTCAATGATTTGAGATAATGCTCCCGAGAATGGTGGGTTACATTTATATTTATACATTGCAGTCAAAGGAAGGGGACATAGATAGGTTACATGAAATCCACTGGGGATAGATTAGAGAGGTGGGAGAAAGCAAAGCAGGTAAACACCTGGGACTGGATAAAAGGTAAAATGTTAGACACATACTTAGGTGGGTGCAGGAACCCTTACCATGATAACAATGAAGAAATTTGTGTTCTCTGTCCTGGCATCCAGGCACTTTAGGCTGTGCCCTAAGGGGTCCAGAAAAAGGGAAGTTACAAGTTACCCAGACATTTCAAGGCTATGTTATTATAGATGCAAAAAGACAGATAGGCTCAACTAAGGTAAAGGTTGACCTCCTCAGTGAAGACACTTGACTAGGATATAACTACCCACCATAACTGTTTTTAGTTAAAGTTTAATTTTAGACCATCCTTTGTAATTACTTTAGGTCTCTGAGTTTGCAAGACTGCCATGCATGCCTTCCCTGAGCTGACAGGTCAGCATGTAGCCCCTTTTGTCCACACTGGTCAGACTCAAAGTTACCAGGTTTATCTGTGGGGAAAATGTTGCCTCAAAAGTCCAAAGTGGCCTGCTGCACAGGCTGCTTTCTTTGTGGTGGTGATGCAAGATGCAGTCATTTTTTTATCTTGGAGGGGATATTCCAGGTTTCCCCTGACCACTGGACCACTAAATATGTCCTATAAGTCAAGCCCTTTTGGCTTCTCCTCCTATTTTCCCACCCTTACATATAAAAACCCAGTGTTTCTAACAACTGACTAAAAGCTCAACCAAACACTGGAAGTCAGTCCTGTAGTCAGTGCTGGGTTGCCATGGCTATCCAGCACTAACTGCGGCAGGTGCAGCAAACCAGCATTGACTGCTGAGGGGTCTGAAGATCAGACCCAGAGAGAGGCCTGAAGAGAGAGGCAGGGTCTGATCTGCAACCTCCATGGCAGCTAATGATCAGATGCCTCTCTCTTTCTTGCCTTTATCTTTCTCTCCAGGCTTCGCCAGCAGCCTTGTCTCTATTTCTCTCCAGGCCTCTGTAGGGGCTGCTGATCAGCCCTGCCTCTCTGATCAAGCCCAGAGATAGCCCCAGAGAGGTTGACTGGCATAGAAATCAACCAATCAGAACCAAATCTGAGTAAATTGTGAGGATCCAATGGCTGCCTAGGAAGTGGAACTTTTGATACTGGCTGGTATAGGAACTAATGTTGGTGCCCCTGTCTTTACCACATTCCTGATGGACCCTCTCAGGGAGCATACTTCTTTTTTGGATCTTCTAACCTCATTAATATATCTGGCTGGACCTCATAAATAAGCATCCATTACTGGTTACTTTCCTTAGCCTTTATATTCCTTCCTTTATGCTCTGCTGTGAAAGCTCAGGCATTTCTATTTCACTGAGAGTTGGCCATGGTTTATTTCAGGTTTCTAAGAGCCATCCAGGGTGAATTTAATCCATGTTCTGGTGTCCTTGCTAGAATGTTAAATCTTGTCAGAGAAAGTATCAATGAATTTTTGCTTTCCAGCCTAACATTTCAGTCACTAATCAAGCCCTCTCAACATCCAATCTCAGAGTACTTTCCTGGCTCCTATTGGTATGTGCCAACTAGTAATTATAGACTGTTAGATGGATACCCTCTCTGCCAGCATGTCACCAGTTGGATTCCGTTGAGATTTATTCCTGATTACCAACATGGATGCTGAGAAGAAAGGTGGTAAGTTGCTGATGGGAGCACTTGCTGCTTTGCAGGGGAGTGGTTTCTTCAGCACTATCCATGTTAGCTAATTTTAGAGAAAGGTGGGCCATCTCTGCAGGCCTTGAAGTCCAGAGAGACTAGAGAGTCAACATCCTCAGGTGCATCTTCCACATGTCTTTATTTATGATTATAGGATTCTGAGTTTTTCCTATGTGAAATATTAATTGACCATCAAGTCGTGGGTTTATTTCTGGGCTTCTACTTTGTTCTTCATATCTATATGTCTGTTTTTATGTTAGTACCAGGCTGTTTTGATTACTATGACTTGTAGTATAGTTTCATATCAGGGAGTTTAATTGATCTAACTTTGTTCTTTCTTAGATTGCTTTGACAATTCAGGGTCTTTGTGGCTGTATTTAAATTTTGGAAAATTTGTTCTAATTCTGTGAAATATGCCACCAGTGTCTTGATAAGAATTGTGTGAAACTTTAAATTGCTTTAGGTATTATGGAAATGTTAATGATGCTAATTCTTCCTATCCGTGAATATATTCACATTTATTTATTCATATCTTCTTAAATTTCTTTTTTCAGTGTCTTATACTTTTCTGAGTATAGATCTTTTACATCCATAATTAAATATATTTCTACATAGGTTTTATTGGTTTCTTTAATCAATTGTGAATGGGCTTGTTTTCTTTTTAAAAAATATATTTTATTGATTTTTTTTTTTACAGAGAGAAAGGGAGAGGGACAGAGAGTTAGAAACATCGATGAGAGAGAAACATAAATAAACTGCCTCCTGCACACCTACAACTGGGGATGTGGTCACAACCAAGGTACATGCCCTTGACCAGAATCCAACCTGAGACCTTTCAGTCCACAGGCCTACACTCTCCACTGGGCCCAACTGGTTAGGGTGGGTTTGTTTTCTTAGTTTTCATTTCTGATAGTTCATTATTAGCATATAAAAATGCAAGTGACTGTGATATCTATTTTGTATCCTGCTACTTTATAAATTCATTTATCCATTCTAGTAATTTTTTTGGTGGAATCTTTAGGGTTCTTTATATTTAGTATAATGTCATCTGCAAATAAAAACAGTTTTACTTCTTCCTTTTCAATGTAGATGTCTTTCATTTCTTTTTGTCTGATAGTTGTGGCTAAGACTTCCCACATTATGTTGAAAAAGAGTAGTGAAAGTGGACATCCCTGTCTTGTCTTTTATCTTAATGGAAACTCATGTAGGTTTTGCCTATTGAATATTATGCTGGCTCTGAGTTTTTCATATATGGCCTTTATTACATTCATATATGTTCCCTCTATTCCCACTTTGCTGAGGGTTTTTATTATAAATGGATGCTGAATTTTATTAAATGTTTTTTCTGTATCTAAGGTATGATAATGTGGTTTTTATCCTTCATTTTGATAATGTGGTGTATCACAATTCTTGATTTGCAGATATTATAACAACTTTGCATCCTCAGAATAAACCCTACTTGATCATGGCATATGATCTTTTTAAAGTATTGCCGAATCTGGTTTGCTAATATTTTATTGAAGATTTTAGCATCTATGTTCATCTATGCTCCAACCATGATTGGTCTATAATTTTTTTTTTTTTTTTTCTACATTTCTTTATCTGGTTATGGAATTAGGATAATGCAGGACTCATAAAATGAGCTTGGGAGTCTTCCCTCCTCTTGAAATTTTTAAAATAGTTTGGGAAGAATAGGTGTTAGTTATTTGAATGTTTGGTGAAATTCACCTGTGAAGCCATTTGGTCCAGGACTTTTGTTTGTTGGAGGTTTTTTTTCTTTGTTGTTGTTTTTTTTTGTTTTGTTTTGTTTTTAATCACCGCTTCAATTTCACTAGCTATAATCTCTCTATTCAGATTCTCTGATTCTTCCTGGTCTATACAGATGGTTTTCAAAGTTGCCTACTAAGTGCTATCTAAGAAGATTTTAAGTGCTAGGTCATCTATAATTTTCTTTTCTTTTTTTTACTGAAAAACTCAGACTTGGTTTACTGGCTATTGCAGGTTAGTACTAACTTCTGTGTCCTAGAAATATCACTTTAGGCATTGGTGATTTGGAATTATTTCAATGATAAAACTTTAGCAGACTGGTGTAAATGAGCTAGTTATGCTGGGCCTTAGCAAATTATGAGAGGTCTCAGGACATCAATAAGATAAATTTGGCTATAGCAAGCCTCACTAGACTTACAAAGGCAGACCAGGCAGAATCAGCAACAGCTCAAACTTTAGATGGTACCTTCTTTAAAGAGTAGGCTTTGGTAACTTTTCCTCAACCTATATTTTTGACCAACTTTTGCTAAGCAGGTATGAGGTAAAGATTTAATAGTCTTTTCTTATATAGATTTCTTAGAAATTAGGAGTCAAAACAGAAATTTTCTATTTTTTTCTGAGTTTTCAACCTGATATTCAAGATTATCTTCAGTTTAGCAACTAAGATACATTTGCTCACAAAGACAAATTTTGAATATATATATAGTCTGCTCCAACCGTGATTTTTAAATATATTTTAAATTATGTTCAGTGCAAAAGGAAGAATCTGAAAAAGGGCTAAATTCTTCAACTCAGGTGACTTTTTATAAGCTTTAAAGGTGTTTGCTAAATGTTACTAAGTTGGCTCCAGATGATTAGTATATTAGATAAGCTCTGACTACTAATTTGAGTTGAATCACTCATTACAAGAGTATATTTTATAAATCAACCGAAAATAAAAGAAAACCACATTATAAATAGAATATGCCATCATCTATTTTTTGGAGTAAAAACCAACTAATATAAATTATTGCAGATACAAATATCAAAAAGGCAATTCAAAAACCTGTTGTTGCAATACTGTCTGAGAAATCAAGGTTGCACATGAAATTAAAAAAAAAAGTAGAAGTATTTAAAGATGTGGGGAAAAAACAAAAAACAATAATGAAATACCATTAAGAATTAGAATTGCCAAAATCCAGAATACTGACAGCACCAAATGCTGATGAGGATGTGGAACAACAGGGACACTCACTCACTGCTGGTGAGAATGCAAAATGGTGGTACAGTCACTTTGGAAGACAATTTGGCAATTTCTTACAAAACTGACTTGCATATCCTTACTATAAAATCCAGCCAACACACTCCTTAGTGTTTACCCAAAGGAACTGAACACATATGTCCACCCAATAGACACTTTATCCACACTTGCCAATGAAACTACTTTGTATAATATAATAATGATGTGAATATATGTCATTATAAATTTGTCCAACCCCATCCTATATAATAAAACTCTAATATGCAAATCCACCAGTCACTATGACACACACTGACCACCAGGGGACAGATATTCAATGCAGGAGCTGCCCCCTAGTGGTCAGTGCACTCCCACAGGAGGAGTGCCACTCAGCCAGAAGCCAGGCTCACCGCTGGCAAGTGCAAGGGTGGTGGTGGGAGCGAGTGGTCCCAGACTGGGAGAGAGATGTCTGACTGCTGGCTTAGGCCTGATCCCCCTAAGCTGACAGGTGGACATCTCCCAAGGGGTCCTGGACTGTGAGAGGGTGCATGCCGGGCTGAGGGACTGCCCCAGTGCACCAGACCTTTAGGAGATTATAAAATACCAAGAGTAAATCCTAACATGAAATATGGACTCTTGGTGACAATGATGTGCCAATGTAGGTCCATCAATTTTAACAAATGTACCTACTCTGGTGGGAGATGTTGTTAATGAGGGAGGCTATGCATGTGTGGGGGCGGGGTTATATGGGAAATCTTTGTACCTTCTGTTCAATTTTGCTGTGAACTTAAAACTTGTCTAAAAAAATAAAGCATATTTTTAAAAAGTGTTTAAATATAGTATAGCTATGCTTTCAGACCAAAGTGATAGAAGTATGAAAACTAAATTAAAAAGACAGAATTATTAAACTCAAGGTCAAGTTTCAAGTTTCCTTAGAAAAAACGTTCACTAATTATGCAAAAGCTAGATAATTATGAGGATGAAATTTATACCTTAAAGGCCAATATAGACATAGAAAAAGAAAAGAAAGATACATTCATTCCAGCTTCTCTTAAAATATCTCTCAGTGGAAGGGGTGTTTAGCTGCTATTAAAATGGTGAAATTGACAGGGAACCAGAAAAAAAATTCAATAGAAGAGAAGCCAAGTGAGAAATAATTCCCGAGTTTGCCAGTATCTAAGAAAGGATTCATGGGAAGCCTCGGATACAAAAAGAGAACTTAAAGAGTATGAGCAATTCAGGAGCTACTCCATACAAGTTTGTCTGTACAAAGTAGTTGCAGAAAACCTGGTAAGCGTTCAAATAAGATCAGGAAGACCAGGAGAAAAGAAAGACAACAACAAAAACCAAAGTATTATTATTTGAGTTTCAAAGTAATACAGTCATATCGGTAGTAAAGTGAAGATATAGATATTTATTGCACCATAAAAATTTCTGGAATTAATTCTTAAGGCATGGTATAGGAAAACTGAGACATGGGACAAGAGCCAGGGAGGACAATGACAGATTACAACCAGTCCTGAGTTAAATGTTTCCGATGGCAGAATATAAAAAGAAGCACAAGATTGGATTCAGCCATGGATGCCTTTATTACACACAGAACTTTTGACATCTCTTTCCTAGCTAACTGAAAATATAAAACAAAATGTCGAGAACTATATTAGAAGGCTATGGTGCTAGAAACTGATTCTTCTGGAAAGTATTATACAAATAATAGAGTTAAATGGAAAAATCTATCCTACCACTCCAGGAAAAAAAAAAAATAGCAGAAAGAAATGTTGACCCATATGTAGTATGTTCAAAATTTGTGGATAGCCAGTGTCTTAAGTAATGGGCTCTGGTGGTGTGGGTCTTTGCTAGTTTCTAAGAATAGCTGAGGAACATGGAGAGAGGATGAACTTTCAATTGGAGGACCAATAGAAATGTGATGAATGGAAATACTTCCTTAAGACAGATTTTATGTGAGGAGGTCTCTTTCTTGCCAGCACACAGGAATCACCTGGAAAGCATTTGAAATCAGTGCTATCACAAACATCACTCCAGGGTTATGATTTAATTAATTTGGGATAGGATCTACTCATCAGTGTTTTTCTTAAAAGCTCTCCAGATAATACTAATGTGCAGCGACAACTGATAACTACTGTTTTATAGGCCTAAGCAAGTGATTCTTAGCCCAGGATGTACATTAGAATCTCTTGAAAAGCTTCTAAAATATTCCACCAAAAGCCAGGCGGTGGGTTATTTCTGAGCAGCTTCCCCAGTGATTCTAAATCACAGCCTGACTTGAGAAACAAGGACTCAGGTAGTCACAACAAGAAGTGTTGGTGATAGTCACTGCTCACGGGCTCAAAAATGCCTATTCACAAAACCCTATGCCCATGCTCAGTTGAATACAGTGATACCAGAAACACAGGCTCAAATATGAAATGGAAATTCAAAGTTTTTAAATATTCAAGAAAGATGTCTCAATTAAGACCTAGGTGATTGAAGGTGCCAAGATGGTAAAGTTCTAACCATTTGGAGAAATTTTGAATGCCCCAAATGCCATTCTTTGAGAGAAGAGACAGTTTTTATTATTAGATTTCTACCTAAATAGAGTAAATTTTTAATGATCAAGAGGTTATTTTAAATGCTGTGCTTTTTATTTATTTCCTGATTGTTTGTTACTAGTATTATAAATATAATTACTTTTTATATAATGGCTTTGAATTCAGAGAGCATGTTAAATACATCTATTCATTTTAAAGGTTCAAAATCCCATCTATGAAATGCATATTCTGCTCTTTTGGATGGAAGTTATAAATGTTAATTATATCAAGCTGATTTATAGTGCTGCTAAGGTAAACTATATCCTTACTGATTTTCTGCCTGCTTTATCTAGTATTTATTGATAGGGAAGTGTTGAAGTCTCTACCTATAATATGGTTTGTCTATTTCTACTTGTAATTCTTTCAGTTTTTGCCTCACATATTTTGTCATTATGTTGTTAGGTACATACAGGTTAAAGACTTGTATGTCTTCTTAGGCAATTGACTGCATTAACATTATCTAATGCCCCTCTTTATCCCTGATAATTTTCCTTGTCTGAAGTCTGTTTTGTCTAAAGTTAATATATAACTACTCTAGCTTCCTTTAAAATAGTGTTAACATAATATATCTTTTATCTTATCCAATTTTTATATATACAGTAGTTACTTATAGATAACATATAGTGGTATTTCCTCCACCCCACCCAGACAACCTCTATTTTTATTGGTATTTTTAGCTCATTGATATACAACATAGTTATTGATATCTTTGGATTATTATCTATTATGTTTGTAACTGTTTTCTATTTATTGTTCTTAATATCTTTAGGTTTTTGTTTTTTTCTCTTTCTGCATCTCCTAGTTTTAAATAAGCATTTTATGCAATTAGTCTCTCTTCTTTCTTAGTTATTTAAATACACTTTAAACATTGTTTTTAGTAGTTGTTTCAGACTTTGCAATATACATTTATGACTAAATTATACTCCTTTTTCCTTTCATTTCATGGTGGGGTATTTTTTTTACTTGTTTCCAAGCGCATAGGATCTCTCCTTAGCCGTGTCCAATCTTCTGATGAAATCATAACAGTCATCAGGAATCCTTCATTTCTATTACTGTATTTTTATTTCTAGCATTATTGTGATTTTTTCTTAGAGTTTATACCTCTCTGCTTACATTTTCCATCTCTTCTTGCAATTTCTCTGCTTTTTCCTTAACATGTGTAACCTCACGATATTTATTAAGGTTAGTCCATTAACCTTAACATAGAGTTTTTAACATATTAATTATAGTTATTTTGAATTCCCAGTCGGATGTATTCAAGATCTGTGCCATAGCTGAGTTTGGTACCAATGTCTGTCTGTCTCTTTAGACTATTTTTTCTTATTTTTCAAAATGTCTTTTAAAATTCTGTTAAAATCTGGATATGATATGTCAGGTAGTAGAAATTTGGTAAAAGTTCTTTATTGTGAAACTTTATGTGTATCAGAACAGCTAGGTTTCATTCATATTTGCTCTAGCTGTAAGTGATCATGAGTTTACAATGCCCAATGTCCTTGTTTTTGTCTCCCATTCTGTCTTTGTGTTTCCCTATTCCTTTAATAGTACCTGTACTTTGCAATTCACTAAACTCTAATCCCCTGATAATATACTGTGATAATGTCAATGTGGTGATAAAGTATAGGAGAAGGGATGCATTTTCTCATCTTATTTTTATACTAGAAGCCCAGTGTATGAAAACTCATGCACTGAAGTGGGGGTCCCTCAGCTTGGCCTGCCTCCTCTAACAGTCCTGGAGCCCTCAGAGGTGGGAGACGATCCAGTGATCAGGAGAAGGCAATGCCTCATTACACCTCTGCTGCTGCTACTGCCGGAAGTGCAAGCCTCAGCCAGCCCTGGTTTCCTGAGCCTTGGGCAGCCACCATCCAAGGATTGCCTGAGCCTTGAGCAGGTCCTGGGCTGCTAGTGGGCTGAGGGGACTAAGCACCACCATGTTGTGGCTGTGGGCACCACCATATTTGAGGTGTGGAAGTCAATTAGCATATTCCCTCTTTATTAGATAGGATCTGCCTTTTATCTGCTTATGTCCCTGGCCTTGACAAGTGTTTCTTAGCTCCACCATGCTACGAAAGTCTAAGGAAAGCTAGAACTTAATAAATACTCTTCCATGTAATTAAAGTAAGATCAGGTAACTTTTTTTTTTTTTCTGGATTAAGCCTTCATTATGGAGCACTTTAGGTATATTTCAAAATAATTACATTTCCCATCCTCTTGCTGGAGCCACTAGGAGATTTTTCTTGGCTCTTGACAAAGAGAACCTTGTGAGGCTCCTGGAGGTAAAACCTATAAAACTATGAGGTACTCCTACCCCTAAAGTACACTTTTATGCTTCCATTGTCATGTTTCCGCTCCACCAATGCACCAAAGTTGCCATTTAAGTATTCCTATAAGCTTATGTCTCCTGCAACATCTCCAGATCTTAAAAGCAGATCTTGGCTGCAATTTTTTTTGTCTTCTGTTGTTGCTTCATATTTAAGTATGGCAGTATGCCCTGTCATCCCTTAGTATGTCAGATCTTAAACTGGAAATATTTAATTAACCTTTCAGAAGAGGACTTATTTTTGCTTCAAAAGTAGGTGAATGTTACAAAACCCAAGTAGAAAATAACATATTTAAAGACTAGACACCAATCGCAGTAAAGGATAGTTTACTTAAGTTCACACTTATTCTTAACATAGATCATTCTAAGAAGTCCCAAAAATATTTGTATGTTTGTAATTTCCCTTCATCCCTGAATTTGAAATTGGAGGATCTTAAACTTCAGTTTTTGTCAAACTATACAGAATTTGCTGGAAGCTCTGTTTAACTTTTCACCCTGTCACCTTAACTTTTACTTTATTGTCAACCTCTTAAACAAAAACATGGCATTAAATGGCAGGTCTACTTCTCTTGATTTTTCTCCTCTTTCTTATTTTTGCTCAGCAGATTTTTATTGCTTACCAATAGGTAAGCTTCTTTGAGCCCTCTTTTCAACTTGGCTTCTTTCTTCCTCAATCTACCTTAGTCAGTTTTAGCAAAGAGTCTTTCCAAGTCAATCCCCAACCCTTGATATCTAATAATTGTTGACATCTGAACAAGTTCCTCACTTCCACCTTTGATGTCATTGGCCTACTTTTTACAAAAATCCTATTAGGCCAGTTTAGCAAGAATCCTCCAATCCTTGATATTTCCTCTTAGTAATTTTTCTCCCACTGACCCTCTCAGTCTATTCTGTTTATAATACTCTGATTATAATTCCCACTTGTCTTTGTTGTATTTGAAGTTGACTACAATCTCTCATCTATGTTGCAATGATTTTTAACCTCTGAAATAGTCTTGAAAAAAGTCTTCATTACCTTTTTAAACAAGAAGTGTCAGAATAATTTTTCTTTAACACAGTCAGTTTTCTAACACATTCAAATAGATTTTTAAAAATATATTCTGTCCAGGTTTGAAAAATACTGAATGTGGGAGTTGGGTTCAAAGCAATCTAAACATTCATTTCTCAAGAACAATTATTTTTTAGGGCATATTATAGTACTAAATATTGAACAATGTTACATAAAGTATCTTCTTAGATAATAGCCTTATAAGAATATCACGTTTACTGAATAGATGAAAAAAGTAGAAGATTAAAATGTATTTGTATTTTTTCTTGGTTTCATAATATTAAAGAATGCGTGGCTAATTTTAACCCCAGATTGATTTGCTTGCAAAGATAATTCTTCTCAGCACTGCTTTTCACAACCCTCCCAAGCATCTTGACTTGATGAAATCACTGGTATAAGTTTGTACATTATGGTTTCACTGTAGACTTTATATTTCATCACACTAATCCTAGAAGAGTTTGGTTCTAATTGATGTTTGCACATTATTTACTTAGGCTTTTTTTTTTTAATTATGACAAAATGTATATAGACCTGTGTTCCAAGCACAGATTGAAACCTTAAAATATTATTTTTAAATCCTTATAAACATTTAAAGTATATCCTGCCAGTATTTCTATCATACCCGTGAGAAAATAGAGTTTAAGAGAGTCAAGTAATATTACAAAGATTCATATTCTGTGTGCAAGAACTAGGATTTGAGCCCATTATTTTACCTTGGAGTTTATGCACTTAACTTCAATATTAATATTACTTTTTTTGATAGGTAGTTCTGTTGAACTTTTATTTTAACAGATTAATGATATGGTCATGTTTTCCCCACTTATAAATTCAAATATTCATTTCAATTTCTTTCCTCAATGATATATAAGTTATTATAATCATAGATAATCTATTCATCCAAATAAATAAAGTTAAGAAAATGCATTTTGCTACATTATATACTTAGTGCTAAAGATCAGCTAAGAAGTTCTATTTCTGTACCATTGTCACCCTCCTCCCACCCTCAGCATTAATTATATCCTTTTCTTGGAATGACATCACTGATACATGTTAGTTCCACATTTGACAGCTGTCAGCATATCCTGGAAAATTCCAACATTTCCTTCAGTTCCACTGTTTAAAATATGCAGTACTTCACATTTATATTATATTGCATATAATTCCTTTCCAGTTGGGGATAGTCACCTCTTTAAGAAGAGAATATATATTGTTATAAAGGGAAATATATATCCTTGAACTTAAAAAACTCATAAAAAGAAGTCATAACACTTTGGCAATTAAATTATGTTTGGTGGTTAAAATACATAATTATCAATTTCCAGGCCATCTAAATATTTTAAACTGTTTTTCATATATGGGCATAATGATTTTTAAATGTGTATTTAAAAGTTTATATTTGTAAACTATCAATTCTGTAATACAAACATGTAACAGGTAGAGATATTGCCCTTGTGAAAATTACTAATTTATTTGTTTCACTTGCACTTTTGATATCTTGTACAAATTTGTAAAATGCTAACTAAACACTTAGAAGACATTAACTGAAAATTCAGAGAAGAATTTACTCTTGAAGGACATTGATAATGACAAGTGAAAATGTTTTTCTCTAAATGAATTGTCCATTGCACAATGTTGATTAGCATATGTTTGACAGTCAGACATATTACAAAATTAATAGTTGAGATCTGCCTACACTAATTACTAATATGCCTACACATATTACAAAGTTAATAGTTGAGATCTGCCTACACTAATTACTAAGCACTGAGAACTTTTTCAAAGAAAATAAGTAAAAAAATATTATGACCCCAATTCTTGAAATTTTTCAGTTCTGAGAACATATATAGATGCATATAAATTAGTTTAAGAAGTAACAGCAACAAATACATATATTATACCTGAGCTGCTACTTATGCAATTCAAAATAAAATTAAATAAATACATCATGTTTAAATATATTCTAAAATATCATAATCACTGGTGACAGGTATTTATTTTTAATTAATAAAACTAAGTGAGAAACCTCTTTCTTCAGTGTAAATATATTTAAAATAGCAATATGTTCATATGTTGAAAACGGAATAACATTGCTTACTGCAAAATAAGGTATGAGGTTACCAATACTTTGCAGATAAGCTTTAATCACATAAAACTAGTTCTCAAAATCATAAAGAACAAAATATACTTTTCGCATCTTTAATATAAAGAAGAGGTCATACTGATAATGTTGTAATTAGCTAGTTATTAATAATGGAAAATTAGAAAAAAAGGAAGGCCAGACATTATAAGCATGGTCATTTGGAAAGCTTCACCAGGAAGCTACAGTTTCGAACTCCCCAGGGAACCACAGACCCATTCCCTGAAGATCCTTGGGGATGGGGTCCAACCAAGAGGAGAGAGCCTCATGGGCAATGAAGTTAGGGCGACTAGGGAAGGTGCCTATCAGGCAAACCTGGGAACAGAGATCATTGGCCAGAATGGGACGGGCCATTGCAAGCTTGGTAAAATTTGGGGATACATAACCTCCCAAACAAAGGGGTTTGCTCTCTTGACTGGCTCATGTTTTTTGGCTGATGGCTTTCTCTCTCTCTCTCTCTCTCTCTCTCAATCTCTCTCTCTCTCGTAAAGATAATTTTATTGATTTTAGAGAGGGAAGAAGAGGGAAAGAGAGGTAGAAACATCAATGATAAAAGATATTGATTGGCTGCCTCCTGCATGCCCCCTACTGGGGGTCGAGCCTGCAATCTCAGGCATGTGCCCTTGGTAGGAATCGAACCTGGAGCCCTTCAGTCCCCAGGTCAATGCTCTATCCACTGAGCCAAACCAACTAGGGTGGTTCATGGCTCTCCTGACTTGGCATTCACGCATGTGGCCCATGACCATGTGGACCCCCAACACAACGGACTGATGGACTGCAACTGGCACACAAACTAACTTAGCCTGATACTGGATTGGACACTGCTCCAATGTGGAGCAAAAATTCTGCACACTGGCTTTTATTCTAGCCCTACTAAAGCCCTAGCTACAGATCTTCTTTGGAAACCTGGGCTTTGATTCAAGAGAAATAAATCTTTCTACAGTATCTCATCCTCCCATGTGAAACTCAGAAAGTTCCATTTCTCAGGATAACACAAGAAGCCCACTCCCATGAGCAACACATGGAGAGAGGACCTCTCCCCACCAGAAACAATATGGGGTGTGGTAAGGAAATTAACATAACTAACTGAGCTAGTTGCTCACTTCTGAGTTGCACACTTTCACATATATAGTTGTGTGATAGCCTCAAAACAACATGTACTTAGAGGCAAAAACTGTACTTTTAAAAATTGTATACACTTACTGCCCTAAGCATTATTTCTCAGTAAATGTTGGTTAAATCAATTTTCACATGAATAAGTGAACTAATGAATATATATAAATATCTATCTTTGAAAGGAGAAACAATCTTTGGAATATAAAACCCCATTCTTAAAACAGTAGTTTTATTTTATTACTTCTCATTTAGTTGTGTGTGTGTGTTTTTTTAGAATCTGCTACCACTTTTTTCATCTGTACATTTTATTTTAAGATTATTAGATCTCATGTATATTCATGTCATTTATAATTTATTTATCCTTTATATTTTCAATGCAGTCTTGAGGAAACCGCTATTTCTTTATCTAATTTTAAATGCCATGTATTCAACTCTAAATATTTTTTTCTATATTCTGCTTCTCTCCAGAGATGTGTTCATTTACCAAAACTCTACTTTGAGAATTTAATGGGTTTTTTAATATTCAAGAACTATCTCTTTGCAGTTTTATATTTTCATTATAGCATCCATTTTATTAATTCTAAAAACTCATTGAAATTGCTAATGAGACTTAAAAATTCTCTTCTGGCATTTATTGTGTCTCAATGGGAGCCATTTCCTCCAAGTGTTGATTTTCCTCAAAAAGGTAGTGGGTTACTCTTAGTTGTTTATATATACAAATGAAGATGTATTATGATGTTCTGCCACATTCTATAGTGTGGACCCAAAGACTCTCCCTCCTCCAAGTTTCTTTCCCATGATATCTGCCTCATTCCTTTGTTCCTTCTCTTCATTCCCAAGGCCTATTAAAATAAAACTTCCTTTGACTGTTCTGTGTGATTCATTTCTGCCTTCAACTTGAACATGTCTCTCCCTAAGCTAAAAAAAAAAGGGGGGGGGGGCCTTGACTGTTTAGTCAACTGTCCCATCCCCCAAACTGCTCCAAGTCCTTCATCCATCCCATCACACACTGAGGTGGAGAGAAGAATTCTGACTAAGAGCAAAAAAGATTCTGCTATTAAAGCAAGTTCAACCAATACACATTAATGCTTGAGGTCCTCCTGGAGAGAACACCAGGTGGACACCTTCTCTGTAGCTGGGTCCAGGACTGCCTGGGGTTAGGGGTTGTCCTTGGGTTCTGTCTCACTTTTACTCCATGATGCTGACACTGCTGTTGTTCTGCATCTGCTCTTGAGTCCTTTCCCCAGAAGGACTTTTTTGTCCACGACGTGAAATGCTAGAGATTTTGCAACAAATTCAAAGCAAAGACACAAAGACACAAAACTAGTGGAAATGAAGTCGACATAGATAGAGGAGACACTGAGGGTGCACACACTCCAGCTGTGTGCAGGTTTGGGAATTGACCTTCTCTCCATTTTACTGCTTCTGCCTCTAAAGCTGGGGCTCACAAAGACTCCTCCTTCTGTGTCCTCATTATGAATAGAGCTGTACCTCACTGTGGCCTTACTATGTCCTACCCAAAACACCCCGCCCCCCCCCCAATAAAAAACTTTACTAGCTGTAACTAAGAATATTTTTAAACCAAGTATCTATTTAAATCATTATGTACATTGTTTTCATCCAACAATACCACCTTCATATACCTTCCCTAAACCACAAACCTGTTAACACTATCCTAATGTGAAATAGCTGTAAAATCAGTATTTAAGTTTCTCTCTACTCCTCTTCTAGATCAATCAATCAGAAATTAAGAACACTCTCATCATAAAGGTAAATGGTTAATAACCTAGGTGAGAAATGTAATACAAGCAATGGCATTTTCTAATTCCCATTCTATATAAGGATGGGGATAGAGGGATGAAGGTGAAACACTTTGTTACTGACATTGTAATTTATTAATTGAACTGCGGAAGGCCTTCTAACTAAAATACATGAAGAAAGATATGGAAAATAGTCAAAATTTCATTCTGGACCAGTGGAAGGGCAATCTTCTTAAAGTGAACTTAAAAAGACAAGGGAGAAAAATAAAAGCAGTTTACATCCTAGTGTGTTCGGACCATTAACAAGAACTCTTTAGATAGATAGATGATGGATAGATAGATAGATAGAAAGATATAAATATATGCTGATTTTATATATATATATATAGTATATATACATATATACACACACTATCTATGTATATACAGATAATATATATATATATTTACACACACACACACACACACACACACACACACACATATATATATATATATATAGTCTCAGAGACATTGTGTCTCTGAGACACTATTCATATTAATCAGCATATATATATATATATATATATATATTTTCATATTGGATATCATGACCTCTCACTGCTGATATAAAATAAATATCCTCATAAATCTGCCCTTGAGGAGGAAACCTTCTCAGTTAGAATGCTCTGTGCTCTGTGCTCCAAATCAGAACTGGAAGGTAATGCAGCACGCTGAACTGGGTGTTAGCTTTTTAACATCCTCTAATACAAGCATTTCATGTTTTTTCCTCTTCAAGAGTCCCACAAGATGTCCCAAGATTTAAAAAAATAAAATGAAGGCCCTGCCAGGGGAAAGGTTCAGATCCCAGCCCTACTGTCCAAGCAGATGTCTGGTCAAGAACGTCCTCCAACTTACCCTTTTCTAGTAAAGCCCTTACTGTAAGCCAATGTTTTGATGTGACCCTGGGGTACGAAGTCACAAAGATTCCCTTGGTGTTCTATGAACTGATCCAAAAGAACATATCATTTTTAGGGAGAGCAACTGCCACAAAGGTTTAGAGATGTTAAGTTTTACATCTGACTAAAGGCAGTTTACTATAATTATAGAGGCACCAATACTATTTTAGCCTGGGTTTTGTATAAAATATGCTCTTAACTTTAAATCAGCTTATGCCTTTTTCCAGCCTGTCATTTTCACTTTTCACTTTGTTATCATGAGTTTTGTTCATTATTTTTTCCTTAAATTTATAGCCCCCGAAAGGTTCTTCATATGGATCCTGCACATTTCTTACTGGGTTTTCAAGCTATTTATATAGTTTGTCCATGTTATATGTATAATAATTTATCCACTCAAATTTTTTTTCTTCTCTTTATGTAGAAAAGATAGCTCCTGCAGAATACTCATTTTGAAAAAAGACATTCTTTCTGAATTTCAGATTATATTACAGCCTTCAATGGTTTTTCACTTTCCTTTGGGCATAAAACTTTCAGGAAAGTATTTTTAAGTATTAATATGTTTGTTTTATACTTCTTCCCACATCCATAATTTACATAATTCTTGAAACTGAGCCCTATGAGCCTCTTTATTATTACCACCATCTGCCCACTAATAAACATCAGATACCCATGGGGAAAACAGCATCAAATTTTGGGAATATTGAGATAAAAAGATCAAGAAGCTCAGTGAAGAGTGAGTTTCTCTAATTGCAAAAGCTAGTGAGGACTAATGTGTACACTAAATAAAAGAAAAACAAAAAGAAAAAAACAACTGAGAAAAGAAAAATGGCCTAGAGAAAAAGGAATAGAGACACAGTGTTCTGAAGATTTATTCTCATTGGCACTGAGTTGAAAGGCCTGGAAACCCTAGTGTCACATGAAGAGTGAGGAAGAGCTCTGAACTTTATGCCCAGTCTGAGCAGATGTTCAACAAATCCTTTCTCATTAATGAGTGAATGCCATTTAATATGAAGGGAAAATACGAGGGCATGAGAACTTTCTTCAAAAATTATAAGTTTGGTTTGTGAAAGAAGTCGATTTCTTAGAATGATTCAAACAGATATTCTTAGATCGAAGAAAAGGAAATTAATATGGACAGCAATGTTTTGTTTGTTTTCTTCAGGGGAAAGAATAGCTTTCCAAAAATAAAAAGTCTACAGTGATGAAAATCATTCATTCACCAAATACCTCTGATAATACAGGTGATGGCCAAGGTCTAGGTTTTCAATGGTGGCCATTGTAAATCTTAAACTCATAAAGATGGAGAGAGGAGGGAGGAAGGGAGATAAATACTGAACGATTAATTATATGATAATTGAATCCCAAGTCAGATAATGATTCTTAAGAAGAGCTGTATAATACTATGAATATTTTAACTAGAGCACTTCATCTGGTCTCAGGGATTTAGGATTCCCTGAAGAAGTGGCATCAGGGTTGTGTGTTTAATGATGAGAAGTTCTAAGTAAGGGGAGGATGGGGAGAGACCGATAGGTTACCAGGTAGTGGGAGATTGTGTAAAGGCTGCAGGCAGGAAAGGGAAGAGTCAGTTTGGGAAATAAAAAGAAAGTGAGTGTGGCAAGAGAGGTGAGTGAGATAGAGTGCATGGTGCCTGACTCAGATTAGAGAAAATTCATTTAGTGGTGACCACCAAGGAGCTGGGCAGAAACTAGCATAGTGACCTTGCACCTAGAAAGCCATCTTCATGATCTCCAACAAAGACTTTTCAGCCAATTAGCTTAACTGTTTGAGTTAGAGTGAACTCCTCAATGTCCCAAGATCCTGTGTGCCCAGTCACTCACACTACTTGACCCTTGACCCTTTTACTGTGGATACTATTAAGCTCTCCAGAATAGACAGTACGAGACTCAGAAATCTTGTGTGTTTTTTTGTTTTGTTTTTTTGTTTTTTGTTTTTTGCTTCTCTAATATATTTTATTGATTTTTTACAGAGAGGAAGAGAGGGGGACAGAGAGTTAGGAACATGGATGAGAGAGAATCATCAATCGGCTGTCTCTTGCACACCCCCTACTGGGGATGTGCCTGCAACCAAGGTACATGCCCTTGACTGAAATCAAACCTGGGACCTTTCAGTCCGCAGGCCGATTGCTCTATCCACTGAGCCAAACCGGTTTCAGCAAGACTCAGAAATCTTGAAGGATGATTCTATTGTATAGGAAAATTCTTGCAACTATGTAATCTGACACAAATGAGGTTGTTCCTCTCTTTTCTTATAGACTTTTTCCTTTTATTTTTCTAGTTGCAAAGCCTTGTAGTTCCAATAGTTCCTATACAATGTTAAATAACTGTATTGACATTGGATATTTTGTATTTTTCTTGATTTTTAATTTGTCTAGTATTGCTTCATTAAATATTATGTTAACCTTCTGACTTAAAAATGCTTTTCCAATTGAATTTAAATGCATTTATTGAATTATAGCTTATTAGAATGTATTATATTTTAAAGCAGAAATGCATTTTAGGTAATTTACATGTTTTCCCCACTCTGCTGCATAACTTCTCTGAGTTGGAGACATGTTTTCTATTTCAAGAATTAAAATTCATCTAATGGAGTAGAGTATGCTAAATATAATATGGTGGGATGGGTGGAGGCATAGAGGCTGTGACACTGTTAGCAGATCTCTACACACATCTCTTTTCCAGTCTTTTTGCTTTTTGTTAAAGGATGGTTTAAAAATATATGCCCAACGTACTCAAACGCTTCTAGAAGATAAGGTAAATTTGACTTCCTATGATTTCTTACTGTGGTGAGAATAGTTTCTAGCACAAGATATAGGCATGTGCCCTAAATTTCCTATAGAGAATTACCAGGGCTGACCATCAACCCCTAAATTATGGATGAACAGATTACTCAGACACAGTTTGACTGTGAGAGGACTAAGGGGCTCCTGGCTCTAGTGGCCAGAGCAGCCTCGATTGCCTGCCTCGTTAGGCTTTTATTGCAATTTTTATTTTTAGATACCATCAGTAGGGTGAGTAATCTTGGGAGGACACATGTGTTTACATTGTCCTCTAGGCAAAGGCATCCAGGGATTAAGCATGAGGATTCCGGTAAACACCTAGGGATCTGCACATGCACAGACTTGTTTGTAAAGGTCGAGGAATAATTATGGGAACCACCTTCAATGTTCCCCTAAGTCTCCCCTAAGTCAGAAACCTGGTAAACAGGGCAAGCGGCCTTCCACACACTTCCTTGTTATCAGAATATCCTCCTCACAAACTTTGCAACCAAGTCTCTTATGCTCCCCAACAGAGAACCCCAAAGATCCCATCTAGTCCTTACTACATGTCACAAAACTCAAAGCTAATAATATTGTTATTTCTTCTCCTGCATTGTCTTCTGGCTACCCTACTGCACCAAGATTCCACATCTGTCCCAGTGATAATGTGTTTGACTGAAGCACTTCACCTGGTCTCCGGGATTTAGGATTCCCTGAGGAAGCAACATGTGTGTTTAATGATAAGAAGTTCTATATAAGGGAAGGATGGAGAGAGACCAGGTAGTGTGAGACTGTGTAAAGGATGATTCAATAGATACAATATTATACAATACTAGAGGCTTGATGAATGAAATACTACTTGGCCAGACTGCAGCCTCCACCCTCATAGCCCTGGCTTAGTCAGGAAGGTTGTCTGGAATGTCATCCAGAAAGTCCTTAGGCCATCCAGTCTAATTAGCATATTACCCTTTTATTGTTATAAATAAGCTGAAAAGATAAGGAATACTCCCCACTTAGTTCTTTCTGGCTACTGTCCAGACCCAAAGATTTTGCTGAAAAATGGCATGTGACCAAAACTACAAGCTTGAATCTCTAGTTGGAAAATTCTGCTATAAGACACTTGGCTTCTCAAAACAAAACTAGTGTCTCCTGTTACAGTGCCTTTGTCTATAGCTTTGTCCCAGAGATGTGATAAAATTTTCTAAGACAGAGGTTTCTCCCAGCATACAACTCCCTCAGCTGAAAACCCTGCCAATGTGGTATAGTTTGAGGGAACAGAGGGAGAGTTATAAATAGTCCATCATTATAATTAAACATGGAATTGTCACTCATCAGGTGGCTATACCATTCATAAAGACCTTCCCAGCTCATTGCACTGGACTTCTTATTTTGGTTCTTATGAGGTAACTAATGTTCTCTATAATTGAAAGATTATCGATTTTGAATGATCTCTAGGAGCAAATGGACATGATGATAATTTGCTTAACTGGTCAGTGGGTGTCGAACAATTTTTATTTATTAATTTACCATGATTTCTTTGTGTCCCCTGAATTTCTTACTTGATTCCAGAAAAGGTCATGCATCAAACAGGGAATTTGTGGTTGGCTATCATCAGTCATCTTGCTGTTACTTTTAAAGAGGAAAAAGGTGGAGTTTGGCAGATCAGGTGGACAAAGAGAAAAATTAACACAACATAACCTCAGGTTTATGGCACTGAAAAGCTAGTTAAATGCACCGAGGACTGTGCATTGTAGTAAAATTCCTCTGGGAATTATAAAGTAAAATAAAAGCTCTCCGTGGAAATACTTTAATAGTGCCTAAAGCAAACTGTTTTATATTTTCTCCTGTGGGAAAATGAGAACGATTGGGTTCATAAAACTCTGCACAAGGAATATTGTTTGATGATGCTTTCTGAGGTTACTGACAACAGTAATGATTCTCATTTAGAATTTGCTATCAGTCATTTCAACAGTTCAACAAATATTTCAGTCACGATGAGTTAAAGTTAACTTTCTCAGTCCTTCAAATAATTACCTGACTCTTCACATAATGACTCCTTATACTGTTACCTTAAATTTACATAGCACCTCTCTGAGGAGCACAAAGTGATTTTCAGACCATATCTCATTAATTCTTCTAAAAGCACTGCCAGGGGAGAAGGCCAAGATAAATTAGAAAAGACTGTTTCTACTTTGAAAAAAAAAAAAAAAATCCTTTCCAAGCTTCAAAAAATCTTCTCCATCCATACATAAAGTCTCTGTATGTGTGATCATAGCTCCTATTGTTAAGCAGCCAAAGATTCCTCTAACATTCTTTAAGTTTGCTTTGTATCTGTAACAACAATTTAAAAGAAAGAAAAAAAAAACATTTCTGATGCAATCTCTTTAAGTTACAAGAAATAGAAAGCAAGAAGCCTTGCATACATTGAGTAAGTGAAAGAATATTTGACACAGTCTGGAAGGACTTTTTCAAGCACGTATACAGGGGAACAGACTGCAATAAAAGAACTTGATCATGTTTATCGTCAGCCTGGCTTGAATCTCCAGGTGAGTTTTCATTGCTGCAAACACAAGTGAGGTTTCAGCAGGCTTGCTAAGGGCCATGTTGAGCATCTGGACAGGTTCTGAAGCAGTTGTTATGCAAATGCCGTGAGGGCTATCAAAGGTGATGTTCACAACGTACTGAGAAGTAATGAGTCTTAAGCAAGAGTTTTGATTTTTTTCAGTGTTGACACTTGTTAATGGGGAAGACATGGAAACTTGAGGTCAAACTTGCTGGTCTGTCATGCACTTCTCACCAGTTCTGTAAAGAACACAATAGAGGGACATTTGATTCTCTCTTGGAAACAAGTTCTAAGAGCCATGTAAGTATCAGAAATATAAGAATCTGAGGCTGAATCATCCAGTATCTTTCGGTACAGCTGGTCCTCACCAGAAGTACTGGGCATGATTCAGGACCCCAAGTGCATCAAGGAAGATCATAGAATGGAAATCAACAGAATAATATAAATAAGGTCAACAAGACCAACAGAACAAGAGCCTTTTGAATATTCCTTTGGTCATTGACTAGACTGTACTTGGGTCAGTGTTAGCAAATGGTTCAAAGAAGCCAAGAGCTCAGTCCTCTACCAGAGGGTGCCCACTGTTCTGGTACCAGTGTAATAACCTGGTTGTTAATTAACAGGGAAGGAGCAAATGGAAGGCAACCATTATAGACATGCCCAGTGAAGTCTGAGTAAAATAGGAAAGGTATTTTCCCATCAGTCACATCTGGAAATAGGTCATTGGCCAGAGTGGGCCACTGCAAGTACAGGAAGATTTGAGATTCATAAGCTCCTGAACAAAGTTCTCTCTCCTGACTTGCAGGACTCTCACACTTCTGCATCTGCCCACATGGCAGTGGCCACCTGGACACAATGTACTGATGGACTACAGCTAGCCTGATGGTGTGCCAGACCCAGCTCCACCATGGAACGGAAACCCTGGACACTGGGTTTGCTCCTAGTGCAGCTGAATCCTCAGCTGCACATCTTCCAGGACTGGATTAAGGGAAATGAGATTTTGGAAACTCAGGGTCATACAAATAAAGCTTTGAACTATATCTCACCCTACTGTGGGGGCTTCCAGAAATGCTTATTCCAAGCGTACCCCAAGAACCCCACTCCCACTAGCAACAGAGAAATTTAAACCATGCATTTCTCTGATAACACTTCCTCTCAGCAGGACCAGGAAGGTAAGAACTGAGACCGCAATCTACCTGGAGGAGCAGAAAGGTAAACTCATCCACTTGGTGAGGAGCTCTTGTATGGGGTGATTAGTCCAAAACCGCCAGGAGTAGCTGCTACACTAGACATTGGCAGTGGCAGCCACTACAGCAGTGTGAGAGGGAGTAGGAAGGACAACATCTGGAGAGAGGGTTTTAATAGCAAGAGCTATACTTCACTGAAAAGACATCTGGCAAATGTTGTCCCCAAAGTGGAGCGCAGGACTTCCTACAGAAGGACAGATGCCTAGCAGTGTGGGGCTGGCACCCTGATCAGCAGCTTCACCCAGAGAGAAACCATGCGGAAAACAAATTTCCACTGTCAGGATCACCCATGGGCCAGGGCCCTCGAGGAAATTCAAATTAAAACAATAACTCAAATGTCACTGATGTGGAAAGAGCATAGAATTGGAAATTAAAAGACCTTCCTTAAAAAATGTGAAAAATCCCAAGCTTTTTATATGTATAATTCCCTTTGTTTTTAACATCTTATGAAATGGAACAAAGATTTTACCACTACTTTAGATGAAGAGAGCATCACAGACATTAATTAAACTCCTAAGGTCATTATGTTACAGAATTTACCAGCCGACCGAAAAATACACAGGCGTACTTGGAGATACAGGAAGAACCCATTTATTTTTAGATGTTTCACATGTACCAGCACAGTGACTCGGGGGAGACTGTTCTCTCCAAACCCTGTGCCAACCAATATGGAGGAAGCTCTTCCTTTATACCCTTTGGTTTCTTTGTCCACAAACATGGATGGCACTTCTGAATTTTTCATGGGCTTTGCAAAAAGCCCTGTGTGTTGGCATGGGGACAGTAACACCATACCTAAAGGCCTGGCCTGGCACCAGCACTGATAACCCCCTCTGGGTATTGTGTATTGTTCATGGTTTCCTGCTTACTCATTTTTTTCTAAGCATCTTAAACATCTTTGTAAACAACTTAGGTCATATTTCAACATCACTACAACTTGTAAATTATTGTAAAATCTTATATTCACATTTATTTTAGACATCTAATTAAATTTTTAGATACTATTTGTCTTATTCCTCTAACCTGAAATACTGCCTAACTAACCTGCTTGCATCCATGCTGTAGGTTGGGCTACAAAGATGAACGAGAATAAGTCTTCCTCTTTAGGAATTCATTGTCTAGTGGGGAAGAAAAGTAAATTGAAACTAAAAGTGGTAGAAAGTGTTAAGATACACTTAGATGAAATGCTTTGCAGCAACATGACTGATTTAATTCTGA
Source organism: Pipistrellus kuhlii (assembly GCF_014108245.1). Lineage (NCBI taxonomy): Eukaryota > Metazoa > Chordata > Mammalia > Chiroptera > Vespertilionidae > Pipistrellus > Pipistrellus kuhlii. Next base: position 139,648,043 of record NW_023425404.1, read on the forward strand.
ATGTTTCAGAAAATGTTTATACATGTTTTATTATAGCCTATAAAGTATTTTTTAAAAATCATACTTCACATTATATTCATAACTGTCAGAGAGGTTTTATATGAGAAATAACATGAAGCTCATGATATCAAATGAATAGCTAATGAAGCAAATCAAAATTTGCCACTCAAAAACTTCCTTTCATGGTCATGATTTTTAAGCTGATTATTAAGAAACAAAAAACTCAGCCTGGCTGGCATGATTCAGTGGTTGAGCATTGACCTATGAACAAGGAGGTCACAGTTCTATTTAAGTTCAAGGCACATATATGGGTTGTGGACTCTATTCTCAGAGCGGTGTGTGCAGGTGGCTACTGATCAATGATTCTAATCACTGATGTTGCGCTCTCTCTCTCTCTCTCTCTCTCTCTCTCTCTCTCTCTCTCTCTCTCTCTCTCTTTCTCTCTCTTTCTCCCCCTCCCTCCCTCCTCCTTTCTCTCTGAAATCCATAAAAACATTAAAAGAAAGAAAGAAAGAAAGAAAGAAAGAAAGAAAGAAAGAAAGAAAGAAAGAAAGAAAGAAAAAGGAAGGAAGGAAGGAAGGAAGGAAGGAAGGAAGGAAGGAAGGAAGGAAGGAAGGAAGGAAGGAAGGAAGGAAGGAAGGAAGGAAGAAACTACTCAGAAAAGCATTTAATCCTCCGTTTCCTGCCCAAGAGATTTAGGTAGAAAAACCTGCTCTAAGAGGGAAATCTTAGCACACTCACCTTAGCTAATTTGAAATAAGTGTGGTAGACAGGATGGCTTCAAACAGGGGCCTGTCACTAGATCACCTCTGTGTCCCATTTTTTTCTGGGTTGCCAAGCAGGAATTCACCTGCTACGTGTGTTCAGTTGCAGACCCCTTCTCCTTTCTCTTTTGTTCATAATGACATATAAACCTCCACTGCCTAATGTATTTTGGGAATTCTCCTATCTTATGACACCTTCCTGGCATGTACATTTACCATAAACTTTGGACATTTTCTCCTTTAATCTATTTATGTGGATTTGATTATTAACCCATCTAGAAGAACTTAGATGGTGGGAGGAAAAGTATTTTTCTTAGCCACCACACTAAATGAAGAGTAAGGAGCAGATTCAAGACACAGATTTCAGTCTCTTGGCTTTAGAACAGATCTCTCCCTTTTTCACTATTATTACCTGTTACATTTGAACCTAATGTTTATGGAGGGATGTACAGAATTGAAGAGAATGTGAATAGAGATAATATGTGATCAAAAGTCAGCAGAATGGAGAAAGGAGAAAAGGTAATTTCCCCATCTCTATGCAGGGGACAATATATCCTAACCTGAGGGCAGTTATGGAGATACTAGAAGCCCCAGTGCAAGAAATTGGTGCAGTCAGGGGAGTCCCTTAGCCCAGCCTGTGTTCGCTCACAGTCTAGGAGCCCGTGAGGGATTTTTTAAAAAATATATATTTTATTGATTTTTTACAGAGAGGAAGGGAGAGATATAGAGAGCTAGAAATGTCGATGAGAGAGAAACATCGACCAGCTGCCTCTTGCACATCCCCTACTGGGGATGTGCCCGCAGCCCAGGTGCATGCCCTTGACCAGAATCGAACCTGGGACCTTTCAGTCCGCAGACCGACACTCTACCACTGAGCCAAACCGGTTTTGGCATGGGGGATTTCTAACTGCCAATTTAAGCTGGCAGAGGCACATCCTTAGCTCAGCCATGGAGGCCAGAGAGGCTCCATCCACTGCCACTGCACTGGCCAGCTGTGTGCCCAGCTTCTGGTTGAGTGGCACTCCCCCTGTGGGAGCGCACTAACCACCAAAGCTCCTGCATTAAGGGTCTGCCCCCTGGTGGTCAGTGCCTCTTATAGTGACTGGTTGTTCTGCTGTCAGGAAACTGATTCTTTGACATCCCCCAAGGGAATCCTGGATTGTGAGAGGGTCAGGCCAGGCCAAGGGACCCAACTGATGCACAATCTGGGCCCAGGGAGGGATGCGGAAGGTTGGTAAGCCAGGGAGGGACCACAGGAGGGATCCAAGCATGTCTGGCCCATCTCACCCAGTCCCGATCAGCCAGACCCCAGAAGCAAGCCAACCTACTGGTCGGAGTGTCTGCCCCCTGGATGTCAGTGTGCGTCATAATGACTGGCTGACTGTCTGCCCCCCTGGTGGTTAGTACACAGTCATAGAGACTGGTGGACTGTTTGACTGTCTGCCCCCTGGTGGTCAGTATACTTCATAGTGAGTGATTCTGTGGCCCTAGCATATCATTAGCATATTACACTTTGATTGCTTGAATGGACGACAGGACACTTAGCATATTAGGCTTTTATTATATGGGATGGTGATGTGAGGGGAGATCAGACTCTCAGAAGGACCTCAGACATGAAACTACTACTATTGCTGGGGTAGAACATGTAAGACGGGTAGGGTTGGAAAATTAGATTGTGAAATACTGATTCCCTGATCAGTACTGTGACACTAATTTGACGGGCCTTTGTGATTCCTGTGCCTGAAATGCCTCACATTTTCATATGATTTTTCTTTTGACATTCATCGTACTTTATCTGTATTTCTCTTAGTGAATAAATCATATTTCACCCTGCTTTAATACTTAAGTTCAATTTTTCACCTTACTTTAATGGTGAGGTTAGCAAGTGCACTTTAATAATCTTTATCTGTCTAAACAATAAATATGATGTTTAACAAATGAAAATCTCAAAGCATGTTCATTTTCGCTGTATTATGAAATGTATGACTTTCTAGGCCCATATTTATAGCCCTCGTGCCTATTTACAGTACTCAATATATATTTAAATGAATGAATGTAAAATACCTATTTATTGATGAATTAATGTGTATGAAGTTCCTGGAAAATTTATTGGACAGAAAATGCCTTATTTTGCATTCTGTTGTATAAGATACATTTGGAGGGTTTGGGAACACTCTATTTAAAAAGAAAGAAATTAGTGCAAAGCATATTTGTAAGTGTTTGACTCCATATACACAGCAGTGTTTTGAGTTGCCTGAACTCAACAGGCTGCAGTCAAGAAACAACATTTTTCTCTCTCTCTCTTACAAATGTCTTTAGCATGATTCACTATGTCGCCTTTTCTCACTGCAGACACAACTCAAACTGATCCCATACCTTTGTGGTAATTTCCACCTTCTGAGCAAAGTCTTAGAACAGTTTCATTTTCATGGTATTTAGAAGTCCAGTCTACTCTAAATAAACATTTTAACCTCTCAACCCAATTAAAGATATTTCATGTCCTACACATCTGGAAGAAGAAGTGGCTCAATGGCCAGCAGTATAGAAGAAGGTATTTGGTCTGTACTTTACTCTTCATTCCCCCGACTTTCTCCTGAAGGTCAGATGAAGGGGACGAGAGCTTAGAGGAAAAAGTGCAGGCATGTTTACTTAGCTGGTGAGTTCTTCCTGACTATACAACATCCTCTGTCATGGAAGGTGCTCTAGCAGGTTCTTCACAATCCTGGGAAGTAGGGCGATCCTCATTGTACAGTTAGCTTTCTTTTGCAGGCCTGCAATCTGGTGACTTCTTAGGACTTCCCTGTAAGTGCTGTCTTATAACACACAATCTCCTTCACCCAGGCAAATAGCTTCCTGTGAGGTGACTCACAACTGTTCCCTTTTTAGCCTTTGGGCCTTCATTCATCCTTGTCCAGCCAAATTGTAAAAGTATACACAAAAATGTTTCTCTTCACTGCCCTCTTTCCTCATGCTTTCCCTAATAACTCAGTTCATCTAATCTCATGTCAAGTTCTCTCAAGAATGTTTTTTTACGTACTTTTTTGTTAACAGTATAATGCACCCCTACAATTTCCTGCATCTCAGTAAGCATTAAAATTAGGATGAGATGTCATTCTCTGCGTTTTGCAGGCCTGTTTTTATCCTGCAATTTCTTAGGCACAACCCCTCCTGCAACCACATTGTCTTGGTAGTTGAGGTGACAGAAAACATACAAATTCCTAGAAAAGAACACTCCCCTCCATTATCCCCTTTTATGAAAAAGAATGTTCAGTGCTTATTATACTGCCTTAATGTGTCTAGGACCCCACTTTAGAATATGCACACGTGTATTTCCACGTCTTCTCAGGTTTGTAGCTTAACTCAGAAAAAAAAAAATAAATGAAATGATGAATGATGGATCAAAAAGTTAAAGCCATCCATTACAATTGATAGGTGATAGGTAGATAGATACACAGATAGATAAATAATTGAGAACAAAAAAATATTTCTTGTTTATATCTTGTTGTTAGTGATTTCACTGGTGGACATGTACAAAGTGAAATGACTAATAATAATTTGGCCTGTACTTCACTCTTCATCCCCTCTGTCTTTCTCCTGAGGGATAGCCTTCTCTGGAACAGCATACACTTTTATGGATTGTGAGGTTTTGACTACAAGTATTTCAGTCATCTCAATTTGGATAACTGATGACAGTTGACTTGATACCAGACCATGACCTCAGATATGTTGACTTGTATATGAATAGACACATCCCCAGTATCACCAGAATATGGAACTCCTCTGTCTCCTTATTTCTACAATTATTAAAACCCTTGTTTGACACTACATTGTTATCTCAATAACATAGAATGAATAAAATGTATCCTAGGTGGATATCTCATTCCAAGTAAAATTACCTTTTTTGTTTTTTAACTGGTGGTTTTAAAAAATCTTAGATGTAGAATGGCCATCTTTGAAAGTTTACAAAATAGAAATCAATTCAAAATGATACTATTATGTATATTCTCACTCAAAAAATGAGTCATAATTTTTTCTCAATCCTATGCATATTTTTATAATATTAAAAATATCTTTGTTTTAAATATATATTTTATTGATATATATATTTATATATATTTTTTACAGAGAGGAAGAGAGAGAGAGATAGAGAGTTAGAAACATTGATGAGAGAGAAACATCGATTAGCTGCCTTCTGCACACTCCCTACTGGAGACGTGCCTGCAACCAAGGTACATGCCCTTGACCGGAATTAAACCTGGGACCCTTCAGTCTGCAGGCTGATGCTCTATCCACTGAGCCAAACTGATTTCGGTTAAAAATATCTTTATAAAATATAATTTTAATGCTTTTCATCATTCTATTGTATAAATCTATTATAACTTAAGAAATCCTGCCGAGGCCGGTTAGGCTCAATGGATAGAGCATTGGCTTGGGGACTGAAAGGTTCCGGGTTCGATTCAGGTCAAGGGCATGTACCTTGGTTGCGGGCATATCCCCAGTAGGGGATGTGCAAGAGGCAGCTGATGGATGACTCGCTCTCATCGATGTTTCTAACTCTCTATCTCTCTCCTTTCCTCTCTGTAAAAAATCAATAAAATATATTTTAAAAAAAAAAGAAATGCTAACTTATTGAGTGTCTACATTATCTTTTAATTATATATTATTATAAAAGCTGCTTTAATAATCATATTTATAAAATTTCCAGTTTCTTAGAATAAGTTTTAGAAATGAAATTTAATGAACAAACATGTGTACTTATTATTAGGGTTTTGATATAAATCACCCAATTGCACATAAGAACTGCACCAACTTAAAACTAATTATAAGTATAAGGAGCCTCATAATCTTTGCTTTTAATCTTCTTCAACTAATACATAAAAAAAATGCTTCTGCAGTTGTTTGATGCTAAATTCTCCTTATTGAATTCTCATTTAACAGTCTCAAAATTTTCCTTTTTGAAATCTTATTTAAAAGTCTCAGATATTACAATGCTTTCAAATATTAATATCTTAACTATTATGAATGAAATTATAATCTCCTAAAATAGGGCAAAATATGATTTTTATGTACTTACCATTTTTTTCTTTTGCTGTGTATTATTCTTTTTTAAAAATGTTAATTCTTTATTGTTTAAAGTATTACATATGTCTCCTTTTCCCACCATTGACCTCTCCCCGGCCACTCCCAACCCCCAGCACATGCCCTCGCCCCCTTTGTGTCTGTGTCCATTGGTTATGCTTATCTACATGCATACATACAAGTCCTTTGGCTGATCACTTACCCCTCTAACACTGCCACCCTCCCCTGCCTTCCCTCTGAGGTTGGAAGATCTGTTTCTATGTCTCTGGATCTACTTTTTGCTCATCAGTTTATGTTGCTCATTATATTCCACAAATGAGTGAGATTGTGTGATATTTATCTTTCTCCAATTGGCTTATTTTGCTTAGCATAATGCTCCCCAGGTCCTTCCATGCTGTTGCAAATGGTAAGAGTTTTTTCTGTTTTAAAGCAGCATAGTATTCCATTAGGTAGATGTACCACAGTTTTCTAATTCACTGTCTGCTGATGGACACTTAGGCTGTTTCCAAATCTTAGCTATGGTAAATTGTACTGTTATGAACATAGGGGTGATATATACTTTTTAATTGGTATTTCTGGTTTCTTGGAATATATTCCTAGAAGTGGGATTACTAGGTCAGATGGGAGTTTCATTTTTAAATTTTGAGGAAACTCCATACTGTTTTTCCACAGTGTCTGCACCAGTCTTCATTCCCACCAGCAGTGTAGAAGTGTTCCTTTTTCTCCACATCCTATCCAGCTTATCTTAGTTAATTTGTTGATGAGATAGTACCTCATTATTGTTTTGATTTGGATCGCTCTGATTATTAGTGAATTTGAGCATTGTTTCATATGCCTCTTGGCCTTCTATTGATATTAACCCCCTTTCAAAAGAGGTCTATTTAGGTCCTTTGCCCATTTTTTTTATTAGATTGTTTATCTTCCTTTTGTTAATTTTTATGAGCTCCCTATAAATTTTGGAGATTAGGACCCTTATTAAATATGTTCTCCCCTGCAGTGGGCTCTTTTGTTTTTTTGTTGATGATTTCTTTTGCTATGCAGAAGCTTTTTTTTCTTTTTCTTTTAATGTAGTCCCATTTGTTTATTTTCCCCTTAGTTTCCATTGTCCTAGGAAATGTATCAGTAAAGATATTTCTATGGGATATGTCTGATATTTTGCTGCCTATGGATTCCTCTAAGATTTTTATGGTTTCTGTCTTAAGTTTAAGTCCTTTATCCATTTTGAGTTTATTTTTGTGTATGGTGTAAGTTGGTGGTCTAGTTTTATTTTTTTGCATTTATCTGCCCAATTTTCCCAACACCATTTATTGATGAGACTGTCTTGATGCCATTGTGTGCTCTTGCCTCCTTTGTCAAATATTAATTGAATGTAATGGCTTGTATTGATTTCTGGGTCCTCTGTTCAGTTCCATTGATCTATATGTCTGTTCTTGTGCCAGTACCAGGAAGTTGTGAGAGCAGTGGCTTTGTAATATAGTGTAATAGCTGGTATTGTGATACCTTCAATTTGTTCTTTTTTTCTCAGAATTGCTACAGCTATTCAGGATCTTTTTCTATTCCCTATGAAATTTTGTAGTTTTGTTCTAGGTCTGCAAAATATGCTGTTGGTATTTTAATGGGGATTTCATTGAACCTATAGATCACTTTGGGTAGTATGGACATTTTAATGATGTTGATTTTACAAATCCATGAACATGGTATATTCTTCCACTTGTTTATATTTTTTCAAATTGAATATACTTTACCATTGGAACACTGATGTTTTTTTATTTATTTGTATTTATTATATAAAATAGTATGCTTTATTTTTATAAACATTGCAGTTTTGATATCTGATATTTGCTTGGGTTATGCTTTTGAAATAGGAATTTTAAGGGGATATAGGCAGGTTTAGGAATTCTTTAAATTAAGGGGCCCCATGGAAAAAAAACACAGAGCTGGTAGAGATACATTTCCATAGGAGAGGGAGCAGTTGCATTTATATAATAATAAGAGAATAATAATATTATAATAATATTATAATAATAATATAAAAATAAGAGAACTGGAAATAACAAAAGTTCTATATTCTATCTAATAAAGAGAGAATATACTAATTGACCCTCACAACATTGCAAATATGGTGGCACCCACAGCCAATAAGGAGAGACTATGCTAATTGACTGCCCTGCCCTCAAAGATAGGGTACCCACAGCCAATAAGGAGGAAGTATGCTAATTGACTCGTACACTCTCAAAGATGGCAGTGCCCACAGGCACAAGGTGTTAAAGCCCTGTTCCCTCAATCCCCCAGCCACTCAGGGCCAGCCTGAGGCACAGGCAAGCCACAGATGGTGGATGCCCAGCCACTCAGGGCTGCCTGAGGTTCAAGTAACCTGGGTTGGCTGAGGCTTGTGCTGTTGGTAGTAGCAACAGCAGAGGTGTGATGGGGAGTTCCCTCCCACCCCTGAGGGCTGTGAAAGGGGGCAGGCTGGGCTGAAGGACCCCCCTCCAGTGCATAAAGTGTCATGCACTGGGCCTCTAGTTTATAAAATAAGGAGGAAGAAAATCCAGAAGGAATGAGAGAACAATGTGGGAGGAGGGCCTCCCATGTCCCCTGTGAGGTTTGATGTTTGAGCTCAGGAATTACTATAGTAACCAATTCAAAAGGGATATTGACCAATCAGAAGGAATATCAGAACACAGGGCCTTGCAAGAACTTGGTGGGACTCTTTCACCCTCCCCATGTGAGGGTCTGAGCTGTGAGATTCTTTTCCCTTCTCCACCATGTGGGAGTCTGTACTTGTTCTTCAATAAATTTCCACCTTTGCTATACCATCTTCCATCCACAGATTCATTCTTCGACTCTGAAGGACAAAGAATCCGGGAACCATCCTGCCCAGGGGAACACCTTGTGTGCCAGTAAAAAAAATACTGTATCACTTTGATACTCCAGTTTTTATGTAGCAAATTCTGTTGAGCTTTCTCTTCATGGTTTTTGCCTGTCCTAAGTATTAGCAGTTTATGTGAGGGAAGATAAAAAGGGACAATATATTAGGAGAGCTGGGGAAGGGGGGAAAAAGAACATGTTGAGTAAACTGTATGTATAATATTTTAGAACAGAAATTCAAAGAATTCCACATTAGTCCCTTCATTATAGCTTTCAAAATTTCCTTTATTGAAATCTCATTTAGAAGTCTCAGATATTACAATGCTTTAAAAACTTAAATCTCCTAACTCTTATGAATGAAGTTATGATTTCTCCTAAGATATCTATATTATGTAAATAATTTGTTTATTTGTGTTTTTTTAGTTTGGTGGTAAAAGTAGATTTATTCCTGTGATTATTTTATACTGTAAAAAAAGAGTTCATTTTCAAGAAATAAGATAATGAGATATTTTATTTTCTTCTTTATAAATTCACGACTATTTTCATTCTTAAGTAGGCATATATACTCATAATGAAAAAAATAAAATATTTTAACTTTATTTTAACTTTAAATTAAAAAGAAATAGGCATTTGTGCTTACAATCGTTGAGTTGTGCCAACAAAATTTCATTACCAAGAAAAAATGACAATGTAGTGAAGAATATTTTTTCTTAAATTTAATATGCACTGGAACCACCTGGGAACTTGCTAAAATACAACTCTCATGAAATATGTTTGAGGTGCCCCTAAGATTCCCATTTCTAACAAGTTTCCAGGTGATGCTGAAGCTTCAGGGCTACAGACTGTCATTTGTATAGTATGCACACAGAGATAGGTATTAATTTTGGCAGCACACAGAAATGGACCTGCTTCTGTTGGAATTTGTTTTGTGTGAAAGTGTTGTTTTGCTTTGTTTACTGCTTTTCAATCTGCCAAACTCTGTGACAATGACATAAAATAGTGACTATAAAATCTTTAGCGGAATGCCTGGCAATGGAATGAGTCTTACAGCCTGTGATGTCAAACAACAAAAAGTTTATTCTTCAACTATAATTAGGTAGAAGAGCCAAATGACTCCTTTAAAAAGAAATGATCCAATTATTCACTAATTTGCCAAACATGTTTTTGAAAACAAAGTTTGCCATGAATTTAGGGTATTGATAGTTTAACTTTTCCTTTTCCTTTCTTTTATGATCCACTGATTTGGTACTGAAAAGTTTTAGAAGTAGTAATGTTCTTGATGCAGTAAAATGCCATTCTATTTTAGAAACCCTAGGGGTAGCAGCAATAGCAAACTCTGCAGTAACAGAATATTCTAACTACAATAAAGTATCTTGGTAACCCTTTCTTCCTGAGATGGAGTGAAGAGATGCAGAAACAAGCAAGCGGCCCTCTGTGAGCCCCAATGATCTTCAGGAATTGTCAACGGTGTCTGTAATAGCCTATTTCCCTGGGGCTTGGCAAAGCTTCAAGTGAGCAGCTAAATGTTGAGATAGATATCTGAAATGAACCTCTGAACTTTGGGAGGTTCACCAGTAATCCCTGAATGAATAACCAGATCATCTCTTTTTCACTCTGTTTTCCCCCTGGCAATATCTTCAGCATTAATTCCTGCCATTTTTGTCATCTTTCAGCAGTTTTCCCAACTGTAGGTAAGGCAACCACCATTCAATCAAGAGCTCATTTACATTTAGATTCAGGAACAAATGACACCCTACCTTATAAACTTAAAATCAAAATAGACTACCTGTCACCCTCTCTCTGGAAATGAAACCACCCTGCTGTTCTTCTGGTGGAAATTAACATTTCTAAAGGTTTGAGCTTGGTGGGAAAAGCTTCTTGGCCTATTTCTTAACATATTATTATCTTTTCCCAGTAGAGCGGTCAGGCATCCTGTTATGAAAGCACAAAACTGATTCTGATTCTCTTCTGTTAATGTCTCTTTGATGTTCATTCCCTAATAAATGGAAAATAACTTTATTTAAAAGTGGAGAAGTGATCAATTAATAAGTTTATTTTCCATTTCTTAGAGACAGAGACAGTTTTGTTTTGTTTTCTATTTTGGTTTTTGCACTTGTTTTGTTTTTTTGTTTGTTTTGTTTTTATCAGCATCCCCCAAAATATAGAATTCAGCAATTCAATATTTATCTTTGATTAACTCTTCATAGACCCAAAAACTGTCAGCTTTCTTCTATCTAAATATTGGTCATCATGAGCAGTTTCATTGAGAAAATGCATGCAAGCCTCCTTCCTCCTGCTGGGGACACATTCTTCAGTTGCATGGAGCTGAATAGCATAATTTTTATCTGCAGACTTAGAAATCTTGAAGCTCCTTAATTTCCTAACTAGTTGGGTGCTGTGAAAAAAATGGAGGAGAGGTGATGAATCTAATAGTAGCTCTGAACATGTTTTTAAGGGTTGATAACCAAATTAAGAACTTTTCTACAGAAAAAAAAATGCATGCAACTCTCTTTAAATGCATTAGGGAAGGGGGGCATTGATACAGTTCCTAATGGTTGAACAATTTGAAATGCAGATATTTGGGGTCATGATATTTTAATTGCCTTGCATGCAATATGCTTTGTAAACATTTTATGAGGGCTCCTCAAAGGCAGGATTTTTGCTCACTGATGTATCCCAATGCTGGGCCTTCTATATATGATACCCACCTTATAATTCACTTTTTTCCATGAAATAACTTGTGAGTTATGAAGACATGAACATGGGTACATAGCAAAAAAGAGAGCAGGGAAACAGAAATAGAAGTTCTTGACTGAGAAGCTAAATCAGCAGTATGCTGCCCAGGATCCTCACTGCTAGGGCAGCTCCAGGCACACATGCTTTCAAACTCTAGAATGCCCGGAGAGAGCACTGCTCTCCAGTTGCTTTAGCAGAAGCCTGGTGATTCCAGTGCAGGCTAGTCCTTATTGACATGCCTTGAGTCATATGTTCATTCCTGGCCAGAGAAAAAGTTATGTCCTGATTTTACTGGGACTTTGAACATATGTTTCAAAAGTAGGGACAGTGGGTGACGTACTCCTCAGACCACATGGGATAGAATAGAGAGGAACAGATTCTCTTTCCACAATGTTCTGGGTGTTGTAACTGAAAGTGGATGACTACATATGGAGAGTCCAGATGCACACACATAGGCACATACTTTTGCATACACATACACACATATACACAAATAGACAAATTCATATTCATACACAAATGTCCACTGTGATTAATTACTTAGGTCAGACTGATGTAGGATCTCACTTTCATTCCACAGTAAGAACTGTGTCATGTACTGGAGAGAAGTTGGATCAGGACAAAGGAAACATCAGAGCTTACCAGCTTCTGTCTAGGTTTTGGTTGTCTTATCTATGATATGAGAAGCATCTCTAAGAGAGCTATATTTGATTATTAAAAAGAATCTGATAGGTTTAATCTACAAATTTTTGTGTATCTGTTTGTACTTGGATTTCCTGTGGAAGCATCTTCCCAGTTATATTAAAAATAAACAAATATATTAGGTTACTACTCCCAACACTGTAGTAATAATTTCATATGAACAATCTTATTGGAGTCTTAGAGAAACCCCATAAGAGATTTTGTTTATTAGAATATTTTACTTGTATTTAATTTCAAAAGATACTACCTCAAATTGGCATAAACTATAAAGACATTTATTATCTGAAGGTAGAGTACCATCAGGTTTAGTATGAACAGGGCCCCAAATATTCTTAATTTGCTTATTTCTGGGTCAGATTTACCTTTAAGCTACTACCTGCCCTCATAGTTACAGGTTAATTGTCATCAGCCTTTGTGACATTTTTTATTTCCAAAGGAGAGAAAACAAACTTTATCTCCTTTTCACCCATGAAATAAATCTTTTCTTTTTTTGAGTAAGACAACTTAGATCATATGTCCACCATTACACAGTAAGTGTCAATCTAGGGTGAAAACCATCACAGGTATTTCCTACTCTCTTCTAGATTACCTGGTAGCCAAGGATCAGTTTATCACCTGTTTATCACCTTCTAAGGACTGCAGGTAAGTGGCACATTTCATATGGTAAGTTTCTCAAATGGATATGTTTTATCATTTACCAACTCCTATATTCATACTAAATAATAATAAGCAAAGTTATTTATAATATTAATCCATGTAGCGACCCTTTCTACTCTAGAGAAAAAATACAACTCTGTGGGAGATTAACAAAAAAAAAACCCACCTAGCTAAAGAAAGTCACAAAGAATGCCATAGTGCTGTGATATTGCAGCAGCCCTCAAACTTTTGGTCATATTAGCACACTGGCCCAAGAGTGGATCAAATATGGACTGACAAGTGCACATGCCCTGAAATGATATGTATACCAAGTGCTAATAAAGTGCTTACCTTAGAAATTCACTTAGAGGTGAATTTCAAAGAGAATGAGTCTGCCAAATGTTCTCTCCTATGGGAGATAAGAAATAATTTTAAAATCCACAGTGTAAATTTCTAGTTTAATAACATGGACTGCTTCCTTAATGGATGTTAGAAAACCATGTTTTAGAATTTTCTTTCAAACATTTATTCCCAAATCTCTGCCTATAGAACAACTATTTTATACCAGATACAAAAAACAAAATCCCTATAGTTGAGAGAGATTTATAAATATTTCAGTACATTTCCAATTCTTCCTTCAGCCTGAAAACTATTATCTGAAAACACTTTAGATCATAAAAAGTCATTCTCCAAATGTTGTGGATGTCTCTTAGGTCAGCTCTTTTTTACAAGCCATTGAACACACAACAAATGCAGTACATGTGATGAATTAGAAGTGATACATTGCAAAGAAGCACCTCCCACTTGAAATTCCAAATATAACCTAAAGGATATAAATAAGATGAAATAAATATCTGACTATTTTCAAACCAACTGTCATAGTTAGTACTGTGGCCAATCAGTTTTGCTTCTCTATCTCCAGGGGCTTGTCCAGTATGATGTAAATTTTTGAGGTATTTGTTTATAGCCACCATGACATAATTTATGTGTGAAAGGAAGAAAGAAAAAAGAGGAAGGGAGGGGGAGGGAATCAGAGAAGGATGGAAGGAAAGAAGAAAGGAAGGTACAATGGGTTCAGTCTTTCAAGTCACTTATTTAATCATCTGCCATGTATTTTCCTGCTCTATCACCTTATACATTGAAAGATTATTCATCATGCAGTTGCTTTTAATTTTCAAAATGAAATCGATGAGTCACTTACTTCCTATGAGGCATCCAGAACAGCTTTTCCATCTGTAAAGTGGAAATTAAAATTATACCTATCTCATATAGTTCTTTTATGACAGTTACATTCAATACTAAGCAAATATTACATTTCTCTTTTAAAAAGTTAAGAACCCTTTGGAGAAATGACCTTGACATGAAAAACTATTTCTGCAAACAAGACAAACAGATAACAACAGATATAAGAAAGAATGCTCAACATCATTAATCATCAGAAAAATGCAAATCAAGATAGTATTGAGATACTATCATTCCTCTCAGAATACCTATTATCAACAAACTAATAAATAACATGCATTAGCAAGGATGTGGAGGAAAAAAATTGTGCATTCTAAGTGGAACTGAAATAGGTGCAGCTCTTTTGAAAAGCAGTATTAAGATTCCTCAAAAACAAAACAAAACAAAACAAAAAACTAAAAATAGACGTATTATAAGATCCAGCAATTTCACTTCTGGATATTTTTCCAAAGAAAACAAGAATATAAATTCAAAAGATATATGCACCCCCATGTTTATTACTGCATAATTTACAATAGCCAAGATATGGAAGTAACTTAGGTGCTCATTCCTGGACTACTGGATAAAGGTGATATATATATATATATATATATATATATATATATATATATATATATATATATATAAAACAATAAATAAGAATGAAATGTTGTCATATTTGGGACAACCTGGATGGACCTAGATGGACCTAGAAGGATTATGTTAAGTGAAATATGTTAGGCAGAGAAAGGGAAATATTGTATGGTTTTACCTATGTGTGGAATCTAAAACAAAGCATAATAAAAACTGACTCAGAAACAGAGAAAAAAGGTTTGGGATGGCTGAAAAGGGCAGGAGAATATAGTCTGTGATAAATTTATATTGTGACAGATGATTACTAGAATTAGAAGGGTGAGCATATTGTAAAGTATAAATATATTAAATCACTATATTGTACACCTAAACTATTGTATCTAATAAAAGGCTGTATACCATTATACTTCAATAAAAAATAAAATTAGCCAAGACCAGTTTGGCTCAATGGATAGAGTGTAAGCTTGGGGACTGAAGGGTCCCGGGTTCGATTCAGGTCAAGGGCATGTACCTTGGTTGGGGGCATATCCCCAGTGGAGGGTGTGCAAGAGGCAGCTGATCGATGACTCTCTCTCATCGATGTTTCTAACTCTCTATCTCTCTCCCTCCCTCTCTGTACAAAATCAGTAAAATATATAAAAAAAATAAAATTAAATTAAATAAAAGAAATTAAGAACCCTTTTGTGTCTCACCAAAAATATTAAATTTTCTTTTAATATATTAATAAGACAAATGAGGCTGACCTCAGATTTCCCTATGATAGCACTGGACAAATGAGGACACATTAAAGCAATGATTTTAAAAACTTTAAAGAAAATGTGACTCAATCATTTCATTCCCAGTCATTCAAG
This sequence comes from Pipistrellus kuhlii, assembly GCF_014108245.1. Lineage (NCBI taxonomy): Eukaryota > Metazoa > Chordata > Mammalia > Chiroptera > Vespertilionidae > Pipistrellus > Pipistrellus kuhlii. Next base: position 139,663,494 of record NW_023425404.1, read on the forward strand.
TATAAAGATAAGACAAAATTGTTTTGACCATACAAACCATTTAAATCCCATGAGTCTTCTTAAGGATAATATTAAGAAATAAATCTCAATCAACTTAGAGATTAATGGTAAAAATCCAAAAAGCATATAAAGTTCAAGGACAGAAATAAATGTAAGTAGTATGGTTAATATTATCATAAAAAATATTGATAATGAAGCACTCCTATAACTAACAAATTTTGAGAATATAAAGGTGACAAGAATTTTTGTAATAGCATAAGTATACCAAACTTCTTTTTTAAAAACCAGGTTTCAAAAGATATTTAAAGCTGATAAATCAAATAATAATAAATGTCATAACAATTATTATTTATAATAATAAAAGTGTAATATCCTAATTAGACTGGATGAGGCCATGGCTGTGAGGGAAGCTTGAGTCCCAGGTGCCAGAGGGAAGCCAGTGCCAGCAGCCTGGGTAAAGAAGGCCTACTCTTGCAAGAATTTTATGTATGGAGCCTCTAGTCCTATCTAATAACAGAGTAATATGCAAATTAACTGTCAATCCAAGACACAAGACACAAGATGGGTCAAAGATGGCTGCCCTCAGGTGGACATAAGATGGCTGCCACAAGATGACCTGTAGGAGAGAGGCAGTTAGGGGTGACCAGACTGGCCGAGGAGGGCAGTTGGAGGAGACCAAGTCAGCAGGGGAAGGCAGTTGGGGGAACCAGGACTGCAGGGGAGGGCAGTTGTGGGCAATCAGGCAAGCAGGGAGGGCAGTTAAGGGTGACTGGGCAGGCAGAGGAGGAAAGTTGGGAGGGACCAGGTCAGCAGGGGAGGGAAGTTGGGGGGACCAGGCCAGCAGGGAAGAGCAGTTAGAGGGGACTAGGCTGGCAGAGGAGAGCAGTTGGGGCAGACCAGGTCTGCAGGGGAGGACAGTTGAGGGGGGGGGACCTAGGCCTGCAGGGGAGGACAGTTGGGGGGGATCTAGGCCTGCAGGGGTGGGCAGTTAGGGGGAACTAGGCCTTCAGGGGAGGGCAGTTGGGGGACTAGGCTGACAGGGGACAGCCGTTAGGGGCAATAGGGCCAGCTGTGGAGCAGTTAAGCATAGATCAGGCTGGCAAGGGAGTGGTTAGGGGGTGATTAGGTTGGCAGGCAGAAGCAGTTAGGGGCAATCAAGCAGAGGCAGGTAAGCAGTTGGGAGCCATCTGTCCTGAGAGCCATCTGTCCACAGGGATTGGGTCTCAGTGGGTGGTTGGACATCCCTCAAGGGGTTCCAGATTGGAGAGGGTGCAAGCTGGGCTGAGGGGCACCATCCCTGTGCAAGGATTTTGTGCACTGGGCCTCTAGTAATATATAACACCATAAAGTAAAACACAATCAATCTAATAAAATTTAGAAATGAAGGGAAATAAAGGAGAGGCAAAATAAGGGGGGGGGGGGATAAATATAATCAGAATTTACTCACGGCAGGGAAATGATAAACTGTTTCTCAAGCTAGAGAGATTTAAAAGTGTTATACAAACACATGCACATACTGCCTCTGCCACCTGGACCAGCCATAGTTCCTAGTGCAGCTAATGTCTGTGCACATTACTTGGTTACAATGTATTAGCTAATAATTGCTGTGTAGCAAACACACAAAATATGATGGTTTAAGAAGAGCCCTAATCAAGTTTCTGTGGGGCAGGAATTCAAGAGCAGGTCCGTTGGGTAGAAGTGTCTGGGGTTTCCATGCAGCTGCTGTCAACTTTAGGCTGACTGGGCCCTGAGCATCTGTTCTCAGGGTAGTTTAGCAACATGGTTGTCTAGCTGGTGCTGCCAAGTTGATTTCTCTCCACGTTGAACTCTCTCCATGAGACTACTTGATTATTCCCATAACATGGCTGGCTTACCCATCTCAATAATCCAAAAGTCCAAAGCAAAAGCTATAATACCCATATGACCCTAGTCTGAAAGATCAGATATTGTCTCTTCTGTTGCACTATATGGAACGCACAGGCTAGCCCCATTTCAATATAAGAGGGATTACATAAGGACTTTTAGAATATTGAGGGTGAAGGTCATTGATATCCTCTTTAAGAGAGTGAAAGGAAGAAGCTTGCAAGCCCTGTTGAAGTCTGTTCAAAACTGTCATGCAATCAATTCCATTGAATGAAGTTGCCCAAACCAGATCATGAGTCCAGATTTAAGCTGTGGGGAAAGGTACTCCACATTCTAATGGAAGGACTTCCAAATTCACATTAGGAGGAATATGGATATGGGAAGGGAATAATCATGGCCATTTTTGCCAAAAATCTGTTGCATATAAACTACATTTAAATAAATATAAATTAACACATGACAATTCAGCTGGCAAAGATTTTGTGAGAAGCTGAAGAGAAAGAAGATCAGTTGTTAGTTTATCCTTGGTTTCTCTTGCATGACTTAGGTTGTCCTTTTTCATGCATTCTCATTCTTCATTCCAAAAGTTTTACAATAAACTGATGCTTTCATTCTCTTCTTCACAATGCTACAGTAAATCTCAAATTGCCACTTTGTCAAACTTAAGTTCCTAATCATCGGTATTAAGGTCTTTCACTAACTTGAAAATTGACAGTTCATAACTTCCTAGTGGCCACTTAACTGACATATTATCATTTAAGTGCTTTGAAAGTTACAGAAAAATAAAACACATTGTTGTTGCATCAATGGAACATTAATCCCAGGCCTCCTCCTTAATATATAATAAAATTCAAATCTTCACTTTTAATACTCTCTACTAATTAATGTAAATACATACACACCCTTTTACATGTATCTATACTTTTTTCCTATGAATTATTAATTTTAGTCACTTGTATTTCATTTTTTTCTTCCATTTCTGATTAATTCAGGAGTACAGCTGGGTTTTAAATTCTCCAAAGTGGATCAAAATGGACTTTGCATAAAAGTCTCCCAAGAAATGTAAATTGATTTAAGATTAGGCTACATCTCTTATAATTGGGATAAGATTAAAACATTAGAAAAATGAACAAATTGCTAAAAATATTACTACCACTGGTTAGCACTTTATATTTAACAGAATACCACTTGAGAGAATTCCACTACTTAAATGGAACATGTGATTTTTGCATTTGGATTCATAGATAAGATTTCAGAGTAGAAAACTAATTTGAAAAATTTTATTCTTATACTTGATAGGCAGACTAAGATTTTTTTTTTCCTAGCAAAATCTTCTTAAGTAACAAATGCATATACCTAGAAAGGACCTTATTGATCATCTATCTAGCCTATGATTGACACCTTTTTTTCTACAGGTACATAGAGTAACTATGTTTGCAGGCTATACAGTCTTTCTCAACTACTCAACTCTATGATTCTGTGTTAGTGCAATTTTAGATCCTGCATAAGTAAATGAATGAATGTGAATGTGTTTCAATAAACCTTCTTTACTAAAACAGATGGCTGGTCAAGGGGCCCAAGTAGGCCAGTATATGACCTAGTCCAACATTTTAATTTTTCAAATGATGAAAATGTCTCATACAATAGTGAAATAAATTTTCCAAGATCACACAGTATTGAAGAAGAAGAAGAAGAAGAAGAAGAAAAAGAAGAAGAAGAAGAAGAAGAAGAAGAAGAAGAAGAAGAAGAAGAAGAAGAAGAAGAAGAAGAAGGAGAAGAAGAAGAGGAAGAAGAAGAGGAAGAAGAAGGAGGAGGAGAACTAGAAAAAAATATATATGTCTTTTGGACTCCTACCCAGTGCAGTTGACAAAATGAAACACCAAAATGTTTAGACTTTTTAAATGTATGTTGTGTATGTATATATACATACAAGTTAGTGTGTGTGTGTGCATTCATCACAGCAGTAGCAGTAACAGAGGTAGTAATAGCAGGTGACATCTAGCAGAGCAGCCTTCAGGAGTACCATATAAAAGTAGCAGAACTATGCAAGCTAAAAAGCATTGTCCTTGAGTGACAGCTCTTTTGGAGAGATATTATAACTTGTCTCTTGAGATTAATATAGATACTTTTTTATGTTGGCTTAATTGGTATTATTTTGGGGGAATACTAATTTGCTCTGCACACTAAACTGAGAGTATGAATGGATCCTTAAGGGTTCCCATAATGCTAATTGACTAATCCTGGGCAGTTGGAAAAGTGAATTAAGTTTTCTCATAGTCAATGCTCAGATTAAAATCCTTTTAGCTCTAGATACTACAAAGGAAGAAAAGGGGGCGGGGGAGCCAATCTGCGTCACAGAGTAAACACATAAGACTCAATGATAAAGACATTTTGGATCAAATACATATTGCTGGAAAATCTAAGGGCAGAAATGTAATAATAATTTAAAATTGGTGAGTGATATATAAAGTGATTTTTCCAGAGCCATATAATTAAATCTAATTTTGATACTGAGCGATTTATGTTTCAGTTATTCAGTGAATGTGTTTATGCACAGAAATACTTATAATTAGTAATTCCCACTTTTCTCCACAATAAACTAGTAGAAATGAGGACATATAAATGAAACTAATTTCCCACGAAAAAGTTGCAATTTGATATTGCCTTCCTAATCAATACCTTAGGGTCAAGTATATATATATCTCCACAAATATCACAGAATCAAAGTTATTAGGTTGATAAATAACAATAATTTACTGAACAAAATTAGGAAGCAAATTCTGTAAGATGGGCACAGGTTAATATGCACCTGTTCTTCGATGGTTCCCATTTTAAAGTTTTAATAACAGCCAATAAATACACAACTTGACCATGTTGGGTGGGTAATTCCATACTACTGTTTAATTAATAATTCTGTTTGTCTTTATAGAACTTAACAAAACTTTGTTGGGAAGTTATTTGTTAAAGAATATTGCTCCAAATGAAGATGTTTTCTTTGTTCTCAATCTATACCTATTGTTAAAAAAGACATTCACAACAATGTCAACATTCTAGGGCTTGCATCATCTTGCTTGTCAAACATAATGTTATTCCACCAAAAATATGTTTTTAAATATAAGCACACATTTAATTTTGTGCTTATATCTTTTTTTATCCTTTCCTACCTCTTGATTCTATGCAAAGCTGCTCAATCTCATTTTAATAGAAGGCCTGCATGAATAATAAGTACCATAAGGCTTTGGTTGGCTGAACTACCAGAAAATTTCACTCCAAAACTTGAAAATAAATCTTAGAAAACTGCTAATAGAGGAATAATGTAATGTTGTCATAGGACTGGAGCTCTGCTTTAAAATTCAGTATGCAAAAAAAGGTAAATGAAAGATCCTAATATTTAAATGAAAAAAATCAAATATCTGAGGGTTAGCTATTTTGTGGAAATTAAATAATACAGGACTTTTGGTCCACAAAGAGTGTATAGATCTACTTTTCCTAATTCTTTCTTGCTGAGGACAGCTATAAATCATGGAAATAATGTGACTAACAACCAAACTCTGAAAGGCAATAAGGAAGCAAACCAATTGTGGACCCCAAGATGGAAGGAAAAACACAGCAGTATAATAACATACCCAACAGAAAAGGCCACCCAGACTTAGCATTTGCCAATATCAACCTAGTAAAGAAGACAGCTGAGACAGGCTCATTATTCCTCCCTTGATCAATGTCTTTCTGAGAATATTAGACAAGCCTGGCACCACAGGAAAGAGGCTCATTGAGTAGCCCACCAAGCTAAAGCAGCCAGGGAAAGCCCTCTCTTTCCCACCACACTGAGATTTCATTCCTTCCCCTCCAAAAGATGCAGGGCAGTGGGCAGAGCTGGCAGAGAAATTGGCACAGAGCCAAGCCTGGTAAGCCTCTCTGATCCTAAGATACCATTTTTCTGCTCAGCAACACTGGGTAGGAAAGAAAACCAGCAGAGCCCACAAGGAGTACCAAACTACAGCAAGCACCCCTTTGGGGAGTCCTCTTTTACCTGATTGCCCCCCTCAATCAAGAGGAATTAGGTAAGGTAGTCAAATCAAAAGGAAAATACTATTTTGCCCCATCACCACACACACACACACACACACACACACACACACACACACACATCATTATGTTGAATCCCTTCTACCCAATGTGATGATATTTGGAGTTGGGGACACTGGGGGGTAATTTGGTTAAATAAGGTCATGGAGTGAAGCCCATGTGATGGGATTGGTGTCTTTATAAAAGGGTGAAGGGATCAGAGCTCTCTCTCTGTTCTATGAAAATCAGGAAGAAAGTGTCCAAATGTAAACCAGGCAGAAGGCCCTCACCAAGACCCCAACCATGCTGGCACTGGTTGTGGAATTTCTAACCTCCAGACTGTGAGAAATCTGGCATTTGTTGTTTATTCCACCATGTTTGTGGCATTTTGTTATAGCAGCCAGAACTAAGTAAGACAAAGGATCCAACCTCAAGTAAGAAGCCAGGCCTGGAAAACAAATCCTCCTAGCATGATGCAAAGTGGCTGGTGGGCAGAATCAGCAAGATGGACGCAGTAACAACAAGCTGCCAGACATAGCAAGTGTCTTTTATTCTACAAGCTCATATATCTTTTTATTTTCCCAGAGAAACTGGGGAGCCAGGGGTTATGGATAGGGGGATCCCATGTTCCCCTTCTGCATTGTGAGACACTCAGCAAATGGGCTGAGTGAGAACCCAGCATCACTTAAACAAACCAAGCGAGCCAACAGACCACCACAAAGGCTCTGAAATTCACACTACCATTGAGACTACAGCTCAAAAAACCAGGTCAAACTTATACGAGTGACTTCTTGTTTAAAAACAAAATTAAATAGAACCCACAGTTTTCTTATATATTGGGTAAAGTTTCAAGGATACGATAAAAAAAAATCACCTGTTATACCAAAAACAAGATAATCACAAATCGAATAAGAAAAAACAATCAACTGATACAAACACTACAATGAATCAGATGTTAGAATAACCTGATAAAGATTTTCAGTCAGCTATCATTGACTACTAGAGGCCCAATGCATTAAATTCATGCAAAGGGGCTCAGCCCCCACCTTGTCCCCCACCCGCTGCAGCTTCATCCGGAAGGTTGTCCAGAAGGACACCCAGTTTAATTAGCATATTATGCTTCTATTATTGCAGATGCTTCAATATTCAATAGCAAATTATCTTGAAATAAAAGACAAAATAGAAAAATCTCAGAAAACAAAGAGAACTTTTAAAATGGAAATTACAGTAATTAAATATAGCATAATTTTTTTAAATACCCTCACTAAACGATCATAATATTGGAGTGGATGAGAGATTAGAAACAGTGAATTGAGAACAGCTCATAAAATTTACCCAATCTGAACAGCAAAGTTTGGAGGGGGGGGGGGAAGCAAACAATGTTGATCAGAGCCTCAGGAACTTGTAGTACAATAACAAATGATCCAACATTTATATCATTAGATTTCCAGAGGGGGAAGAGAAAATGTTTGAAATAATAATGAGGGGGGGACAAATCTTCCCAAATCTAGTAAAAGATGCAAGCCTACAAATCTAAGAAGCTGGGTGAATTCTATTCTAACAGAATAAACCCAAAGAAATTCCTATACTTATACTTTTGATAAAGGAAGACAAAGAAAAATATTGAAAGCAAGCAGAAAGACAATGTAACAGTAATTACACAGAAACACCAATTTGAATAATAGTATATTTATCACGTAAAACTTTGTAAGCTAAAACAAAGTGACACATTTTTTAAGTACTAAAAAAGAAAACTCAACTGCAAATTCTTATTGTTGATTTTTTTGTTTTGTTTGTTTTGGCTAGGTACAGTGAACTTTACTGATCATGTACAACAAGGTGGGGCTTTCTAAATAATTCCTCCCCTTCTTTAGGGGTCTTGGATGGAAAGTGCAGAGGTCAGGAGATTCTCAGTATGTTGGGGGGAATGATCTGGAATAAGGACTCCTCAGCAGCTTAGGGCCTCTCTCTTCTCGCTGGAGCTGTTAGTCCAGGAGTTGCTTACTCCTTGGAGACCATGTGGATCATAAGGTCCCACTATCCTATTCCTGTAGCCAAATTTATTGTCATACCAGGAAATGAGTTTGACAAAGTGATCATTGAGGGCAGCCCCAGCATTGAAGGTGGAGGAGTAGGTGTTCCTGTTAAAGTCATAGGAGACAGCCTTTGGGTATCGACCTACAGGTTGAGAACCGCTGCTGTAGAGCCTAAGACCATCGGAAAACACAGATATTTATACTACGACTCATAACAGCAGCAAAATTACAGTTATGAAGTAGCAATGAAAATAATTGTATGGTTGGGGGTGATCACAACATGAGGAGCTGTATTAAAGGGTCACGGAATTAGAAAATGTTGAGAACCACTGTTCTGGAGAGACATATTCACCCTAAATGTGATGCATCAAACAATACAGTCTGAAAGTACATAAACAAAAACTGATATAGCTGAAAGGGAAAAAAAAAAACAAAAACACAGACAAATCCACAGTTATAGTTAGGAACTTCCACCCTCTCAACAACATATAAAATTACTACATAAAAAATCAGTATGGTGGCACATTTACACATCAGAATACTAAGTAGCTGTAAAAAAGAGGGATCCCTTTGGGACAGCATGGATGGATCTGGAGACTATTATGTTAAATGAAATAACCAATCTGAGAAAGACAAATGTCACATGATCTCACTTATTTGTATATAAATCTGAACAATATAATCATTAGGATCTGACACTTATAGAAAAGTCTATCAAATAATAGTACAGTACCTATTTTTATGCATCCATGGAATATACACCAAGAAAGACCACATCCTACACCACATGTGTCAAACACAAGGCCCGCGGGCCAAATCCGTCCCGCCAGGCCTTGCAATGTGGCCCGCACCACGCTGTCATCACTGCACTCCGCTGCGTTTCCATCACAATGACAGTTTATGACTGTTCAGTAAACCATTCGGCCCGCGATTTAGGCTGGATTTTAGATTTTGGCCTCTTCTCTGATTGAGTTCGATACCCCTATGACCTACACCATAAAATACATCTCAGCAAATTCAAAAGAATTGCAATCATACAGAGTTGATCATAATGGGGAAAAAAAATTATAAATAAGGAATATAAAAAAACCCAGGAAATATCTAGATACATAAAAATTAAACAATTTACTTTTAAATAGCAAATGGTCAAAGAGAAAGTGTCAAGGAATATTACTTGGAAACAAGAGCTGCAAGATTGTGACAGTTGTCCTGATAACCAAGAAAGCTACTAAGTGACTAACAGGCAAGGAGCCCATACATGGTGAATACACAGAACAAAGGGATGGTTCTCATCCAGGAAGGGGAGGAGGACAGCACAAGATTCCACCATGCTACTCAGAAAGGCACACAATTTAAAACTTATGAGTTGTATATTTCTGGAATTTTCCACTTAGTATTATTGGACAGCAATTCATGAAGGTCGCTTAAACCTCAGAAAACAAAACTGCAGATAATGAGGCATTAGTGTGTGATCTACTCCTCTAGGTGAGAAATAATCCAGCCTGAAAAATAAATTGAAGAAAGAAAAAGAAATAGATAGATGAATTTCTTAGTGATCCATAACAATGTATTATATTTAAGGAAAGATGTAATTTGTGAAGTAGTATATTAGTCAAAATTCTCCAGAGAAATAAAACCAATAGGATATACATACAATATAGATACAGATATAATTGTAGATATAGGTATAGTTACTGTTTTAGATATAGATGAGGATATATATATATATAGATATATATATATATAGATATATATATATATATTCAATAGATGATATAGATATAGATATAGATATAGATATAGATATAGATATAGATATAGATAGATATGGATATAGCATAGGTAGAGAGAAAGAGACATAGATATGTAAGGGGATTTATTATAAGAGCTGGCTCATGTGATAATGGAGATAAGAAGTCCCATAATCTGCTGCCAGTGAGCTGGGGAACCAGGAGAGCTAGTGGTATTGCGGGGGCCTCATGCAGAAGGGATCTCCCTTTTCTGTGTCCCATATGGAAAGAGAGATGAATGAACCGGTTCTAAGTGAAGGCGGCCAGGGATTGAGAAATATTAGAAATAAAGAGAGAAGACACAAAGATAAATTTTAAGCTGGGATCTGGGTGGGCTGCCATACTGTCTGCTGAAGAGGCAGGAAGATGACAACGACGGCCCCTCCCAGTGCATTTATTTTATACCCCCAATACCAGGAAGTAACACCAACTTATTTGCATTTTTAAGTGGGCCCTAGCATGCCTGGTCCTGCCCCTGAGGACACCTCGGCTGATATGAGGGCCAAGCTGACAACATGTCCACCATCTTGGGGAAACTTGTTTCCAAGGTGTGGCTCTGTCTATGCCTTGAGTTCAGCTGGTGATAATTAAGGAAAATTGCCCATGTGCCTTCCTAGGCAGCCCTCTACAGGTAATTCAGGCCAAGTCCAAAGGTTACAGAACCAGGGAAAGTGATGGTGTAATTCTAAGTCTGAATGCAAAGGTCCCAAAATTAGGAGCAGAGATGTCCAAGGACAGGAAGAGATGGAGGTCCCAGATCCAGCAAAGAGAGCACATTAGCGCTCCTCTGCCTTTTTATTCTATTCAGGCCCTCAGTGGACTGGGTAATGCTCACCTGCATTGGTGAGGGGGTCTTCTTTATGCAGTCCATTGATTCAAATACTAATCTCTTCTAGAAACATCTACACAGACCCACCCACGTATAATGTTTTAATAGCTATCTTGGCATTTCTCCGCCCAAACTCACACATAAAATAATAACCACAAGTGGGAAATAACTATATAGTTTTCATTTTATAAGTACTACTCATTTGTTCTAGATCTTATGCTAGCCATAATCTTTTTTCCCTCACAACCATCTAATAATAGTTTCACTATTATTGCATCCCCTTTAGAGATAAGAAGACTGAAGAACAAATAATTATGTAGTGGAACTTGGACAGCTTTGCAAATCCTACAGTCTTAACCTCTATGCTTTGATCCACACTACAGTCCAATCCACCACTCACAAAAGCAACTGAGGACAACTAGCAAATATTTAGGAGCCCAGTAGGTGGGGAAATTACTACTCTTTAATGAATAGACTGACATCCCTCAACTTAATTCTCTTTTATGTACACTAGGTGTACTAGTTAACAATAGTGGATTTTGTAATCAAAGAAAACACAATAATCTCAAGAGAAACATCAAAAGTGCTTTATTCAAAGTAATGTCCATCACTAGCTATACATATCCCCCACAAATTTCAGGTAATTTGTGGATACCATCCCAATAGAACTTTTCCTGTTTTGAGGCAAACCATTCAGAGATTCAATTTTCCGCATACATTTTGAAGTGCTGCTCAGAAAGTGCCTGTGGGACAAGTGGTAATCTGAAGGAGCAAGGTCTGGTGAATACGGCGGGTGGGCTAATACTTCCCAGGCAAGATCTTTTAATGTGTCTTTAACTGGTTTTGAAGTGTGTGATGGTGTATTATCATGAAGCAAAATTACTTTGCTGTGTCTCGTGGCCCATTCTGGTCATTTCACGATCAAAGCATGGTTCAAATTGATTATTGGTTGTCAGTATTAATGGTTTCAGCTGGTTTTAGAAGCTGATAATGTACCACACCTTCCTGATTCCACCAAACGCAGAGCATTGTCTTCTTTCCAAAGTGATTTGGCCTTGTAGTCGATGTTGATGGTTGACCTGGATGAACTCATGATTTTGTGCATTTGGGATTCTCAAAATAAATCCACTTTTCATCGCCAGTCATAATTTCATACAAAAAAGACTTTCCCATTGCTTGTAAAAAATCAGAAATTGTTTGCTGAGCATCATTTGATCTTTCTGCAAGTTTTATTGTTTTCATTCAATAATGCTTATTATTGTTGGTTTTCAAACTTTTCAGCTGACCTGGAGACCTTTGTCTTTTCACATCAAAATCATCACTTTTAAAGCATTTAAACCAGCATTCACAAGTATCTTGAGATGGTGCATGTTCATTATAAGCTTCCCAAAGTATTCAGAAGCATTTTTCTTCAAAATAAAGTAATGAATTAAAAATGCTTTTTTTTGCACTATATTGGACATTTTTAAGTGTAAAAATATCTATGATGTTAACACCTTCAGAAAATTTGACATGTGAAGTTTTGAAGCTTATTATCAATACAACAAAATAACATATATATCAAATTGCATATATGATATAATATATTAACATACATGTAACTCCATCTATTGAAAAAAAAAATCTGCATTATTAACCAGTACACCTAGTAATGCATACCAAAGAGTCAAAGAGGATGAAATGGCAAGAATGCCACAATACTTTTCACTTAATTAAAAAAATAATTTCTTAATAAAGGTAGATATGAAAGATTTGCCACATTTTAGCAAAAAATTACAATTCTATTTCAAAAAGTATTGACCTTCTTAAAATCTTGGCAATCACTCCACAGATTTCTTAGTCCTATCATTTCTGAGTCATACACCAAAATTTACAATCAGGTATAAGTGTATATATATCTAAAATATGAAAAAAAAATTCTATTGCATAATGTAGTTTTATTTAACTTTTCTGGTGACTGCTTTATGACAGTGACCTACATGGTATGAAAATGTAATGTGACAAAAATATATCTGCTTTCCATCCTAAGGACATTCTTGAAAATGAGATATATTTCAAGAGTTTTATCCTTGTGAGTAAAATGTTAATAAATAGATAAATCTTTAACACTTGCCAAGTCATGAGCTTATATTCAGTATAGCTAAAAGAAGAACATGATGTCTTAAGGGCCAGATCTAGAATATAAAATTTTTTAATGTTGTCACTGCTATAGAATTTAGCCCAATCAGTTCAGTTGTTCTTGGACAAGTGATGAAGGCTATAACAATTGAAATAAGTTATTGGTATGGATCCATTTAGAGAGTCAGGCCGAATAAACCACTCATATCAATGATGCAATGTGAAATCCACATTAGAATTCTCTCTTGAATGACTTGGAGAAATAAGGTGACTGGCTCTGAGCCATCCTTCTACTAGCATACCTCCTCACACTACAGGATAGAGAATATCAAGTAGGCTAAAGAAAATATCTCAGAAAAAAGAAAAATGCTCATCTGTGGGCTTACTGATTGATTATTTGAGAAAAATCTATATATATAAAAGCCTAAGTGACCTGTTGATTGGTCCTATGACATGCACTGACCACCAGGGTGCAGATGCTCAATGCAGGAGCTGCCCCGTGGTGGTCAAAGCACTCCCATAGTGGGAGCACTGCTCAGCTGACTGACGAACACCAAACGCTGGATTCATGGCTGGCAATTGCTGCTGTGACAGAGCGAGCCTCTCCCACCTCCATGGCAGGGCTACCAAACAGTAGCTATTGCAGGTGCAGTGGGGTTGGGATTAGCAGGAGCTGCACAGAGCCTGACCTGGGCTTGGGCTCCTCCCCAGTCTCCTGCTACTTCACAAACAACTATACCCCTGTGGGGATTGGTCTGAAACCGGCAGTCCAACATCCTCCAAAGGAGGTTATAAGACTATGAGAGAACACAGGCCAGGCTGAGAGACCACACTGGTGCACAAATCCATGCACTAGGCCTCTAGTTATTCAGTAAATATGAAATTGTTGGTTTTAAAAATAGTTCTGTCTAAAAAAAAATATTTAATACTTATATTTGCCTTCATGTGTGATTTTTAATGTTTTATATTATTTTAATTGTATTTACTTGGTAATAATAACTTTAAAAATGGTAGATAATATTTATTTAGATCTTACTATGTATACAAAGTAATTTTCTTACATTGATTCCTCTGAACAACCTAGGAGGGCCCTTACCAGCTATCTCAGTTGATTAGAACATCTTGCAGATATGCTAACATTGTGGGCATTATCCCCATTTCATGGCATATCTATGAAATAAACAATACATGCATAATAAATAAGTGAAACAACAAATTAATGTTTCTCTCTCTTTTTCTGTTACTCTGTATATTGATGTGTATGTCTCTTTCTCAAATCAATACCAAAAAAAAACCTATATAAATAGTTTTTATGCAATAATAAATAGTTAATATGCAAATTGACCATAGCTCCAACACACAAGATGGCCCCCCATGTGGACACAAAATGGCCACCACAATATGGCTGCCAGGGGAGGGCAGTTGGGGGGACCAGGCCAGCAGGGAAGAGAAGTTGGAGGGGACCCAGGCTGGCAGGGGAGGGCAGTTAGGGGGGACCAGGCTTGCAAGGAAGGGAAGTTGGGGGTGACCGTTTCAGCAGGGGAGCAGTTAGGTGTTGATCAGACTGGCAGGGGAATGGTTAGGGGGTGATTAGTTTGGCATGCAGAAGCAGTTAGGGGCAATCAGGCAGGCAGGCAGGTGAGCAGTTGGGAGCTAGCAGTCCTGGATTGTGAGAGGGATGTCTGACTGCCTGTTTAAGCCGGATCCAGTGGGAGAGGGTGCAGGCTGGGCTGACAAGCACCACTCCCCCCCATCCCCCGTGCACAAATTCTGTGCATTGAGCCTCACGTTTATATAATAAAAGCCTGTGGGGCTTTATGGCAGAATGACAAAAACAACTCGTTGCTATAATTCGCATTGACCACCAAAGGGCAAATGCTCAACTCAGGAGCTGCCCCCTGGTGGTCAGTGTGCTCCCACGGGAGGCTTGCCGCTCAGCCCGAACCCAGGCTCATGATTGAAAGTGCAGTGGCCTTAGGGACCGAGGACTCCCGGACTAGGAGAACCCCGGACTGTGAAAGGGATGTCTGACTGCTAGCAGGTGGACATCCCCTGAGGGCTCCCAGACTGTAAGAGAGCATAGGCTGGGCTGAAGGACCCTCTCTCTCCCCGCCCTGGGCATGAATTTTGTGCAACAGGCCTCTAGTATTATCATAATTTTAATAAGATATTTACATACATAAAATCTACATAATAATCCCATGACACAACTTTATTTTAATAGCCAGTGTTTCAGTATGAAACTAGGTTAAGAATAATTAAATAACTCGCAGTAAGACTCACAGTAGATGGTGAAGTAAAATTCCAACCCAGGATCGCCTGACCTCAGAGGCCTTGCTCTTAACCACAGTGCTCTCCATCACTTTGTCCTGTATACTGTTAAAATGGTGGTATATTCCAGAAAAATTCTGATTCTAAGAAAAATTTAAGAGTGTACTGCAGCCACTGTTTTATTCGAACAAACTAATGCCTTCGTGTTTCTCCTGTATTGTCTGTAGGGACTCACTATCCACCACACACATAAATATACATGTATGTATACACACACAGACACCCACACATACCACATTCTATCTCTCTCCTAGGAATCACCAACATAGGACTTAGTGAGTTCCAGGATGATAATCAGCAATCAATTCACCTACAGTGAAATGTCACAATATTATGTATTTAAGTTTCAATGCTGGAAACCCATTTTGAACCATTAAGCTTATTTAAACTGTTTCTTTAAAAGAAATGAGAGTAAAATAACACACAAACATCCATTTTTAACAACATTTTAGAGCAAATAAACATAATTATTATGGCAAAATATTTCTGCATAGGCTGGGCTACTTCAGACTTCCTAAAATAGTAGCTCATTGAAGTGTGTACTGATGACAAAATTCTTCTGATAAATCCAATAGGAACTATAAGCCTCTCTATTGCCCTAAGAACCAGCAAACCTTATTTAAAATCATCATCATCAGTTTCAAATGTCTTTTGTTTCTGATTCCGTGAATGCCAATATATTTTTCTGAGAGTCTTTGAATGGTGAATGTTAGGGTAGGAATTATTTCTGTGAAAGCAAATTGAATGATCTCTTCAATGAAAATTAGCTGATTATTCACTAACATCAGCTTCTCCTTGTTACCAAACATTTAGTTCACTTCTCTATTCAACTATTTGTTCTACAAATACTTATTAAGTATCTACTTGATACCAAATATTATTCTTTCTTTCTTTTTTTATTGATTTTTTACAGAGAGGAAGGGAGAGAGATAGAGAGCTAGAAATGTCGATGAGAGAGAAACATCGCCCAGCTGACTCTTGCACACTCCCTACCGGGGATGTGCCCGCAACCAATGTACATGCCCTTGACCGGAATCGAACCCGGGACCTTTCAGTCTGCAGACGGATGCTCTACCACTGAGCCAAACCGGCTTCGGCCCAAATATTATTCTTATCTGGGAATATAGGAAATAAAAGTTCCATCCACCTTATAAATATTATGTTGGTCATGGTCAAGGATTTGTAAATATGAGTTTTAATGATTACTGTAAAAAGTTTTTAAGAGTTATTATTTCATGACTTTCTACTCCTGTTTGTACAATCCTAAGATTATTCTAACTCATTTATAGAAGCACACTTCTTAACCACTCCCCTATTTAAAGTAGCCAAAAGACTTTCCACAGTGGTATAAATAAAACACAAACATTCAAAAATAAAATACAAAGAAACATATGGGGGGGAATGGGGCAACATTAATATTTAAGAATAAACACCATATTGTATGCCTTTTTACATTTCCAACAGCTTAATGAAAATGTATCTCACCTCAGAGACAATCTTATCGTATCAAATTATTTGAATCTGTTTTAGACAATCTGTACTTTAGTAATCATATGTATCATCTTCACATCATTGCAAAAGGTAAGGAGAGTGAGACATGTATATTTATCAGCAACAATAACTAGAGCAAAGAGTAATTGCTACCAAAAATAATTAATCAAGTTGATAATTAATAACCATATTATACCTACCACAGTATTAAAAGGCAATTGTGTTAGTCATTGCTACATCTTATCTGTGTCATCTAACAAATTACAATTGTAAATGATAATACATATTGAGGACTTTATTGGTGCATAATTAACTGCAGAACTGTTCTCAAGCTATGATTCACCATTGATTTAAAAAATATATATACAGTATAAACAATGTAATGTAAAATTATTGCTGTAAATTTACTATGATAAAATTGAACCATCTGATCTTATGAGAAAAACTATTTGAATGTACTTTTTTAATATTTAAAGATGTAGCTCTTTATCTGAAATTCATAATTGCAAAGACTAGCATGAAAATAATTCATAATTTTCCTATAAAACCAAGTATGGGAGGAAGTAGCATTTGAAAGACAAGAACACTAAGAAAAGCAATATAACTAAATATAAATATAATAACACTTAAATAATAAAATCATATAAAACATATGAAAATTCATAATAAAATAATAAATTATGTAATGATACTCATATCTCTTACATGTTCACAAAACATATGTTTTACCAGGAAGAGAGAAAGACAAATCTTAATAAAGTAAAAAATGAAAAGAGCATGATAAATATAAATTTCATTTGAAAATGCAGATACCAAGAAGATAGGAAGTGAACAATGGAAGGGAAGCCATAACAGAAATGAGAAAGTAAATGAGAGTACAGTGTATCATTTTAACAAACTAATAATAAATAGACTTCTGAAATAATGGAATGAGGATATGTGGGAACGAGCTCGCCCACTGGGATTATGAAAGTATGGACAAATGAATAAATCAACCATTTCAGAACTCTCGTGAAAGGAAATTTAGGGGTAAATCAGGCAGGTGTATGGAGTTTTATAAATGAAGAGGGTCCATGGGGGATGATTACCAAGGTGAGGGCTATGGAGCTGCCAAAAGGCATACATTCACAGAGGAAAAAAAGGCGCCACAGGATAAGGGGAGAGGAAGAAATCCATTCACAGAAGATAGGGAAAAGCCACAGGATATGGGGAGAAAGAGGAAACAAACTTTCACAGAGGACAGAGAAATGCTAACAAATGGGAGAAAGAGAGAAACAGCTTTTCACAGGAGGTAGAGAATTCTACCACTGAAGGGGGAGAAAGAGATGGGGCACCATGGGGTTTTGAGCTTTGAAGTTGACATTCTACCAATTGGAAGGCAGCATCAAAATACAAAGAACTGCAGCCTTTATAAACCTTAGGAAAAATGGGCTTAGTGGGCTATCCCTTTTGGCATTCCCATCCCTTGTGGGAGTCTGCACTTGTTTCCGATAAATCTCCACCTTTTCATCTACTACCTTTTGTCTGTGGCTTCATTCTTCAAATCCACCTGGACAAGAACCTGGGAAACAAATCACCCTTGCCCCCTGATCAGAAGAAATCACTTGATTCACTAGAAATTAACCAAAGCCACAGAACAACTTGAATATCTATCCGAGAGAAGCTGCTAAGCCTCTATAAAAAAGCATGGTCTATGAAATGTTTTACTTGGAGCAGTGATGTAGGGGCCAAAATCCTGCAGCTTTGCAGACACTGGTGAGGGGTGAGTTCAGAATTTTTTGGTGGGTGCCCTTAAAAGCACCATCCCAGAGTACAGTCAATATTCGTCTGGAGTTGTAGCTCTCTGGAAAATCTCTATCCGCAGTGTGGAGTGGCCATTAGATTTGATTGGGTCTCAGGTCACTGAGTATAAAGGAGACCAAAGCAATAGCAACATAGCAACGTGCTGGCAACATCACAGCTGCCTAAGGCTGAGTTTCAGTTGGAACAAATGAGAGCCTAGAAGTGGAGGAGGGCAGTGATGAATTTTTTATTTATTTTTTTAAATCCTGGAGGACCAGATGATCACAGAGAACTTTGAAATTCTGTAACATATTCATGGGACTCTCAAAGGCTGTGCCCAAGCCCAGGAAAAGGAGACGGTAGGAGTCATCTGACTGACCTTAAAACTTTGTAGACGTGCCCTGGCCTGTGTGCTCAATGGTTAGAGTGTTGACCCCTGCACTGAAGAGTCATGGGTTTAATTTCTTCCTTTTTTTTTTCCTTTTCATTTTTTCAATAGAAAGCATCAATAAATAAGTCACAAATAGTGTGTAGTAAACTCTTTTCCAGCATGAATACTTATATAGTCATCTATTAGTTCAATTTATCAAATTTGGTGACTTAAATAATTAGAAGAACAAGCAAAAATTCAGAAAGTATGCCTCTAAGAGAGAGTTGATGACAGTAACAATTTAAGGAGAAAGTCCATTTGGTGTTTGGTATTCATTATTTTTAGAGAAGAATCTCATGGAAGAAAATTTTAATTGCTTTTTTGTATTGCATGTTGTTAAAATATTGAGTAGAAAGGTTTTCATAGCCATGGCTCTTTCTTTACGGAAAGAAACTGACCCAAATTCCCATTTCCATCGTCCTTGTGATGGGAGGTAGCCCTCTCAAAACTTGATGGAGTTCAGGACCATAAAGGACAAAGGGGGGAAAAAAGAAAAAAAGAAAAAAGAAAAATGAAAGCTTTCTTAGCTCCTGAACATCATTTTCTATCTATCTATTTTCAGTATTGGGTCTCTACAAAATTGTGATAAGCCACCAGTGATCCATTCAGAATGGGCAGGTATTGGCCTTAGTATGCATAGATGAGTTCCAGTTCAATTTAGTTTCCTGGCTGCATTAAAATACTGCCTATCTAGCCTTATGAGAAAGCCCCTTAACTTTTTTAGTATTTCCAGAAGAGTTTTTAAAGAATATTCAAGGTCAAGTTAAAAGTAACCCACAATTATAGGACAAACCAGAGGGCATGTAGATGCAATCTGAATCTGAAATCATCTGGTTTGTGTACCCTCTTTGTGTCTTTTACTCTCTTTCCGCCCTTGCATCAACTTTAGAAGTAGGCTCTATAAGTTTTTCTTCCTACAAAAAGTTAAAATAATAAATTCATTCTATTATTTCCATTATCCTAAATTACCCCAGATCCTTTCTTCAACCTCTTACTGTCAATGTATACCTGGGATTCACTCATCATGTTATTTAATACATTATGAAAATAACTGGGTTACAGAAATTAATTCTCTTTGTAGATCACTTCTGTGATGGTAACAGAGCAAGATAAAACATGCCTCTAATCCAACTACAAACAAAAGAGAAATCTGTTAATAGTCACCAAAAATGCCCTCACCTATAAATGATGATGAAAATGGTAATAGCTAACTAACATTTATGGGGCATTTACTGCATGTCATGCCTAATCCTAAGATCTTTATAGTTATTAGTTAATCCTCTAATAACCTTAGAAACTGGGATGACGTATGAATCTGGAACCGAGGCGTACAGGGTTTCAATAAATTGTTCAGGTTTCTTAGTATGTTACAAAACCAGGATTCCAATGGAGCAGTTGGGCTCGGGAGCTTGAGTTCTTTACCACTCACTGTATCTAGTCCTGGGTAATAACAGCAGATGGTGTCTATTTAAAAAAATATATATCAGTTGTAAATAGCTAAAGGTCATTCTCTGCCGTTTGCATTTGCATTGGGTAGTTACAGAATGTCTTACATATTCCTGAAATAGTTGTAGTGTGCCGCGCCAGCACAGCCAAGGGTTTGGTGAGCCTGAGGGAGGGCGGTGAAGGATGAAGAGACAGACAAGAGAATAAGCTGGGTCTAGTGGATCTTCTGTGCCTGGTTGATCCAGACTGAAAAGCTGATGCTTTATTTATAGTCAGGGGCAAGCAAGGTAATTTACAATGTTCTTGTAAGTTTCACTTGTTTTGGTAGCACTTGCTGCCCCTCCTACAGCCCACTAGTTACCCAGGAAAGATCTAGGGGAACAGTTACAAGATCAAGCTTAATTATGCTTAGAGGACTGTGCCCTCCAAGCTGGGACTTGTTTGTGACTTTGCCAGCAGGTCAGTCAGAAGCTTAAACCTATAACCACTCCCTACACAGAGTGACATAGGTTTAAAGTTACACGCAACTGAAAACTTCAGATTTGAGTAACTTAGCTACTTAGAAACAAATGAGTAAATTGCCTATTATTGTTAAAGCACTTAAAGGAGAATAAAGAAATTTAAATTTTATCTATGTCTCTCTAGACTTCAGTTTCCTCATCAATAATGAGAAAGCTGAATGATTTGACTTAAAATACTCCTTAAAGTATTGATTCTATTATTTATTTCAATGTTTTTATTTTGTGTTTAGGATTTCAATATCTACCTTCATATTCTCTGCCTATTATTCTAAGAGGTAGTTTATTTCTTTTTATTACGCACTTATCATAACATTTAGTATATTAAAAAGTAAAAATTAATTATTTGTTGTACGTGTTGAACATTATGCTTTCCATTTTATTATTTTTCTTATGAGTTATTTTGTGGCTTTGCAGTTTAAAATTTAAATAATTATATATAGTCATATATGATTTATTTTCTCTAACTCTTCTGGCTTGGATGAATGTTTCAAATGTAAAATACAGAACCAAGTTATTCAGCCCAGCCAATATTGCTCAGTGGTTGAGCCTCTACCTATGAACCAAGAGGTCATGGTTAGATTATCGGTCAGGGCACATGACCAGGTTTCAGGCTGGATCCCAGGTGGGGAGCATGCAGGAGGCAGCTGATCTATGATTCTCTCTCATCATCAATGTTTCTATTTCTCTCTCCCTCTCTAAAATCAATAAAAAATATACTTTTTTTTTTTAAAAAAAAAAGAGCTACTGAGCCTTTTCTTTGAGTTAAATTAAAAATATTTTCATATTTTATCCATTAATAATTTTAACAAAATGTAAAATAATTATAAATAAACCTTTCTTTCAGATAGCTAGCCATTTACCCCAATACCACTTATTAAAGTTTCTACCTCTCCCAACTGATTACCTATTAAGGAAATTTAACCTAACTTCTTCAATAAATGTAAGTTATTTTTATAAACTCTTCATTCTGTCTCATTGTCCATCTGTCCCTGCATCAGTATCATATTAACCAATAAATGTATATGAAGATGCTAAAATTCATTTATGTTAAAGGAAAATAAATTAAAGTGACAATGAGCTTTTCAATCAGATAGACAAACATTTATAGCTTTAATAATTCCAATATTGTTCAAAATGTCAAAACTAGTCACACTAAAAAATTTCAATGGAAATAAAAATTGTATAAACTAGGCAACATCTAAAAATAATTTATGTGTATGCTATTCAACCACAAACAATGATTCTCCATGTAAGACTGGGGATCCTCAAAGTCCTTTCAGGGCATTTGTGAGGCTAAAATGCTTTTCCTCATAATGCTAAAACATCATTTGCCCCTTTTCACTGTGTAAACATTTGCATTGATGGCTTAAAAGCATTGATGGGGAAAACTGCTGTCATTTTAGTGGATATAAAGGCACTAGCAACAAGTTATGCCAGTAGTCATTTTTCTCCACCATGCATACATGGCTGCACACACACACACACAGGATCACTCAATATCTTGATGAAACACAAAAAACAATTTTACTGTTGTATATGTTTGTGATAATATTCTGTATGGTGAAATATATTGTACACATTAAGCACTTGTGCTGCCTACTAAAGTATGAAGTTTTCTTGAAAGAAAGGCCCTTATATTGGTTAAATTAGCCCCTTATTTCATGAAATAACATTTTTACTAGAAAAAAAAATGATGGACAGGCAAACTGTGATTATACAGACCTGAATATTGGGGGGATGTTTTTGCTAAAATGAACAAAGTGAATCTGCCAATTCAAAGAAAACTACTGATGCCACTTCTTGTCAATGATAAAATCTGAGCTTCAGGCAAAAAGTAAAATTTTGGAAAATTATATCCATAAACAAGAATTTGATACCTTTCCAATATCTAAAGACCTTTCTATAGTGATACTAACAAAAGTGATTTTAAATTCATATTATGTAACAAAATATATTAACATTTGGAAAACCTGTGGGAACTACTATTTTCAAATGACTCATGCATGGGTAAAAGGGGCATTCAAAATGCAAAGCACAAAATAGATTTTAATGTAACAACATGACTAATTAATTTGGTTTCAGAATCCACATTGCAACTTTAAAAAACTAACACTTGTCAAGTTTTGATGCAGCATTAAAAAAAAATTTTCACAATTTCCTGTAAAAGCCACTAAAACATCTTCCCCAACTTCCTATCTGTGTAAAGCTGAATTATCTTCACACACATTGCAATACATTGAATGATGAAGCACATGTCATATTTGGCCAGTACTTTTGTGAGAGTGAAACAGATTTCTGTCTTGATTAAGCAACCATAATTTGAGATTTTATGTTACTCACTGGAGGCCCAGTGCCTGAATTCATGCACATGTGAGGTTTCTCTGCCTGGCTGATCTGGGCCAGCAGGCTGGGGAGTGGGACTGCGGGAAGGAGGTTGGCCAGCCCTGGTAGGTTGGCTGTGGAAACACACTAACCACCACCCGACAGCTCCTACATTGAGCATCTGCCCCCTAGTGCTCAGCACTCATCATAGCTACTGTCTGGTAGTCCAGGCATCCAGTTGTAATGGTCACTTGGGCTTTTATATATATAGATAATCGAACCTAATTTTAACCTAGAAGTGAGCAAGCAGTACTATTACATAAATAGGGCTCTGCTTTATCTGCTTATTTATGTCAATAATTTTCCATTAGTATTACCAGTGGAACTTTTCAAGATGGTAAATTTCTATTGAAGGTGAGGGTGGCAACTCAAATTTTCTAGGCATATTTGGTAATCTTGTTTCAAAATCACAAGTCCCTATAGAGCTCCTAATATTTATTAACTGGCCAGAAGATTTAAGAACTATTTCACATTCTAATTCACAGATAAGACCTACACACAAACCACAAACCTTACTGTGCTTAATTCAATGAAGTAAAATGTTTCTTTATTTGTAAGTTAATAATCATTCTGACAGTTACTAAGCTTAGGTTAGTAGCACAGGAAATAAGCTAGATATCATATCTCCACCATAGAACTATAAATTTTTTTAAGTAGAAGATATTTTATTAAACATCTAAGTGCATTGCATTCATCAAGCTTCCAGAACTGTGAAAAATAAACATCTGTTTTTTGTAAGTTACCCAATCTGTGGCATTTTTTATAGTAGCCCATATAGATTAAGTCAACTTCTGAATTCTGTTCTAAACATTAATAATTTATTTTCTGAAGTGTCAATTCTGCCTAAAAGCCAATTATAATTTTTATGCTCCTTAAAAATAGATGATTAGATCCAAAACAAAACAAAACAAAAAAAACAGGAGATTACAAAATTATGTATAAAGCTGTGAAATATAAAAGCATAAATTATTATTTCTCTAACACATTAGCTGTTACCAACAAAATCCACTTTATCATCATGAGATACTAAATAAAGAGCATTTCCTTTCTTTGTTTATACTGAAGACCTATTACTTTTATAAGCATGAAGGCTTATCAACCTTACTTCCAAAACTGTTGTAGAACTCCACCATCATACTTAGTTCAGGTTGGTAGTGAGATTAGAGAGATTAGAGAACCTGATCAACTCACCTACCGGTTTCATTGTTTCTCTTTTCTTTCTTTGAAATATAGATCCTTTCTTTGACATATAGCTTTTATATTATGTCATAAGGGTTTCAGTGATATTAGTTTATCTAAAAAACACTTTAAAAGTTTGTGGTAAATCACATTTGAAAATGTAAAATTCATATTATATTTAGTGAAATGTAAGAAAGAATTCCATTTGAAGAATAACTAAGATGGCAGCATAGGTAAATATCTGAACTTGCTGCCTCGCACAACCACCTCCTTGGAGATCCAAGAGCCAGTGTACCCAGTGGTCAGAGTGAGACCATCCAGATTACAACTCTTCACATCCATAAGAGACACACTCAGGGGGTAGACTCGGTGAGTGCCAAAGCCCCACTGAAAAAAATCTTGCCCCATAAGGGTGTTTCCAGTTCAGAAGTTCTCCCATTGTAGACACAACTGATCCTCACAGCCAATTGGCCTAGAGGTCAATTCCTCCCAGTGATACCAACAGCAATCAAGGCTTAACTATAATAATACTCTGCACACAGCTCACAAAGGGATACATCAAGAGTGTCCACCTCAGGTAATTGGGGAGGCTGAGCCACTGGGCCCTATAGGACACCTAACACAGAAAGCCACTTTATCAACACAGGAAAGCAGCCAAAATGTGGAGACAAAAAAAACAGGTCACAAGTGAAAGAAAAGGAGGATAGAAAACTACTGGATATAGATTTCAAAACCAGTTATAAGCTTACTCAAGAATCTTCCAGAAACCTCAGAAATTTAGTGAGACTCTCAAGGATATGAAAAAGGAACAAATAGAAATTAAGCATACACTGACTGAAATAAAGAATAATATATAGAGATCCAACAACAGACTAGAGGATCCCAAGTATCAAGTCAAAGATTTGAAATGTGAAGAAATAAAAAACACCTAACCAGAAAAGCAAAAGGAAAAAGAATCCAATAATATGAAGATAGTGTAAGGAGCCTCTGGGACAACTTCAAGCATACCAACATCCAAATTATGGGGGTGCCAGAAGAAGAGAGAGAGAAAAATATTGAAAAAAATAATGACAGAAAACTTTCCCTACCTGGTGAAAGAAATAGACTTACAAGTCCAGGAAGTGCAGAGAACCCCAAACAAAAGGAATCCAAAGAGGGCCACACCAAGACACATCATAATTAAAATGCCAAGGGCAAAAGACAAAGAGAGAATATTAAAAGCTGAGAGAGAAAAACAGTTAGTTACTGTGGGAAGCCGTGTTCCATGGGGCCTGAGGGCAAGGATGGAGCATAGGGTAGGGACGCCTACCTGCTCTCCTGCAGGGGATTGAGCACAGGGTAGGGATGCCTACCCGCTCTCCCCTAAGCCTTCAGGGTTAACCAAGGACAGGGCAGACCATAGCCCCATTGTTAGAGAGTTCGCGTGATGCACGACTCATCTGGATGTTCTCAGCTAGGCTGTTCTCAATGATATCTAACCAGACGCTTGCTCTATGTATCTTTTCCAAGAATGTCTTGAGGGGCTGATGGGCGGCCTTGTCCTGGGAAAGGGGCACTTGGAGAAATGCCCAGAAAAGCCTCATAAATGTACGCTTGCAACTAATAAAGTTGCTGCAGTCTCATCATGGACTAGCAGTCCTCCTGAAGTCCTGCTTTCTCTTGTCTTTATTTCTCTTAAAACCTCCTAGCCCTACCTCCAGGACCTGTGATGACAGCTGGATCCGGTAATTGGAGCCCGAACAGGGACCTGGAGACACTGGGTAGAAGTAGGAAGGTCGCCGTTGGTGAAGGTCGCGACGAAACAGTGAGTAACGGAGGATTGAGGTTTTTTTTACATTCAGGAGTAATAAAATGGGGCAAGTACAGAGCAGGGACAGGTCCTGCACAGCATGTTTGTGTCTCGCGGTGCCTGTGTAAAGCACGGGACAAAGTAAAAGTGCTCTTTAGAGTGAATGTTGAAGTCTATGTGATCACAAAATAATGTTGTTTATTGTTGAAATTAGAATCTTAGTATATGTATGGAATTTAAAATCTGTAATAAGTGGAACTCCACTGCTGAAACTGCCTCTGATGCGAATAAATTTAAAGGCAGCTGGAGAGGGAAGGGCTATCTGCTCTCCCACATTAAGATTACTTGTGATAAGACTGCTTAATGCCTTGTTTAAAAATTATAAGAGAACTCGCAGGGAAATGCAAATCTTGGCAAAATTGGGTATTAGTTATTATTTCAGAAAGCCAAAAAGGAAGAAAAAAAATTGAGATCTGTCTATCTTTTAAGCATGAAAAGAAATTCAGCCAGATCTATTACTGATGCTTCCCCTGAAGTAAGCATAATGTGGGGGAAGGGAGAGACATGAGGCGATCCAATATAGAAGCTGCTCTCCTAGTATAATAAATTAAAAGTTTCCTTTCTCGCCATAAAAAAGTTTTGAAAATTTAGAAATGCGTCTGGGATATCTGTACACGTGTAAAGAGAAAGCTAGTATAAGACAGAATGCGCGCACGTCCGATTTCGGATATTAGATAAGTCTTGAACTAGCCTTAACTCTTTACAAGAGCTACAGAAATGAAAAACCCAGAACTGATTCTTTTTCCTGAGAAAAACAGCGAAAAAATCTTCTTGAAAGAAATTCAAGCTAATTCCAGCAACAAGATTTGCATTTCCATAATAAAGAGTAGTTTTCAAAATGCTAGTGAACCTTATTGAAAAGTTAACTTTTAAGGCCTTCAAGAAAATAAATAAATTTGTCTCTGTCATAGAATTTATCCAAAGTAAATACTTTAAAATAATTATAATTGATTCTAGAATCTCAAAGAAATTATTAAAATATAGATGAATAAATAATGTATTAATACTAAAGATCTAAGTAGTCCAGGTAACTGGCTACATCCTTTGTTGAGGGAGGAAAAGGTAAAGGCCCTTCCCCCAGCAGACAGTTAAGATAGTGTCCTGCCAGTAGCCATCTTAAAGAATGTGATAATTTACAGTCGAATAAACAAAACCTAGTTTCCTAGAGCCACTGGCAAATAAGAATTAAAGTTTAAATTTGCCTCATAAAAACCTAGAGAACAGAACTGAATCTATAAATGGATTGTGTCTTGTATTTTTCTTAGAAATATAAAGTGTTATTAATCTAAGAACTACTAAATATATTTAACTTGCCAGCTTTAAAAGTTCAAAGTACAAATTAAATAAGGAAAAATTATAGAGTCGTAGTGATTAAATACTTAAAGCATAAAAACTTATTTTTAAGAAAATAAAATGTTATATTTCCTCTAATAATTAGGAATTCAAAATAAGTTGCTTATTATTGATCTAATTAAAAAGAGGATTAATTCTGTGATCTCAAACAAGAATTTTCTATACAAAAACTAGTCTAAATCTAATTGATATCTTAAGATAATAATAGATAATAATAACAGGTATTAAAATATTTAACTCATATGTAGATATTTATTTGATGGTTTTTTCCATGTTAAAATTTCAAGGCATTAACAGAGATGATTCTTGGAAAGCTCCAAGGGCCCGGAGTAATGCAAGAAATTTATTCTCTCTTCTTATAGGAAAACTTTTAAAACAGATCTAATATACTTGAAATTGCATGGAAAGCCTTATCAAATAAAAATTAAAAGGTATATATTAAATATTATAAAAGTTTTCACCTGTAAGAAAGGCAAAAACAATATATTTCTTAAATATAGACAATTTTTTCAACAGCAGTAGAATTTCAAGAAAGACAAAAGCCATGCTTTTGGATCAGACCAATAAAGTATCAAACCTATAAGTTTTACTGAATAAGTTTCTTTGCCATTTTTTTTAAATTAAAGATACCTACTTAAGTTACTTTATAAATTAGCTTTCACAATATAATCAATATCATATAAATTAAGTTACATGAGAAGCCAATGTTTTATAAATAATTGAATCCTAACTGTATATGGCCACCTACATTGTAATCAAGCTAAAGGCAAGGCAACATTTGTGGCTTATGAATTCAAAAGTAAATTTGCTTTATTTTTAAAGTAAAGATACCTTACCATGATAGCAGTCAGCACCTGTACATTACTACAAGTTGCCCAAGAGGAAGGTCGGTGTACACACCCTTCTACATAGAAGTCAAAATACTTAATATTTTATATTCTACTGGGAATCCTGGCTTAGGGGCTTGATTTATTTCTAACACAGGGAATAGTATTAACAACCACATTAAAAGAAATTTTTTATCTCAAGTATTAACCATTTTTACAGATAGACCCAGTATGGGTAGATCAATGGCCTCTGACTCAGGAGAAACTACAGGCAGCCCAGCAACCGGTGCAGGAGCAGTTACAATCTGGGCATATTGAGCCCTCCAATTCTCCAGAACTCACCTATATTTGTCATTAAGAAAAAGTCAGGGAAATGGAGACTGTTACAGGACCTAAGAAAAGTTAATGAAACCATGTTTATGATGGGGGTGCTACAGCCCGGATTGCCATCACCTATGGCCATACCAGCTCAAACCTTTAAAATAATTGTGGATTTGAAAGACTGTTTTTATACCATCCCTCTGCACCCAAAGGATTGCCAGAGATTTGCTTTTAGTGTACCGTCTGCTAATTTGAAAGAGCCAATGACTAGATATCATTGGAAGGTGTTGCCTCAGGGCATGGCTAATAGTCCCACTTTATGCCAGAAGTTTGTCCAAATAGCTATAGCAAAGACTAGGCAGAACCATCCAGAGGTATATATCATCCATTATATGGACGATATCTTGCTAGCTCATGAACAGCATGAAGAGTTGACAGCAGCCTATGGGCATATGCAGGAAGGATTAAGGCAGTATGGTCTGCAAGTGGCTAATGAAAAGGTGCGATTACAGCATCCATATGGATACTTGGGCTATACATTATACCCTAGACATTTCACGCTGCAGCGAATCAGAATTAGAATGGCAGACTGTAAGACTTTAAATGATTTTCAAAAGTTGTTAGGGGACATAAATTGGATTCGTCCTACCTTAGGACTCACAACAGGAGAGCTAAAGCCACTATTTGACATACTCAAAGGTGATTCTGATCCCACTTCGCCAAGGCAGCTCACTAAGGAGGCTAGGCAGAGCTTACAAAAGGTTGAACAGGCCATTACTAACTCCCAGCTAATTTACTGCTCATACAGTGAACCTTGGCAGCTTTTAATTTTGGCAACTGCCCTTACTCCAACAGGTGTCCTATATCAGCACGGGGTGCTTCAGTGGTTACATGGAGCCGCCACCCCTTCTAAAGTTTTGGCACCGTATTATGAGCTTGTGGCCGAAAGAATACAGCAGGGAAGGAAATGTAGCATTTTACACCTTGGACAAGAACCAGCTGCTATTGCTATTCCTTATACAGCCAAACAACTTGACTGGTTGCTAAACATGACCAATTCTTTTCCTCTAGCCTTGGCTCATTACACGGGAAAAATATTGCACCATTACCCTCCTGATAAAATTATTCATTTTGCTTCTAGATCAATGTTCAGCTTTCCTTCAATTGTAAAAGCTCAACCCATTCCCCAGGCGTTGTTAGTTTTCACTGATGGGTCATCAAATGGGACTGCGGCAGTCACTACCTTTGTCAGCGCTCTTGGAGTACTACTTATACCTCAGCTCAGCAGGTAGAATTATTTGCCATCAAGCAGGCTTTGACAATATATCCTCAACCTATTATTGAGGGTCGGCAACTAAGTAATTGCGGATTTTTAAAAAAATCAAAGACAATTTTTTTCATGGAACTAAATAACTTTATTCTGTAATGTATTGCCCATTTTGATCAATGACCTTTTGCCATCTTTCAGGCAGCATCATAATCCCACGTTCAAAAAACTTCTGTTTTTTATTAGCAAAAAACTGAATCAGGTACAATATGACATCATCATCATTATTGAAATTTTTACCATTCAAGGAGTTTTGTAAAGATCGAAACAAAAAGTAATCAGATGGTGCAAGGTCAGGACTATATGGTGGATGTGGCAAAACATCCCAACCAAGCTCCATTAATTTTTGCCGAGTGACCAAAGATGTGTGTGGCCTTGCATTGTCATGATGGAATACAACACCTTTTCGATTTGTCAATTCGAGCCGCTTTTCTTCAACTGCATTGTTTAATTTCATTAGTTGTTCAATGTAGACATCAGAATTGATCATTCGGTTGGGTGGTAAGAGTTCAAAGTAGACAATTCCTTTGTAATCCCACCAAACTGATAACAAAACCTTCTTTTGATGAATATCAGCTTTTGATGTTGTTTGAGTTGGTTCACCTGGCCTGCTCCACGATCTTTTCCGCTTGATATTGTTGTAAACAACCCATTTTTCATCGCCAGTTATCAGTCGTTTTAAAAATGGATCATTTTCATTACGTTTCTTTAGCAAATCGCAGCTGCTAATGCGTTGCGTTAACTGTGATTCTTTCAGTTTGTGAGGAACCCATGTATCGCATTTTTGAACATAGCCAAGTTGTTTTAAGTGATTTTCAATGCATGTATGTGATACATGAAGCTTCTCTGCAATCTCACGTGTTGTACTGTGACAGTCCGAATTGATTATTGCTTTGATTAGGGTGTCATCAACTTCAACTGGACGACCAGAGTGTTTTTCATCTTTGAGTGTAAAATCACCAGAACGAAATTTGGCAAACCAATTTTGACACTGCCGTTCTTTTAAGGCTTCGTCACCATAAACAGCACATAACTTTTTATGAGCTTGGGATGCGTTTTTCCCTTTGCGGAAATAAAAAAGCAAAATATGACGAAAATGTTCCTTTTGATTTTCCATTTTTCAACGAACGCCAAACGAAAACTACAAAACAGATCAAAAAACTTTTTTTACTGATTAACAGCTGAATAGCCAACTATCAAATAACAAAATGTGTTTTACATTTGTACTACGTCTGCAAACCTAAAAATTCAACTGAAGCCATATATGTGTGAAATCAGCAATTACTTAGTTGCCGACCCAATAATATCTACTCAGACAGCCAGTACGCTGTGTTAGCTCTAAACCTAATAGAGACAGTACCCCATATTGCTGCTGCCAAGCAGGGGTCCTCAAACTTTTTAAAGTGGGGGCCAGATCACGGTCCCTCAGAGAGCTGGAGGGCCGGACTGTATGAACTACTAATTCCTGCTGTAACACCTCGGCTGCGCTCACTGCCCAGAAAACCTGGCGGGCCGGATCAGACTCCTCTGCGGGCCGCATGTGGCCCGCGGGCCGTAGTTTGAAGACGCCTGCAATACAGCAATTGTTTCAGGAGATTCAAGAAGTTTTACGCTCTCGCAAGCAAGCTTGCTTTATAGGACATATTCGGGGTCACTCTCAGCTAGCAGGACCTTTAGCGGAAGGTAATGAGCTTGCGGACGGTCAAATGCAGGGCTGTTTCCTAGCCATCACTGATCCAGTCCAGGCAGCAAAAGACTCTCATGCGCTACATCATCAGTTAGCACAAGGGCTTCGACGGCAATTTAAGATCTCACGTGAGGCCGCCAGGCCGCCAGGCAAATTATCCGTGACTGTCCTCAGTGTCCACAGCTCTTACCTGTACCTCATTTTGGAGTGAATCCCCGCGGTTTAAAGCCCAATCAGTTATGGCAGATGGATGTTACGCATGTTCCCTCCTTTGGAAAGCA
This sequence comes from Pipistrellus kuhlii, assembly GCF_014108245.1. NCBI lineage: Eukaryota > Metazoa > Chordata > Mammalia > Chiroptera > Vespertilionidae > Pipistrellus > Pipistrellus kuhlii. The sequence continues at coordinate 139,695,402 of NW_023425404.1, forward strand.
GAAATATGTTCATGTAACTTTGGATACCTTTTCTCACTTTATCCTAGCATCACCTCAGACAGGTGAGGGAGCCAAGCATTGTATAGATCATTTATTATATTGTTTTTCTATTCTGGGTATTCCACAGCAGATTAAGACTGATAATGCACCTGCCTACTGCAGTAAAAAATTTCAGCAGTTTTGCACAACTTTTAGAATCTCCCTTAAACATGGCATTCCTTACAACCCACAGGGGCAAGGCATTGTGAAGCGAGCTCATCAAGAACTCAAAAAATCAGTTTTTTAAAATTAAAAATGGGGAGTATTATACCCACACCCCCAGGAATTTACTTAATCATATAATCTTTATTTTAAACTTTTTGCAAATGGACAAAGACGGCCAGACAGCGGCTCAGCGGTTTTGGGATCCCACACCAAAATGCTTTCCAGATGTATATATTGGAGAGACCCATTGACTAATGAAATGCATGGTCCTGACCCCGTACTAATGTGGGGGAGAGGCTATGTTTGTATTTTCCCTACAGGAGACGATAACCCGTGGTGGTTGCCAGAGCGGTGTGTTCGACATGCCTCGAAGCAAAATCGCGCAGCTGCGAGCCCAGCTGAACGGCCTGATGCGTCAGAAGAAGAGGCAGCGTGGGGGCCGGCGACGGAGAGTTTCCCTTCGCCGTGACAAGCTGCCAGAGATCCGTGTGGTTGCGCAGTTGGTTTCCTTCCTATGGCTACTATCGAGATTGATGGCTGTGCATGCTGCGGTTTATTGGGCGTATGTACCCAACCCACCACTGCTACATCCAGCAACCTGGGAGGATAAGAACATTCCTGTTTATGTTAATGACACCAAGGTCTTGGGGCTTATGTCCTCGGGCCACATTTTCTCAGCCTGGGCAGAAGGGTACAATTATCAAGGAGTTACCAAAGGGACACCAGTGTGTTTTTCCTTTGAGGATAAAGAAGGCTGCACCATGGTCCAGAGACTGTCTGACATCGATACCCATCACTCTGCAGGTATCCACTGGAGTATGGATAGCTATTACATTGCTAGAAATGGCACACGGCACGCCGTGGTCCTGGGACATACCCGCAGGGAGTCAAATCTCGTGGGCCTTTGGAGCCATCTAAAAATGACCTTGGGCTGATGTGGCGGACATGTCATGCGAATGAAACCGTCTGCCGCAGGTCCCTATGCGACTGGGCCAAGACGAACAGCAATCTTCGGCCAAAGAACTTAGTGACTGGACTTTGGACAATGGACAATGTTACTTACCAAAGAGATTTGTGGAAAATGGTGGCTGCCATGGACTATATCACTGTCGGGAAGGAGAATGTGACGGTGCAGCCACAAAGGGAGTCATTAGTGGCTCGGGGAGTAGCTGGAATGTGAGCGTGTCCGCATGTGTACCTGAACCTTATGCCTTGTTACTGGGTAATTTTAATATTAGCCTAGATAATGAAACTGGAATAACCAGCATCGCTTGTAATAATTGTAGTCTAACTAATTGCATTAATGGCACTACCCCTTCCTTCTTAATCTTGTATCAACCTGTATTTGTCCTCCTGCCAGTTTACACCACCCAAGAGTGGTACTCTGACATGGAGCTTGCTGTGCTTCAGACAGTAGAAAGGGCCTTAAGCCGAACGAAAAGATTTGTAGGATTGTTAATAGCAGGTATCACAGCCTTAATCACTTTAATTGCTTCTGCCATATCGTTAACAACTTCCATTCAGACAGCAGACTATGTGAACAACCTGGCTTACAATGTAACGCAAGCATTACAAACCCAAGAGAATTGGGACAAGAAAATAGAGCAAAGGGTGAACACTCTCTATGATGTTGTACAAATCCTAGGCGATGAGATTGTAAGCTTGGAGGTGAAAAGCTCTCTAAGATGCCACGCCGCATTCTCATGGATTTGCATAACACCAAAAGAGTATAATGATTCTAGGTTTCCATGGGAAAATGTCAAAAGGCATCTTCAGGGTATATGGTATGATGCAAACACCTCCCTTGATTTGAGAATGTTGCATGGAGAAATCCAAGATTTGCTGAATGCACCAAAGCTTGATATAGATATAGCCAAACTCCGAGAGTTTGTATCCCGGCTACGGGACAACTTCCCAACTATAAGTGCTTTCCTTCATGGAGTAATAGGCCTAATTGCAGTAGCAAGTTTCCTGGTACTTTTATGCATGTTGCTGCCTTTCTGTATAAGATTAATCTGTAAGCAAATGTACAAGTTAGCCATGGACATCCGCCTGCTTCAGCTGCATCGAGAGAAGGACAGCATCCCGCTTAAGATGTAATAAATTAAAAAGGGGGAGCTGTGGGAAGCCGTGTTCCGTGGGGCCCGAGGGCAAGGATGGAGCATAGGGTAGGGACGCCTACCTGCTCTCCTGCAGGGGATTGAGCACAGGGTAGGGACGCCTACCCGCTCTCCCCTAAGCCTTCAGGGTTAACCAAGGACAGGGCAGACCATAGCCCCATTGTTAGAGAGTGCGCGTGATGCACGACTTATCTGGATGTTCTCAGCTAGGCTGTTCTCAATGATATCTAACCAGACGCTTGCTCTATGTATCTTTTCCAAGAATGTCTTGAGGGGCTGACGGGTGGCCTTGTCCTGGGAAAGGGGCACTTGGAGAAATGCCCAGAAAAGCCTCATAAATGTACGCTTGCAACTAATAAAGTTGCTGCAGTCTCATCATGGACTAGCAGTCCTCCTGAAGTCCTGCTTTCTCTTGTCTTTATTTCTCTTAAAACCTCCTAGCCCTACCTCCAGGACCTGTGATGCTGGCTGGATCTGGTAAGTTACCTACAAAAAGGGGTTACCTATATGATTGTCAGCTGATTTCTTAACAGAAACTATACAGGCCAGAAGGGAGTGGCAAGAAATATTCAAAGTGATGAATAGCAAAAACCTACAATCAAGATTACTCTATCCAGCAAAGCTATCATTTAGAATTGAAGGTCAGCTAAAGAGCTTCACAGACAAGAAAAAGCTAAAGAAGTCCATCACCGCCAAACCATTATTATATGAAATGCTGAAGGGTATTCTTTCAGAAGAGGAATAAAAAGAAATTATGAACAACAAAGTAACGACAAATACTTATCTATCAACAAGCAAATCTAAAAATCAAGTGAATAAAAAAATCTGATTAAGAGAATAAACTGGTGAATATAAGAATCAGGGGCATAGAAAAGGGTGTGGGGTGTGAGAAGACACTTGACAAAAATCGTAAACTTATGGGTGAGGACAATGGGGGAGGAGGGTTAGGGCAGGGATACCGAGTGGAGGGGAGCTATGGGGGAAAAAAGAGGAATAACTCTAATAATCTGAACAATAAAGATTTATTTAAAAAATAAAGAATTCCATTTATTTCTATTTAATGCAAAAGTAGTTCCTTAATTCTTTTTTTAAAATACTGTAAAAAATATTTAGACATTGTTTTAAGTCTGACTTTAGGAATCTTTGGAAACTTCTGGGATCTATCTTATCTAACTTTCCTAAGTGATGTCTTTCTAAAAGATGGCTTTACAAAAAGAAAATACAACCTACTTATGCTCACAATCTTTTCAGTAGATGATAATTATACTTTAATTTAATTCGTTGTACCTCTGCCCACTGCATTGATCTTTGGTCTGTTTCAGTGCAAGTTAACTTATTTTGATATTTTATGACATGAATCACTATAGGAATTTAATTAAATTGATATATTAACTGTGCTGTAATTGCCACTGAAGTATTGTAGATGTCAGGCCATTCTGCTTTCATCCCAGATCATGACTGGAAATAAGATGTTACAATGAGATTCTTTTCTTTAGGAAGAGAAGTATACAAAAATAAATAATCCAAAAAGATCTATTTTTACTCAGGATCTAGAATTAGACTTTAAACTTTTAGATAGAAATTATAAATGCTTTAGCAGAGTATTTTATTATTTGTTTCAAATTTTTCTAATGTTCCCATGTTTAATGCTCTGTGTTCATGATATGATTATTGACAATTGTAAGTTGTTTCCATTTCAATTTTCACTGATAATATTTTTAAAATCTTTCCTAATAATCTACTTTAATATTCCACACCACATATTATCAATATAAATCCCTACAAAAATAAATGAAGGAATTTAGCAAATTTATTATCTGAACACAAGGAGATTATGCACCTTGAGGTATTTATCCATTTAGCAGCCTGGATACTACATAACAGAACTAACTGGGCCAAGTGTTTAAGATAATTAAACTTTGATTTAATAAGGGAGAACACTTTACACACTATTATACTTAGACTGAAACAGTAATATCTTATTTTTCATAATAATTTAAGTTCAAGTGTGTTTAATATGTTTTTAATATTTTTGTTTATTCAAAATCCATACTATTGCATGCAATAAGATATAAAAGTAAAATCCAAGTAGGAAATAAGTCAAATTAATCTGAACTTACTTATTCTTTTATCCCAAATTAATTTAATTCCTCCCCAAAATAGATGGACTATAGTAGGGGTGTTGAACTCAATCAGAGAAGGGGCCAAAATCTAAAATCCAGCCTAAATCGCGGGCCGAATGGTTTACTGAACAGTCATAAACTGTCATTGTGATGGAAACGCAGCGGAGTGCAGTGATGACAGCGTGGTGCGGGCCACATTGCAAGGCCTGGCAGGACGGATTTGGCCCGCGGGCCTTGTGTTTGACACATGTGGACTATAGACAAGCATTTGGGGCATTAATAAGCATCCTATCTAATAATAGAGTAATATGCAAATAAACCATCACTCCACAACAAAATGGCGGCCCCCATCGCTGCTGGAGTGTCCTGCCTCTCCTTCCGAGCAGCGAGGCTGGATCTTCCTCCTCCAAGGTAGATCTAGCCTCCCTGCTGCACTGCTGCTGCAGTGTCTGGGCCTGTCAGCCCTGCTGGGGATCCCGGGGACCGAGCAGTGAGGCTGGATCTGCCCCCAGACATGGCAGACAGAGCCCAGGCAGCAGGGCTTGGAGCTTCCTTAGGGTCCCAGCAGCAGGGAAGCCTCAGGCCAGGCCCAGCAGACAGAGCCCAGACTGCAGGGCTTGGGAGCTTCCTTAGCACTGTGGCAGCGGGGAAGCCCCAGGTGAGGCCTGGCAGATAGAGCCTGGACAGCAGGGCTTGGGGGCTTCTTTAGCGCAGAGGCATTGGTAACACCCCCAGACCCAGCCAGGGGACAGAGCCCAGATAGCAGAGCATGGGGGAATTCCTTAGCCTGGGAGTGACGGGGAAGCCCTCAGATGTGGCAGACAGAGCCCAGACAGCAGGGCTTGGGGGCTTCCTTAGCAAAGTGGCAGTGGGAACACCCCCAGGCCCCACAGACAGAGCCAGGACAACAGGGCATGGGGACTTCCTTAATGTACTGTTGTAGGCGGCGAAGCCCCTGGCCTGGCAGACAGAGCACACTGCAGGACATTAGTGCTTCATCTCCATGGCTGCAGCAAAACCCCCAGGCTCCACAGAGAGCAGAGGACCACTGGGAGTGGGCCTAAGTTATCCATCCCCTGAGAGCTCCTGGATTGTAGAGCGTGCAGGTTGGGCTGAGGGACCCCCATGCACAAGTTTCTTGCACCAGGCCTCTAGTTTATTTATATACAGCTTTAATTAACTTTTAATACATTAATACTTTCTAATATCTTAAAATCCTAATTGGCTGGAATTTCCCTCTTTACCCTGTAACAGGCCTTATAAATTTGATGATGTTTCCTTAACACTCAAAACAATGTAATTTATAGTGTCATAAATAAATACACTGTATTTGAGAGCAAATAAATTAAATGCTAAGTTAATAAATAAGTGCTAAAATATATTTTGGTCTTGAAGCTCTATGAGAATGTAAAAAATTAATCCATTTTTTAAATTGCTAAATTTAAAAATAATCATTTTTATTAAACTTTATAGTTCAGAACAATTTTAGATTTACAGGAAAATTGCAATAGATAGTATAGAGTTTCATATACCTCACACTCAACTTCCTCCGTTGTTAATATCTTCCTTTAAAATCTCAAACAATTCATGATTCCATACTGATGCACAAGTATATATTTTAAATGTCATATATTAGTGTATTCTCAATTAATGAATCAATACTAAAGCATTATTATTCATTCATGTTCCTATTTGATTCAGATTGCCTTAATTTTTACCTAACATCAGGTTTTTGTTCCAGGATCCCATTCAGAGTTCTGTATTACTAGTCCTCCTGTCTCTGTAATCTTCTCTTGTCAGTTTCTTAGATATTCCTTGTTTTGGATGACTTGAGGGTACTAATTGGGCATTTGGCATAATATGTCTCAATAGGTATTTGATGTTTTTCTGGTGATTAAATTCGGGTTACATGTCTTGGGAAGAAGAGCATGGAGTTAAAATGCCATTTCTGTCACATCATTTCAAAGGTACATACCATCAACATGATTTATCATTGTTGATATTGAACTTCAACACCTGACTTAGGTGGTGTTTGTCAGGTTTCCTAAATGTCAAGTTACCAAACTTCCCTATTTTCAATCTGTACTTTTGGAAAAGAAGCCAATATGCACAGCCCACATTTAAGGAGTTGGAAACTATGCTTCACCTACTTGAGAGCAGAATACGCACAGGAATTATTTGAAAATATTCTGCATGTGAGATTTGTTCATTATTTTTGTTTTCTTGTTTATTTACTTATTCGATCATTTGGTCATATAAGTATGAAAGGATATCTAATTTAAATCAATAACATCTGGTACCGATGATAACTATTAAAAAGGAGGGATAGTTAAAAACAAACAAACAAAACAAAACAAAAAAAACCTTATGTCTGAAAGGCTTTATGACTTTCCATATATCATTTACTAGCATATGGCTTGCCAAGTTGTCTCTGATACTATTACATACTAACAATGGTTAAAATAAAATAGTCTTGGGTACCCTTTTCTTTGATTTTCTCTATATTTGAGTTATATGCATCTTTACCAGTAAAGAAAGGGGCAAGAAATCTATTCTCAGTACCTCTTCAGGAAAAGCCAGATGGAGAAAGCTGGTTTTACTTAAAAGTAACTTCTCATTTTCTCTTTTTCTAACCTACATATTCAATTTTTCTCCCTATTTTAGTAAAAATATATATTTTCTTCATTTATGGAACCTTTCCCATGTGTTCTGTGCTGAGGATAATGAGCAATCTTGCTATGTTTGGTTTTCATACAACATTTATTATAATTAAATTTGGTTCATTCTTAGTTAAATTGAGGAAAGCAGAGATTAGATATAGTCTAACCAACTGCATTTTTCACCCTGTGTCCACTAGGAAGTGTATAACTTTCCTCATTTCTTTCTGCAATTACCTCAGATACTTTGATTCAAATACTACATACCTTCCAGCAAATGTTAGAATGTTCAGTATAAGACCCTAGAAGTTCATACAAATCATAACTGTCTAATCATAGGACAGATATCAGGGAAATTTTCTTGGTGAATTATAGATATTCCAATCCTGCACAATCATAATTGAGTAATATAGACCCTAGTTTCTGTTTTATTTGCACATATAAGAACTTGGCACGTGTAAAATGAAAAGATAACACTACATAGGGATTAGCTTGCATCCTCTACATGTCTGGCATCTTGCATTCGTAAAATGGAAACCATAAAGTTGATTGCATGTTTTTACCATTAAAGACCCCATTTTTAAGATAGAAATTTCAAGTCATATTTTCTGAACCTTAAAAGAACGATTTCTTTGAAAAAAAAAAAAATTAAGCTGATTCTGAATCCTAGCCAAAGAAACTGACTCTACATTAAGAATTTATGTTCACTATTATTTAATTATATTTATAAAATTATGCCATTATATATGGTTGTTAACATCAAATTACACTTCCAAGAATCTTACATCCAAAATTGCAATAAAGATAAGCAAATGCAATGCATTTTGCCTGCACTTAACTGTTGGATGAACCAATCTACAGTAAATATTACCCATTTTGAAAGAACAGAGAAAAATTTTAATGCAATAAAACTCCAGAAAGATCCCAATTGAATTAGATATTTGTAAACCTAATTTTACTACATGTTATTGGAACCCAAATATTTTGCTTCCCAAATGCTATTGTAGATAAATATTCTGATCAGAAGTGTTTTTCACACAATTCTGCTACCACAGTACAACACAATTATATTTATTGTCTTTGAGACCCAAATTGACTCAAACATGTGCCTCTTTTATTTGTACTACAATGACCTTGTGTATCACTTTCTTCTGAAAAATGCCTTCTTACTAATTTAGATTTAAAAATGCTGAAACATTTGTATTAAAAATATGTGATATTTGCAGAGTTAAGCTGAGTTGCATAGAATATCAATTGGAGGAAACACTTTACTTAACTCTCCATGTAATTGCTGAGAAGTTATTGTGAGTGGGTATGAAGCCATAATTTCTCATTTTTATTACCAAACTCTGGTAACTAAGTAATATTACCCTTTCATCTACAGTGCTGTAATATGTTTTTAAGGAAGGTATATAAGGAATCATGTGACAGTAACAGCTATTTACATATCTTTAACCTCTCCTATGTTTTAATAAAGATTTCCTAAATACACATACTATTTTTCAGACATGTACATAATTTAATTTATACAGGAAGAGGAAGTCTTGAAGCAGGACATGATTAACACAGGTAATATCTACCAATTTAAATGCTGACAGTTGTTTCATTTTACAACTTTTACACAGTATATCCCTCATGTTAGCTGCAAAGAGGGAACAATTTACTTAGCAAACAAAGACTATCATTCTATGGGACAAAGAGAGCCAGCAGGTTGACATCTATGAATTATGCAAATAATGGAGTAGAAAACAACTAGGTCCTAATAAGCAACTGCTATTCAGATGGAAAAGGGGAGTGGGAGAAAGACTGTTCTCAGATAATTATTAAAGTTGGGAGGGCACTTATTCCCAGGGTGCATCTCAGGGAGGACGGGTTTGTTTTGGTTTGCCTCCTCAAGTGGAAATTTAAGTGTGAATTAAAAAATGGCATGCTGTGTTTGAGAAGTGGATTCTTTTCTCTTTGCCAAAGAGAAACATTGGATACAGGGCAACATGTCATTGATTTTGAAGCTCCAATGCGCTTTTTATAATCTCATGGTGAATAGTAAGTAGTTTAATGCTCTTTATTAGAGAATATTTAGGAATGATGTTAATAAATATAGTGTTTACACTGTTGCTCATTTCACTTGACAGAATGTTACCACCTGCTCCTTAATATTTTTGGTTAACACAAAAGTAAAGCCCTTATTAAGGAATAAAAAGAGCAAATGTGTTCTCAAAGGAGACATTTATACACATGTAACGCTTATTGTACATATGATAAATTTCTTCTTAAATTAGCTAATATATGTAAGGCTCATAGATTTTAGAGATTTGAAACGTTTCCCACTAATAAAATTTTATCACATATGTTGTTTCCTACTAAATTTTGACAAAATTTTTTGATAGGGATATGATAGGGTTATTAGAAAATGGGATAGTACAAAGTGAATAAGTAGTCCAGATAATATGGATAGGCAAGTCACACTCTTAGCAACGCATCCCAATACTACCTAGGCAGTACACTCAATTTATAGGCCTGCTGATATTTAAACTTTTCACTGATAACCTGTGTAATGCAATAAGAATAATGCTTAGTGAGTTTCAGGAATCACTGAATAAAAATCATGCCTAAGGAATTTTAAGATACTTTAAATCACAAGAAATGTGCTACCTCTCCAAGAACTGAATTCATAAGATGCTTTCATCCTGGTAGTAAACTGTAGTTCTTTAGTTTCAAAATATAATATGTGATATTCTATATGACTTCCACAGCTTTTTGTCTGAGGGCAACTGTACAATTTTACAAGACACCAGTGAATGAAAAAGCTTTTCAATTTTTGGAACCTAGATATAGCCCCCAAAAGTGATGAGCTGTGTACTCTGCAACACTGCACACCATGTGGGTAGTGATGGAGAAATTCTCTGGGTACTGTTGGCAAGTTACTCTGAGTCTCTAATGGAAGAAAATTATATAGTACTTTCTAAAGTGACAGTATCACTCTAGTAATGTGCAGATAAAGTGTTCCACTGAAATCTAATAGCTCACGCGCGCCAGAAATATTATTAAAATAATTGCTTCCTCCTACTTTATCCTTCTTTTTTTTGGCAAAGTGCTACTTCATGTGACAGCAGGTTTTGTGTGTGTGTGTGTGTGTGTGTGTGTGTGTGTGTGTGTGTGTTTTAAGAAGCAATAAACTATAGCAGGACACAGAAACGACAATGGCAGTGATCTCCCTCTTTAATAATTATAACATATGACTGCTGAAATAACATGCAGCCTGGAAAGCTGCCTTCTAATAGAACAGTTGTGGATAATTGAACTCCTGCTCATTGTTCGAAAGGTCATGAGGTTTGAGTGGGTTCTTTTTCTTTTGGTAAATTATTCAGCTTGAGTATTTATTGGCCTGTCAAAAGGAAAGTATTGTATGAACTGTCTTTGTTGCTCTTCAGTGTCTCCTAATTTGATTGTGTTCTTTTCTGGGCATAACCTCGACAGAAAGTTTCCATCTCTCTTTATCAAATTCCAGTACAGAGACCTCTTCTTATCTTTGCTCCTTTCTGCATAGATCAACCTCATGAATCAGACAAACATGACTTAAGTCAATGAGACAGAATTATAATACTGAGTGAACGGAGAGTTTGGGTTTGAATTTTTGTTTCAAGGTTGAGCAGACCATTGCTTTTATTAATATTTGGGAGCAATCTTTAAAAAAAATTACAATAGGAGGAGTGGGGTTAATTTTGAATGAATTGCTAGAATTAAGATGATCTACAGTCATCTATATTATAATAGAATGGCAAAATCGATATCTCCCAGCCCTAATTCTACAACAGTCATGTTTAAACAATTTCCACATTCCTTACTATAGTTTTTAGGTCAATTTTGAATAAATTTTGGTTGCAACCTGGGGAGTTCCATTACTCCTACATTGTCTTACTGCCCAAACTTCCTTGTCCTTCATAACTATTTTCTGTGTCTAATACTGGATATAAGAGAATTAAGTCAAGAGTGAGAGGGTATGAGAAAATAAAAGGTGGCTGAATTTGTGAAAATGTATTCCACACGCAGCCTCATTTTCTAATGACCACTGCAATCCTTGCACCTAGGTATTTACATAAAATTGAACTTTTTTTATTGCTTTCATATAAGGAAAAGTGGTCTCTTCAAAATTCTGTTCTTCTCAGTCAATAGCTCTCTGTACCAGAAATTTCCATTTATTGATTATCTTGGGTGTACCTAGAACTAAGCTATAATAACTCTATTTAACTTTTACAACAGTCACATGCATCAACCAGATACAGAGAGTTAGTCATTTTCTCCTGGTTCCATTTCTTATAGATGACAGGGCTATGATTTGAACCAAAATTTAAATAACACCAAAATCCAGAATCTAATTTATTTCTATGTTAAATAAGTGCTGGATGGTTGTAAAACCAAATGGTACTGACAGGAAATATTAGGTTCAAAAGGGACTGTTAATACATGAGATATTACTGATTCAATTCATCCAATAGGTATTGACTTCTGTGATGGCACAAAGGTCACTAACATGCCAGCCTACTACTTCTAGTTCCCTTTGTTCTTATTTGTTATTAGAGGCCCAGTGCATGAAATTCATGCACAGAGGGATGGTTCCTCAGCCCAGCCAACACCCTCTCCAAACTGGGACCCCTTGGGGGATATTTGACTGCCCATCAGACATCCCTCTCACAATTTGGGACTGCTGGCTCATAACTGCTCACCTGGCTGATTGCCCCTAATTGTGTCTGCCTGCCAGCCTGGTCGCCCCCTAACCACTTCCATGCCTGCTTGATTGATGCCTAACTGCTCTCCTGCCAGCCTAATTGCCCTCAATCACCTCCCCTGCTGGCCTGATCCCCCTCAACTGCTGTCCCTGCTGGACCAGCATCCTCCATGCTCTGCAGAGCCACAGGGCCCCCAGGTCTCATCATGTGGAACAGCTGCCAGGCCCCACCTCCGCTATGCACATGGCCATCTTGTGGCAGCCATATTGTGGTGGCCATCTTGTGACAACATTTTTGTGGGACACCACCTAGGCTATTATTATATAGGATAATTTCCACCTTATTCTCTTGGCCTCTGGTTCCATCTTTTGTCTCTTTACTATCTATATCCATCAATTTGGCCCTGTTCCTGATTTCATTCCAGCTTTGCCTCTCAGGTTTTGTTAACTGAGTGCTTGACTACCGAGGTTCCTCTTACTACTTGAGTAGACTGCTCATGAAGATCTGTGCTCTCCCAAGGAGATCACATACAGCCTTAGCATTTCAAGTGCTTTGGCTTCAACTCAGCAAAGCCTGATACTCACCAATCCAAAGAAAACCTCCAACTGGACTAGAGAAAAGCTTCTGTCAGGGAAATTGCAGATATAATCTGCAATGTATTTCTTGATGGATGGTTGACAACATTTTACTATAAAAACCTGAATACCTAATGTTTAAGGTACTTAATATGAAAACCAGCTTCAAATGGTAGAAAAATATATATTGAACAGTGGTAGTTTTATTCATGGGCTTTCTTATTTTAATCGAAGACTCATTTCTTCCCCCTTGAGATTTCTAGATTGTGAACCTTTGCATTGATATAAGCATTCTGCTTCTGACTTGGTTTATTAGACTTCCTCTGTTCTGTCAGTCTTGGCTTGGAATGTAATTCCCATTTCTGTTAAGTTTAATGCCACTTCCTATTCTCATGATCTATTGCTATGTAACAAAATACCTCAACAATTAGACTCTTAAATCCCACCATTTTGTTTTCCTTGCCATTTTTACACTGCGAATCTGGGCAGTTTGGCTAGTGATTCCTCTTTCTCTCAAGACATTGTGGTGCCTTGTTGGCTTTGAGTGAGCAATAGGTTTCTGGGGACCCAAGATGCCTTTGCTCACACATCTATTGTCTTTGCCGTTTTGGCTGGAAGACTGAGTCAGTTGGAACTGGTGACCATATACTCTCCAGCAGGGGGTACTTGATGTACTTGAGCTTCTCAAGTGGAGAATCACAACTCCCAGAAATAAGGATCCAAGACACATGAAGCAAAACCTGCCTTTTTCTTATGTCTTGGGTCCTGCAACTGCACAGCATCATTTCTGCTGCCTTCTAATGGTCAGAGGAGACACAGACCCACCAGGTTCAAAGGGAAGGAACATCAATCCCACTCTCAGTAGCAGGAGTACCACAGAATTTGTGGCTTTCATCTCAGGTGCTTCCTATACTCTGTGTCTGTTTCCCTCTCAATTTTACTTTGTGTTTCTATTCAGAGCCTGAAAATCTAAATTCCGTTTATAGTGAAATAATTGATAAAATCTCTTGGTTCTAGGCCAAAACCGGCTTGGCTCAGTGGATAGAGCATTGGCCTGCAAACTGGAAGGTCCCAGGTTTGATTCTGGTTAAGGGCACGTACCTTGGTTGCGGGCACATCCCCGGGGGGGGGGGGGGGGGGGGGGAGGGGGAGGGTGCAAGAGGCAGCTGGTCGATGTTTCTCTCTCATCGACTTTGCTACCTCACTATCCCTCTCCCTTCCTCTCTGTGTAAAATCAATAAAATATATTTTTTTTTTAAAGAAAGAAAAAAATCTCTTGGTTCTAGTTCAATTCCATTCATTTGTTTCTTAACATACTTTGTCACCTATTACATGGTTGAGTGTTACAAGAAGCAATGATAAGAAAGCAATACAATAAAAAGCAATTTTCAAAATATGGACTTTGTTGCCCGGCTTTGAAACTTAGCTCTAAATTCATTTATAAATTATGCAATCTTAAACAATGTACTGGGGCCTCAATTTCCTCTTTTGTAAAGTGAAGATTAAAATGCTCATATTATGTGGCTATTTCAAATATTGTATAAAATGATGTATATTAAGTACTAAGTTATATTGTCTTGCACTTAAAAGCACCTAGCAGCAAAGAACAGTAGCTATGATTAATAGTAGTTATTATTACTCACTGTGTGAGCCTGAATTAGTCATTTAATATTTCTAGGACTCCTCTTTTACATATATCATTGTTCTATAAAATTAAGAAACTTGAATTTTGTTGTTGTTATGCTTATGGTTGTTACAGTAAAAAGTGAGAGAGCAAAATCAGCAAAGGGTAAAGGCTCATGGAGAAAAGTCCAAGGGAAATCAGGCTTCCAGGTATCTCCTCTGAGTGGAGTAACATGGGAACATAGCTAAACTTCTCTGGACAAATTAGTACAGCATGGCTCAAGCCTCAGTCATGCAGAAACACTGTCATGGGGAAGAATGGTCCAAGGGTTCAGAAGTCATCTTCCTGGAGTGTGAAGACAGGCCTTCCTTGGGGGCGTGCATAGTTTTAGCGACCTAGGCCAGCTAGGGTTACTCCTTCCTTCCCACATACTATTCTCAGATGCTAATAATCAGGGAGCCTGGATGCAGGGCATATAGGAAGTCTGTTCATGGGTTCCCATGTTTTTGATAAAAATAAAATTGTTCTAAAAATTAAAGTCTACTAAAAATCAAAATTCAATTAGAACAGTAGAATAGTTTAACAGTTGTCTTCAAGTTGTTTTATCTAATTGATATTGTATTATAAGAAATATTATTGCAGCCTTAACCAGTTTGGCTTAGTGGATAGAGCATCAGCCTATAGACTGAAGAGTCCCGAGGGTCCTGGTTCAGTTCTGGCCGAGGGCACATGCCCAGGTTGTGGGCTCGATCTCCAAATGGGGGGCAGGGGCAAGTAAGAGGCAGCCTATCAATGATTCTCTCTCATCATTGATGTTTCTCTCTCTCTCTCCCTCTCTCTGAAATCAATAAAAATATGTTAAAAATAAATGTTAAAAAAACCTTTAAAGAATAAAGAAATTCTATTGCCTTACCTTTAAATTTTCTTTTATCTTTTTCTATTGCCTTACCTTTGCCTAGTACCTTTAAAATTTCTTTTATCTTTGCGTTTATAAGCAAAGAACTGAACTTTTTCTTATCAATACTAGCTTTTACTATTTTTAGTAGAAAAAAATTGGAAAAGATACAAATATCCATCAACTAATAAATGGATAAAGTTCAATGTTCTTCAGCCATTAAAAAAGAATATAGCACTGAAGTATCTTACAGCAAAACTTGAAAACATCTAAGTGAAAGGAGACAGACCGAAAGAGCACATATATGATTTACGTAAAATTTCCAGAATAGGCAGATTCAGAGACAGAAAATAGAGTCATATTTTCCAGAAGATGGAGAGATAGGGGAAAAGTGAAGTGACTGGTAATGATAAAGGTTTTCTCTTTGGGGTGATGAAAATGTTCTGAAATCAGCAAAGATGGTTACACACCGTTGTGGACACTAATATCTACTAAATTGTACACTATAACATGATAAATTTTATGGTATGGTGATTTATATATCAATTTTTAAAACTAGCTCTCTACCACAAATAATTTAGGTTAATTTTCACCACCATCTGCTCTGTTTTTATGCACCAAATTGGCAGACACATCTATTTGAAAAAATAAGTATAATTCTAATGCATCTAAGTAGTCCCTTTGGACAATTTCTTAACCTCCTTTCTTTCTCATTCCATTATAGATATGCGCACAATCCTTTACCTTTATAAAGTTTCACAAAAGTTAGTGTGATAGGAACTCTTCTTTCCCTTAGACCTCCTAACATTGCTGCAACAGTAGAATTCTTATGACCATCATGGCTTATTAGGTCTATAAAATAGGCTGAATAACACAGTAATTAGGCAGGAAATAGCCAACTGCTGCATTTCTAAACCTCTTTAAATTATAGCTTGATACATTGTTAGTAACATTGATCTAAGTGGAAAAAAATAAGGGGGGGGTTTGTTTTGATACTTGCTTCTTTCGATTTTTATGTTTTGTTTTGCATCATTACAGAATGGTGTACAACCAGCAAGAGGATTGTACTTTCTGAATGTATACACAAAAGCCTGGACTTCATTTAATATAGAAAACATTGAAAACTCCATGCTTTAATGGGATTTTATAATGTATACTAGAGGCCGATGCATGAAATTCATGCAATGGGCTCAGAGTCTGCCTCTGCCCAAGTGCTGCAGCTTAGTCTGGTCTAATTAGCATATTATGCTTTTATTATTATAGATTGTGACAAGTATACTTTATTTCTCTAATATGGTAAAATTAGATTTTTTTTTTTTCTGAAATGAATTATCTGTGTACCTTGGTTTAGTGATGATTTCATTTGTAATCAATTATGTACATCTTAAATTTTACTGATATTAAAAGAATCCTTAATATAAACAAGCTTTTAAAATGATTTCTGTAGAGAAAATAGCTTTAATTAGCAGCTTATCTTCCACTTTCAGGTTTATGAAAATATATGTCCAAACAAATAAAATTTAGAAGAATCCTTGTAAAAAAAAATGAGATTATTTTGACTACAATAAAATGCTTTGTTTCTAATGTAAAAAATCAATCTATGTAACTCAAAGGTAAATATTATTCATCAAAACACATTAGTAACTTCACTGATTTATAACAAACCAATGCTTATCTCTATTTTTTCAGTTCAGAATGTTAAGGTTATCTCACTTGCTTAAACCTGTTTGAGGAAAGGTATGAAGATTAAGCCTGTACGTATGTGTACACAACATGCTCATGCCCACACAGAATTCTAAAACTTGGTTTTCTGTTAGAAAGTATCTAGCTTTCATTTGTAGAAGTTGATACAATAAAGAAAAGATTTAACTTTTTAAAATAAAATTAATATATATTGTAATATTAGTTAAAGGTGAACATAGCAATTTGCTATCTGTGTATATTACAAAATGATCACTAAAATAAGTTGTTATTCTTCACTATGCATAGTTACAACTGTTTCTACTAGTGATGGGATTTAACCTTTAAAAACTGAGTTTTTGGTGTTTTCTGTAAACTGTTTCTTAAATCACAGGTAAATTTTGACTTCCAACTTTAGTAAGACTATCTCAGAGGAGGAAGATATGCCAAACATCATACTCAATAGGCTTTTAGGTCATTAGTCAAATATAACCATAAAAAAATGCTTTCACAAAGTCGTGACTTGCCGAAACGGGTTTGGCTCAGCGTTAGAGCGTTGGTCTGGGGACTGAAAGGTCCCAGGTTCGATTCTGGTCAAGGGCATGCACCTTGATTGCGGGCACATCCTCGGTAGGGGGTGTGCAAGAGGCAGCTGGTCGATGTTTCTCTTTCATTGACGTTTCTAGCTCTCTATATCTCTCCCTTCCTCTTTGTAAAAAAATCAATAAAATATATTAAAAAAAAAAAGTCCTGACTTGCTAATTGACATGGTATTGCCCTGAAGAGAAAATCACACTTATTTTATCTGAGTGAGTGTTTCCTTTGAAAAAGTTATCTGTGAATATTCAGTTCTTGCCAACACAGATTTTATTTCCAACTTTTTATCAACATCACCTCCTCTGCTCAGTTTCTTTGATGTCACCCTGTCTGCTCATTCATTTTTCAATCTGAAATATACCAAGACAGTTCTTTATGCAACAAATAATAGTAAACATGGACTATAAAATAGATTATCTTTAACTTAGGTTAAAGGAAAATGCGATTCATCCTCCCCCTCAATTTTAATTTATATTTTTCCTTTAAGTTGTTATACCAAAAATATTGCAATAAAGTACACCATGAAAAATGTCCATCTCTTATGTCCCTCTGTCCTGATATTTATCATGTTTTATTGGAAAATGGTCTGTGAACTGGCTGCAACATTCATATTGAATACACATGCATGTGTATGCTCACAGGCATGCTATTATAGTAGGTGATATTAATGGTTAATCCAAGTAAACGATTGTAAGATGCATAGCAGTAAATTGTCCTGATTCCTTGGAGTGACTTGAAATTATCTCTCTACCTCAGGATAGTAATTTTACTCACAAACTCCTGGCAGAGTGGAGAACTTATTGTATTTTCCTCTGAATAAGAGTATTTACTAAAATAACATGAAGCTAAATCAAATAGAACTATTACAACAAACAACTTGGGAAATTAAATACTTGTGTGGTTTTCTGTTTTTCCTATTATAAACTTCTATAAATTTTAAATACTTTTTTAAGATATCCACACTGTATCAATAATTAGACACGGTGGCCATCAGTGAAGGTGGCCTTAATGCCTCAGTAGCCTTTGTAATCAAACCAAAACCTGAGCCAGAGTCCATGCACTAAAACCTGAGAAAAATTAAACTCAGGAACAACCAATCAGAAACCCTGGGCAAGTAGCCTTTCCTAACTAGGGCAATGCTTAAGCTGTGGCCAATCAAGTGACTTCCTTGTTTTGCTTCTTTATAAGACCCTCTCCCCAAGTTCCTGAGGGAGGATGGCTTCTCTCTACCTCTTGTGTGGCACTGCTGGGTTCTAACCAATGCATGCTCAAATAAGCTCTCGAACATTTTAATGTACTTCAGTGTATCTTTTAAATTATGAAATGATTAACTTCATGGCGTCTTTTAATGCACCAATGTACAATGGAATGAAATATCCCCTTTTCACCGAGTGTACCTTTTCCACTGCTCTCTCTTAATCTCCTTGAACAGATTCTTAAGTATCTCCACGTCTTGCCACAAAACACACCAGAACTTTCGTTTTCTGGATTTTATTTATGCTTCCTTAACAAAACCGGGCACACGTATTCTTTTATAAAGTTGACCATGCATGTACCCTTGAAGGACTAACAAATAAATGCAACCGTCTCCCTTCAACTGATGGACTTATACTTGATCCACTGATTGGCGCCGCGGACTTCAAAGGGCGGGTTGTCTTTGTAGAGGTGATGGGCTATTTCTTCCAGAGGCGGCTCCAGGTCCGTGATGGCGAACTGGGCCGCGTCCTCAATCTCCTTCCTCACGTCCCCGTCGATCTCCTTCAGCTCCTCCACGCTGGCCAGCTGGCCGGTGACAATCCTGTCGCTGAGCTGCATGATCGGGTCCCTCTTGTTCCGCACGCTCTGGATCTCCTCCCGGGAGCGGTAGCTCACTCCGGGGTCGCTCATGCTGTGGCCGTGGTAGCGGTAGGTCTGCAGCTCCATCACGATGGGCCCTTTCCCGGACCGGCAGTGGTCGGCGGCGAACTTGGTGGCCTCCCGGACACAGAGCACGTCCATGCCGTCCACCCTCAGCCCCGGGATGACGTGGCCCCGCTTGTAGTACTCGGTGCTGGCGGCCGCGCGGGTGGTGGCCGTGCCCATCCCGTAGAGGTTGTTCTCGCAGATGAACACGCAAGGCAGCTTCCACAAGCTGGCCATGTTGAAGGCCTCGGCGATCTGGCCCTGGTTGGCGGCGCCGTCCCCGTACAGGGTCAAGCTGATCTCCTTGTTGCCCTTGTACTTGCAGGCCAGCGCGATCCCGGCCCCCATGGGCCCCTGGGAGCCCACGATGCCGTTGCCCCCGTAGAAGTACTTGCCGTACATGTGCATGGAGCCCCCTTTCCCCTTCGCGCAGCCCCCCCTGCGCCCCGTCAGCTCCGTGAGGATGGAGCGCACGGACAGCCCGCGCGTGTAGCACAGGCCGTGCGCCCGGTAGGAGGTGATGACGTGGTCGGTGGGCTGGATGCCGGCCTCCAGGCCCACGCAGCAGGCCTCCTGGCCGTCGCACAGGTGGCAGAAGCCGCGGATGAACTTCTGCTTGTACAGCTGGTCCGCCTTCAGCTCCATGCGGCGGATCACCTGCATCGTGCGGTAGTACTGGAGCCCCTCCTCCCGGGTGAGCACGGCCTTGACCGGGGGACCTTTTTCCAGCCGGTGGAGCTCGCATTTCTTAATGTCAAACGTGGCTTGGTTGGAAAAGTTACCGGTTGCCCCCAGCATCCTGCTGGCGGGCTTCTTCTTCAGGGCGTTGCGGGGCAACACGCGGCACATGGCTGCGACGAACATCTTCCTCATGGAGGTGGGCAGGCCAGGCGGGCACCTCCCAACTGCCCGGAGCCCCGCGCGCCTCCTCCTCTTCCACGTGCACGTGGCGACACAAAGGCCCAGCTCGTGACATCGGCTGCATCATGGGCGCCTGGCCAATCGCCTGCCACCAGCCGGCAGTGATGGGTTTTTACTGGGCCTTCCAACTGTAAAGTGAAAAATAAAGGTTGTTTCTGATGCCGGGAGATCTGGCTGAACTGCACACGGATCTTAATTAAGGCTATTGGCATTGCTGCGCCATAAAAATCCGCCTTCGGACTGAAAGGTCCCAGGTTCGATTCCTGTCGAGGGCATGTACCTTGGTTGCAGGCACATCCCCAGTAGGGGGTGTGCAGGAGGCAGCTGGTCTGTGTTTCTCTCCCATCGATGTTTCTAACTATCTATCCCTCTCCATTCCTCTCTGTAAAAAATCAATAAAATATATATATTTTAAAAAGAGTATTGAGTCCTTTTCCCCTGCTGAATGCTACAAAGCAGTGCTTCCTGGCCATGCATCCATGGAAGAGAGGGATAAACGCAATTTCTAAGGCACACCAGAGTCCTGGCAGTTCAAACCGGAGATATTCTCATGAATAGTTCTATTACATAGTTTTAAAAATCCTTAACATATGCATGAAAGTTTTAGCCTACTTGGAAATATGCCATATGTAGTTTAATGTAAAAAAAAAAATCTACAAATTATTTGCAGTTTAAATACTTAAAAACAAACAATTAAAAAAAAAAGTTGGTTTTCCAGCAGAATACACCACATTCATCCTTTTAGCTTCCAGCACCTGTTTTCACTTGGGGAGGCAGTGAAGCAGGTACAAACCCCAGCCTGAGAATAATAACAGTCTAAACCAGTGATCGGTAAACTGTGGCTCACGAGCCACATGCTTCTCTGGCCCCTTGA
This sequence comes from Pipistrellus kuhlii, assembly GCF_014108245.1. Lineage (NCBI taxonomy): Eukaryota > Metazoa > Chordata > Mammalia > Chiroptera > Vespertilionidae > Pipistrellus > Pipistrellus kuhlii. The sequence goes on from NW_023425404.1 coordinate 139,716,301, forward strand.
CTATGGCTCTTCCAAGAAATACCATGGCCTGAGTGAGCTATTTTGAAGATGTGGCATTAGAAGAAGTTTAAGTTTAAAAAATGTGGCTCTCAAAAGAAATTTCAATCCTTGTATTGTTGATATTTAGCTCTGTTAACTAATGAGTTTGCTGGCCACTGGTCTAAACCCAATAATAAGCTTTGATTGGGGTGAGGAAATTGAAGGCAGGGCTGAGATACAGATTTATGTAACAAGTTTTTTTATATGGCATCTTTCTTATAATCCTGAATTCTGTCCAGCCCATTTTAGTCCTATTTTCTGACCAATTTACTTTTTAAAAAATATATATATTTTTAGTCATTTCCTATAATGTCTTTAACAGGTTTATTTTCCCCTGGAAAATATCAAGATTCAGGTGATTTTGTCTTTTGCTTTTATAGCAATCTAAATAGTACCAGTATTAGTCTGGAAAATTAAAAGCATGTTCTTACTAATGCCTCTTTATATAGTAAACATTAAAAAGTGTAATTTTTTTATAAAGTGACCCACTCAACAATATATAGTTTAGACTGAAGGAGAGCAATACTGTGTTTGCTTAAGCAACTGGTAACAGTTCAATTACAGGACAAAAGAAGTATTTGGTCTAGGATTACAAAGATCATGTATCCTGTTTCCATTTTATGCTTTTAAAAGCCCAGTGTGACAAGGCTAAACCAACTCCTGCCAGAGGAGAAACATGCAAAGATGCCAGTTGGGAAATACCTGTGCTGCAGGTCGCCACAGAAAAGGGACCTTTTTTTTTTTTTTTCCAACAGGCTCTGGTTAAGATTTTGTACCTGAATAAATCAATCATGACTAAAGATCCTAAAGATCCTGTTCTATTTAGACTGTTAAGGAATTCACCTTAATGTATACTGTTTTATATCCACTGCCTATTTGTAAATAAACATACAAATAAAATACAAAATTCCTGTTTGTAAATAAATTCTTACCCAAACGGCCCAGGACATATTCAAAGCAGCTTCTTTCTCGTCATCTAGTTGCAAGTATTGTTTTAGATACATCTTTTGATAGCCAGGAAGGATAAAACAACGTATTAGAAAGTTACAATTTCTCTTAAAATTCCTTCCTCCTCACACCTTCTCAACCCACTCATCATAATGGGTTTCATTTCTTCACTCATTTTAAAATTCTGCTGTTGGGAATCCGTGGTCTTCTGTGATGTTTGCTCCGTCTTTGATAGTTAGCCTGTCTCTGCTGTTCTCTTTCATTCCTACAGGTATTGGAGATCTCCAGGGAGCATTATCTCCATGAGAATGAGAAAAATGACACTGCAGGATGGAACAGTAGTGTTAATGGGTCACTGAGTGACAGCTGAGCCTTCTCTCAGAGGTATCAGCAAGCCTAGCACTGCCAGGGACATAAGAGCTATAAAGTAAAGTGTGCCAATTTAATCTTGTCACACACAGCCTGGGCTGCAGAGATAGAGCTCCCCTTAAAAGCCCAGTGTGACAAGGCTAAACCGACTCCTGCCAGAGGAGAAACATGCAAAGATGCCAGTTGGGAAATACCTGTGCTGCAGGTCGCCACAGAAAAGGGACCTTTTTTTTTTTTTTTTTTCAACAGGCTCTGGTTAAGATAATAAAATGTGATACTTCCCGTAACTTTTTGGACATTATTTACCCTATATCTTATAAACTATCTTACTCAAAGATAGAAGAAATTATAGTTGCATAGTATGATGACAAAATATTTCCACTAAATTGATTAATCCTGATAATAATTTCTGAATGTTTACAGTATTTTTAAACCCATTCACATTTTCAAAGTAAAAGTGAAATTTTCAGATGCCAGTGTAAAAATCTTAACAAGGAGATCTTCTTATCTTCCTCTATTTAGACAAGTTTCAAGCTAAGCATAGACAATACCATTAATGATATGTTTTTCTTCAAATGTCTTGTCATTATTCAATAATAGGTTTATTACTAAACAGAACTAAGAATGTTGTGCACTGGGCCTCTCATCTACATGTTCACCACTGAAATGTTGTTTGTAATTAAAACTCCCATAAATTCTAAGGTTTTAATTAACACAGAAACTCACTATTTTAATATATTTGAAATTAAGGGAAAACAGATGAGCAATTTTTATAAGGCCAATGGTAGGCTTTACACTTAATTAATTTAAAAAAACTAATAAAAGAGAAGCTAGTGATTATAGCAGCAGTCATTATGTCAGTGTGACAGAATTTCATATTTCATGTCTAATGGTTGATCCTAAAGGGGCATTTCTGAATTTATCTTTAAAGTGTCACTCCCATTGCATCAATAGCATATAAAATATTTTAAAATGAGTGACAAGGAAATGTTAAAGGAAAAAAAAAAAAAGAACCGTGTGTTTGAAGGATATTTAAATTCATCCAGTAATAATTGCATATTTTGCCAAATGTTAAGTTAATATACCTGTTAAAAAGTGAATATTTCTAGATAAATAATATTAGATTTTGTTATATGATTAGTGGCAATCTGTTTTTTGGTTTTTTTTCGTAGCACTAAGATTTGATGATTAGGAGTGATAAATAAGAACTTACTTAAAAAAAATCGAGTTATATATAACTCATTAAAAGTTTTACCCATTTGGTCTTTATCTACTTTGGGGAAAGAGAAAATGTCAGTACCATATATTCTGCAAAATAATGGCAATCAGCAAGTTTTCTCTTTATATAATAAAAAGCCAGGGTCAGAAGGACAGTTACAACTGAAGGTTCTACCAGACAGGAAGTCAGTGCTAGGTTGCTGTGGTGATTCAGCACTGACTGGGGCTGCTGCCGGCACCCCAACCCAGCACTGACTACCTAGGGGTCTGCGGATCAGGCCCAGAGAGAGACCCACAGAGAGAAGGGCAGGGTCTGATCCATAGCCTCTGTGGTAGCCATTGATCAGGACTTGCCTCTTTTTCTCTCAAGGCCTGGCCAACAGCTAGGCATCCATTTCTCTCCAGGCTTCCACAGGGCTGCTGATCAGTGCCACCTTTCTGATCAGGCCTGGTTTATAGGCCCAGAGATGCTGACTGACATATAAACCAAGCAATCAGAACCAAATCTGGGTGAATGTAAGGAGCCAATGGCTGCCTAGGAGGTGGAGCTTTTTATGCTGACTGGCATAGAAACTGACCAATCAGAACCAAATTGGCCAACAGAGAAGGGCAGTTGGGGGTGACATCAGGCAGACAGGTAGGCAGAGAGGTTAGGGGCAATCAGGCAGGCAGGCAGAGGGGCTAAGGGCAATCAGACAGGCGGGCAGGTGAGTAATTAGGAGCCAGCAGTCCCTGATTATGAGAGAGGGGGCTGACTACATGTGTTGGATATCCTCTGAAGGGTCTCCAATTAGAGCAGTGCAGGCTAAGCTGAAGGAACCCTCTTTCATGTACAAATTTCATGCACCGGGCCTTTAGTGTTATAATAAGTGAGGTCATTACAGAATAGTTTAGAACTGTTGGCAAACTTTCTTTTTCTTCTTCTTCCTATCATAATTCTAAAGTATTTATCCTATATAATAAAAGGCTAATATGTAAATTGACCAGAGAGCAGAATGATCAGGTCTCTATGATGAGCACTGACCACCAGGGGCACAGGCTGGGCTGAGGGATCCCCTCATTGTACAAATATTGTGCACCAGGCCTCTAGTACAGTGATCACCAAGTTTTGTTTTTCTGTGTTTTGTTTTTTAATATATTCTATTGATTTTTTTTTTACAGAGAGGAAGGGAGGAGGATAGAGAGCTAGAAACTTCAAAGAGAGAAACATCAATCAGCTGCCTCCTGCACACCTCTACTGAGGATGTGCCTGCAACCAAGGTACATACCCTTGACCGGAATGGAACCTGGGTCCTTTCAGTCCATAGGTCAATGCTCTATCCACTGAGCCAAACCAGTTTTAGCAGTCACCTAGTTTTTGAGCCTCACAGACCCATCAGTGGTCCCCTGGTTGTTGACCGCTGCTCTAGTATATATATAAAAGGCTATTATGCTAAGTGTCCTTCCCTCTATCAGGTTAATGATGTCACATAACAACACCTGGCTTCCTCTTCCTAATGACTAGCCTCCTTGGAGTTTCTTCAGCCCAGGAACACAGGTGGAAACACTTTATACTGTAACCAAATGTCTGTGAAGTGTTTTACTGTGTCTTGTGTCTCATCTCACTTTATTCTCAGAAAAGTCCTGGAGTAGGTAGATAGGAGACTTGGTGGAATCCTATTTTCTTTTCATTAGCTGGAAAATGGAGATTTAAAAAGCTTAGAAACTTGACCTGACTAAAAAGGAGTAAGAAATGGTGGACCTTGAAAATGACTTCAGGTTTTCTCACTGCACATAATATAGTCAAACATTGCTGCAGTTAAATATTTTACCTTTTGTTCTCCCTGAATGATCTACAATAATATTAGCTTTGTGTTGATATTTATTGCTGTGTTGCTGATAGTTACCTAAAAGAGAAGTTGGGATGCTTCACAGGGCTGGAAAAAGTTTAGCTAAATCAGAAAGCAGGTCTAATTATGCAAGTGTATTCTATATCTATAAAAAGCTAAGTTGAATGGCACATGCAGGATACATATAAAGCTCTCATTGGTGCCAATCATACATACCAGTATGTGTTTTGATTTGTCATTGTCAATTGTGAATTTGGTTGATATTTCTATTATAGAGAAAGGTCGAATAGCAATATTAAAATATTTCTTCCAATTAATTTCCTCTCAATGGGCATGAATTCATAAGCTGGTCCTCTAGTCTACATTATTAAAAGTCCATGGCCGTAATACTGTAACAACCAAACAACCAGTCACCATGAAATGCATGAAGCACCTCTCAATCCCTCCCTGGAGGCCTATAGGCTTCAATCACAGCAATGCTGGGGGCCAGCAGGTGTGATGAGGTACGTGCGGGTGGGCAGGACCGTGAACATGGTGGGGCACACACAGGTGGGCGCCATTTTGCACGCTGGGCTTCTATTCATTATATCAAAATTCAGGATAAATTACCATGGAGGGAAGATTTGATTAGAAATAAGAGATAAAGTGATAGTGTTTCTCATTCCACCCAGAAAGTGATAGTGTAAGAAAAGGAAAGATGTTATGGGTTAATTTTTAGTAACAACTTTTGGAACCACCATCTTTCTCTTACTGGATAATCCCAGACATATGAGTCATTGTGGCCAAAGTACTTACCTCCTACTCCTAGAGTTTGAAACCAAGTTCTAGCAGATAATGATAAAAGACATCATAATACAAAACTATATTTAATTTTTTTTCCAAACATTTTTAATAATGTCCTTATAAATAGAACTTTAACTGAATATGGCCAGCTGAAATAAAAAATAAAAATTTATATATAATCTGATGTCAAGATTTACTAATGACTAGTATCTCAAATAGTAGAGGGGTCAAGAGTTGTGTCCTGATTTCTGTTCAGTTCTTTGAGTTGTTTTCTAAAACCATAACCTCTATAAAAAAATCAAAGTAAATTCAACAAAACCCAAGTCAGAGTCAGGCGCATTTCCTCTAAATCTTATTTACACTTCTTGGGAAAATTTCCCCCCCCAACCCCCAACAGATTTTAAATCTCATATACTTAAAAACCCATGTCTCAAATTTTTATTCTTTAAAGACATATTTATCCATAGTAACTTTAATTTTAAAAGCAAAAAAGTACATATTATGAGTGATAGTAAAAATAAACATATTAAATAGCAAAATGAAGACTTCTTGCACAGTCTTTTATGATATATTAGTTTATCTTAACTGTATAATTTTATGGTGTTTTCTTTATAGGTGGTCTCCAATAACCCTCCCATTCTACCAACTTTGTGTAGACTATTACCTTTTATTAATATCTATATGCAATTATTTCCTTTGATTTGCTTCCTTGAAGACCTGAGTCACTGAACTAGGTTTAAAGAGAGACAAGGGAATGTTGGCAAAATTCCAAGGCATTGCTGCCCCCTAGAAGGAAGTTTGAGCAGTACATTTGACCATTGCAGACACATCTTGGGAAAAGGAGACTAAGGAAGAAGGCAACTCTTGTGCTCCATTTTAACAACATACCATTGGCCTTATCATGTTTTCCTTTGCCCTATTTTGTAGCTAAGCTTGGGTGCAGTCTTTGTTATCACATCCTAAACTGAGATTCTGCTAGATCGCTAGGCTCTCTCAGGAGACCCCTGCAAACATATGCAAACAGGCAACATTTTTTGGCAAAATATATATTTAAAATAATGAAGATGAAATATTAAACTCCATATGTATTAATAGAGATTTAAGGCACTGTTGTAAATATTGCCCAGGTAAGTGATAGCCTAGAATCTCTGCTGGAGACATTAATTTAACAAAGTTTGCTCATTTGATCCTCACAGAGGCAGGTAAGGAAGTTGCTATCACTCTCAATTTCTACATAAGGAAAACCAGGCCAAGAGAGATTAGGTGAAGGTAAAATGTACAAAGCTAGTAAAAACGTAAAAATATACAATAACATATATTCTTCACTTATTCAGTACATATTATAAAGTAGCTTCCTTCTACTGGTATATGTCCCCTTTTTTAAAAACAAAGTGGTAAAAACACAATAATGGCATTCAATTAGATTTTCCTGTACTTAATCCAGTTCACAGGGTGTGAGCTCTCAGCTTTTCTGGCACTGCATGTAGAAAAGGACACATCATTATTGAATGACAGAGGAAGCAACACATGAGCAGCTGTTACAGAGACAATAAAACTAATGTATTGCATTCCAGGCAATGGTTACAGTGACAGTTTGTCTTTATTAGGATCAATGATGAGCAAATTAAAAATAGAGTACTGCCAAACTGCAACATACAAAACAGAATATTCTAATTTTGTGAAGTTGTGCTGTCTCCTCTAATTTGGTAATACAGCAGAGCTGAAAAAGCACACTGGGACATATGAAAATCAGGTTCTTATAATTATACAGCACCTTATGAATATGAATGCATTTTCTCCGAGCAACCTAAGACAATAGCTGTAGATATTTTATGGAGCTTTTTCTTGTGTGCGTGAGAATCTCTCTGTTCCCACGGACCCACTGTGCATGTAGATTCTGAAATATTTCCATAGTACCCATCACTGTAAATCTAAAAGGCCACCATGGGAGAAGCCTCAGAGAGGTTTTGAAAGAAAAGGGCCAATAAAATCATCCACATTGATAAATGAAGACAGTGTACAAGAAGAGTTTAAGCTCAAATATGTGAGGCACTTGTCAATAGCATCATATTCAGAAAGCAAGCTTGTTGGGCAATGATTAGAGAAATTTAACAAGCTCCGATTAGAACCTCCAGCTGGCTAAGCAGCTTCCATTCTCTTAGGCCGTAGCCCTGCACTGAAATTTATGGTGAATTTTTCTGAAAACATAACTTTCATCTGCCCTCATTTATCCCTAGTCTCACCACATTATGACTTTTAAAGAGATTTTCCAAATTTAATGAATTTTACCATATTATTTAGAAAATTATATGGAATATATCCTCTCCCCATTGACTTAAGGAGAAACAGAGCCCACTTGGCAAGGTTATTAAGCCCAATAAACACTGGGCATGTCCTCAGGTCATGCATCTAATGTATAAGAGGCAGTATCGTCTTCACATCCAGTGCTCTTTGCCCACACATATGACACTGCTCCCCCATCCCAGCTGCCTGTCTCTTGATGATTTTTTATATCTACAGAGCTTCCTTCCTTTGAATCTCAGCTGAAGAGACTTGCTGCAGAATATGCTATTCCCTCAAAATGGGACCCTATTTTCACTCATGTACTCCCACCCTTACCCCCTACTACAGAAGCATCAATTTTGTCTTCTTTGGTCTTTCCTGCTCACATTTCCTCAGCTCTGAAAGGGGACACCAGAGTTCTCATTGCCTCTTTTAGATCTCGTCCTCTATTATTCCTTTTATCTAGTCAAGCTCTGCAAACATGCAGCCTGTACCCTCAGTCTCCATTTACTTTCCTCTAATTGCTTCCATATGCTTCTGCAATCTGTGTCCTCAACAATGAACTGGAATTCCTCACATCAAGGACTTGGCTACATTTAATGACAACTTTAGTCTTATCTCTCTCTAGAACTCTCTACTACATAACGGATATGTTTCTCCATGGATATTTCTTTACCCTAACTTCAAAAAATGTATCATGTTCTTATGTTGCTCATACCCCAGACTTCATTTCCTGATATGTCAGCCTTGACCCAAGAACTAAAGTTTAATACTATATGCTCTATTTTTGCCAGCTTCAATGGTTACCCACAATCTCATGTGATTTATTAGTTTAATTCTCACCAGTAGGAAACTACGAACTACATTTTTAACATTAACTTCCCTTCATCCTTTCTATCTATCAGGAAAAAAGGTCCATTTGCAAGCCCTATAGCTACTTACACGTGAAAATTTCTATAAAGATTTTCTACTATCTAACCATTTAATTAAAACTATCTTCTCTTCACAAATTTCTTGGTATCATTAGAGACCCATATTACTGATTCATAAAGTTAAAATATACCTTGACTATAGTGTGATTTGAAAAATTGTATACTGCAAATGAATAAAGCACAAAGACAAAATATTTAAATCACCCAAAGATAACTGCTGCTAAAATTTCACTTCTTTTCTTTTTTTTAATTTCCCATATAATTAAGCATTTGTAATCTCTTCAGATTTTTGTATCATATTATAATTATTTTCAAAATAATCAAAAGCCATTTAAAAAGTCATTTCAATGGCAGCAAAAAAAGTCTCCATCATATGGATGTGCCATAAAAAACTAAAATGTACTCCTAAGACTGAACACTTGTCCTCTAAACAATCTTTCCCTGTGTTCCAGACTCTATGCACTAGTGAGAGTACTGATTTTAAATTTAGTTTACAATTTTAACACAAAAAATTAATGTATAGAATATATTAATCTCTTATGTTTCCATTACTTTTTTACATGTAATTATGTGCTAATACATTCTAAATAATTATTTATTATTGATGTTTTTAATCCTCACCCAAGGACATGCTTATTGATTTTAGAGAGAAGACAAGGCTGAGGGCAAGGGGGGAGAAAGAAAGAAACACTTATGTAAGAGAGAAACATTATTTGGTTGTCTTCCCCTACACACCTGCTCAGGGATCAAACTCACAGCCTAGATGCCCTGACTGGGAATCAAACCTGCAACTCTTCAATTTATTGGATGACACTCCAACCTACTGAACCACACCAACCAGGGCAAGAATTACTTATTATTTTTAATGGTTTTGTTCTTTTCTATTTAGTCTTTGAGATACCCAGGAGTTATAAATAACACAAAGAGGTGATATTACAACTTAATCTTGTACACTCAATTCTTCCACATCATATGTTGAATAATCTATATATTTATTATTTGGGGATGCTAACTTCATATCTATATCTATATATCTATGTGTACATCAGCATCTACATAAGTTCAAAATTTTGTTTATAGGCCCTTTAGTTTTAGTATCAGTCCACTTATTTTTATGCAAGGTCTTCCAGTTTTAACTATTCAAACATTATATAATTACATATTTGATAGACCAAGCCTTTTCTCATTACTCTATAATTCCCAATGCCATTTATTTAATTCTGGTTACACCACCACTCTTGATGCTGCAACATACTTCTTGCCACTTCTGTGCTCGCTACTGTGTTTTATTGATGATGACCACAAGTACAAGTCTTACCCAAAGTATGCAGGTAAAAGTTGATGATCATTTTATTTCTGATCATGGTCAATTTACGTTTAAGCTATTTATGGCATAAATGTAGAACAACACATCTTCTATGCCCTTCCTCGAGCAGTGTAGGCTGTAATTACTGCATTTCTAGAATGTTATTTCTTTCCATGTGGACTGCATTCTTGTCTTCCACACAATACCACCAGCAAGAGTGGCCAGAGGGTGAGTGAGATGAGCCATCCTCTCATGCAATAAATGGCTCTCCACCTGTAGCATTGCTTAAGACCGACCAAGAAGAGCATAATGTCACATCAATTAGAAGCAAAAGATGAAATCTATAATAAGGGCCTCTGGGCATTGTAAAATAACTGTCTAAAAGTTCTGGGAAGAGATAAGTGTGAACTACCTGTTACAGGTTAGGCTGGATCTCCACTCCCCCTACCACCCTTCTGCACCCTACAGCTTTAGTTTACTTGTTTTTCCCTTATTTGTCAGGTGTTTTTGTTGTGGTTCATTTTTGTTTATTTGTTTAAAAAACACCTTAGGGCACATGTGTCAAACACAAGGCCCTCGGGCCAAATCCGTTCGGCCAGGCCTTGCAATGTGGCCCACACCGCGCTGTCATCACTGCACTCCGCTGCGTTTCCATCACAATGACAGTTTATGACTGTTCAGTAAACCATTCGGCCCGCGATTTAGGCTGGATTTTAGATTTTGGCCCCTTCTCTGATTGAGTTCGACACCCCTACTTAGGGTGTGGTGTCACCACAGGGAAGGGAGGAAGGGATGTGGCTTCACCCTGCAGTAGAGTGGACTGACAATTAGTAGAAGAGCAAATAGGTGTTGCTGGTGCTCATTTGGCTGGAGGACCTGGGTAAGGCACTGGAACCACTGAAAGTGTGTCATTCGCCTGTCACTGGACTCTGGTAATAGGTCGTTCTGGAGTGACTGGACACCAGTTGTAAACAGCGTGGTTGGTATTTTCTGAAGCACATTCTCTTAAGTGCAAGTCTCTTAGTGGGAAATGTTGCATTTGGGATTCTGAGAACCACTTCAGATGGAGCACCAAGATCTTTGAGAATTTCTTTATATACCATTTCTGGCTTGTCAGCAACAGCATGTTGGCTTTTCATGGCCACCAAGCACAACATCTTTAGTGGAGAGCCTCAGACAATCCATTAAAAGTCTTATCAGGAGGGCTGTGTGATTATCATAAGTACAGATGATAATTGGTACACATCACAAAGGATGACTACTGCCATGCTATATAGACAGATGTGCAAGAGCCAATGGCTAATCAATGCTCAAACCCAAAGACTGATGCTGAGCTACAGGTAACCAAAAGCCCAGAATTCATTCTGTGTCCTGTGTGAGTGAAAATCATGCAAAATCAGTGTATCAGTACAATTCTGGCAATCCAGTCTTGCTTGATCCCACCATGCTAGTCCGAAGGAGTAATCTACATGCCACTCACATGAAATTAATGATCAAGAATGGGCATGTGGGATGACTTCATAGGCAGATGTCCTAGAGCTCCTCTACAACATACATGAGATAGTCAGGGTGCACCCTAGGAGAAGAGGTGGATAGAGATATAGATTATATATATATATAACAGTAAAGGGCCCAGTGCACAAATTTGTGCACTTTGAAAGGAACTGTGGGCCACAAGGCTGCAGTAGGCATAGGGGCAGGTCTCAGCCCATCTTCCATGCCCCACTCAGTCCCTCCTGCCACGACCCCAGTCCCCTGTTTGCTCTCAGCCCCACTCCTGCCACCACCACTCCCACATACTGATGGCACTTGCCTACTTGCACCTGCTGAAGGCGCTGAGCTATTGGGACCAGTGCCAGCAGCTGGTGTGAGTGGCGGCTACTGCCCCAATCATCCCTCAAGAGCAGGAGGAAGTAGAGAAGCCCTCGGGGACTATCAGGGCCAACAACCACTTGCACTTACTAATGGTGCCAAGTGATTGGGGCCAGCACAGAGCACCAGCAGTGGGTATGAGAGGTAGCTCCAGCACCAGTAGTGAGTGCAAGCGGGGCCAGCACCAGCAGCAGGTATGAGCACCAGGTGTGTAGGAGCAAAGAATTTTCAGTAACCACTAGAGGCTAGCCCCGATGACAGCGACTAGTGTCCCTGCTCACCTGCTCTACCATCTCACTGCAGTCGATGCTGGCCGTGTTCTGTGCATGCCCCCTAGTGGTCAGTGGATGTCATAACAACCAGTTGTTTGGTTGTTCAGTTGTTCAGTTGTTACAGTTGTTCTGCCATTCAGTCTATTTGCATATTAGCCTTTTATTATACGCAATATCTTGTTTAATTTATATAAGCTAGATAAAACATACTGTTAAGTAATGATAATACTTATAGATTTCCTACTAATTAACTCTTCTAAACTTTCTGGGGGCAAGTTCAAATTGTTTGTTATTTTATTTACTTAGTTCATTAATGAATTTTGTGGCTTGGTTTTTATAAAAATCTTCTCTTTTCTGAGAGTTATAAAAACATATCTCTTGGAAGATTTTATGTTTGTACTGCACATATCTGGAATCCAGACCTCAAATTTCCTAATAGCTAGTCCACTCTCAGCAGTAAGCTTGTTTTGAGTTGGTATTCATTCTTTGCACTAATTGTATACCTTTATAATTTTCATGACTTTCATCTTTTGTGTGAATGTATGTATGTCTTTTTGCTTGTGTTTGAAGGGATTTTTATTTTTGGAAATAGAATGAAGGCATTTCATATAAAATGAAAACAAAGCATCTTTTAATTACTGACACCTTCATTCCTCATTTATTTCCACACTTTATTGTTGTACATAAGATAAAATAAATCCAATTGTTCCCTACCACATATACTGCAAAAAACCTCCTTCTCACATTGCTTACTATTTAAAACTTCAGGAAAACATACTGATAGGTTTGTTGCTGAAAATGTTCAGTTAATTAACAAACAGACTTATTTTAATTGTGCATTTCCACACTTTCACCCTGAATATAGGTTCTTTTTATGAAAGAATATAGGTGATGACCAGAAAAAAAATCAGTCATTCAAGATATAATTACTCCAAAATTATGTTGAAGTAGACAGTATATTATTATACATTTCTTCCTTTAAACATAAAGCCTATTTTATTTTAAAGACAAAATATGTTGATTAACCAAATAACAATGTAAACTTTTTTACAATATGTATAAAATGTACTAGGTAATGTTGAATGTTTGTAGAATGAAGCCATGTTCAATGGAGGGACTATAATTTCAGTACATCTTTTATACCATAGCAAGCCTAAGGTTAATTTTTCCCCTCCATTTAACTCAATTTCAATCTAATCATCTATAATACTCCTCTTGGGGTATCAGAATTTATCCTTTTACTCTTAAGTGATTAGGTAGAATAAAGAATTTCTCAAAGTTTTTTTCAAATAAATACTTGACATAAACTTCACTATCAGTTTCAAGGAAACCAAACACATAATTTTGTAGCAAATTTAGGGTTTAAACTTAGCTTAAAATATTTTAATTCTTAACATATGCTTTCTCCATGGTAATTATATATCACATAGAGACTTCACAAAACATGTATTTTGGAATTGTCATTTTCAGATGGTTTTTCTATTGCGAAAGAAGTACCTAAGACTGCATCTTGCTAAATAGACGCTCAAATCAGCAGCAAATGAGATCCATGAGAAACAAAAGCAATTATCATTTTCTGAGGTATGCTTCAATACTAATCCATGCATTTCCTTCCTGAGAATTCTGAAAATATAATATATTTAACAGTGAATTTGCTTACTAATATTTATTGAGAGAATGTTATGTGAAAGGAGATGTAATCAAATAGGGGAAAGTGAGTTGGATCATTTTGACATTGTAGACAGTAAAGACTTTGGATTCTACTTTTAATAAGCTGGGGTCACCAGAAAGTTTGAAGAGAAAAGTGACAAGTTGAAAATTCATTTTTAAAAGTATATTTAAATTATTGCTTATATTTTGCCTTAATTTCAAATGGTAATTTAATATTGATTGAAAACATTAAATACTTACAGATTTGTATTGAAAATATATTGAGAACTATAGTTTGTTACTCTTTGACCTTAGAGGAAAATAAAATAATTTCTTCTTAAATAATTTTTTCTCCCATAAGAATAAGTGACACCATAACCTTGACCTCTGCCAATTACATTTTAACTAGGACTAAATTTTCCTACAAGTTCTTCTCACATTGCTTAATAATTACTGCTACCAATATAAACACTTCCAAGTGCCAAAAACTCTTCAAAGAAAAGCTTTGCAGTTTAGAGGGAGAATTTTTTTAGAGTTCATTAAGATCCAGTGTGTAAATGACTTTAAAAGAGGTGCTCACCTGACCATGTGGGTGTTTAGTAGAATACACGTAAGACATGAGAGGTTTTGTCATTGGACAATCTTCTCCACAACTCTGAGCTGATTTTGAAGAAACAATTGTATTTATCCAAGTGTAGTGTGTGTTTGAATGTGCTTTATATAGATCTCAACATTGTATTTATGGAAGTAGAGCTTGAAGTACAAGTGACAAAAAATTAAACAAGAGCTGAAAATTATACATGAGAAAGCTTCTGTCATGCACAGGTGTATTTGGGATTTATTTTAAAAATTTGATTAACCATACAGTATTAAAAACAAAGAAATGGCCGAAACTGGTTTGGCTCAGTGGATGGTGCGTCGGCCTGGGGACTGAAAGGTCCCAGGTTTGATTCCAGTCAAGGGAATGTACATTGGTTGCGGGCACATCCCCAGTAGGGGGTGTGCAAGAGGCAGCTGATTGATGAATCTCTCTCTCATTGATGTTTCTCTCTATCCCTCTCTCTTCCTCTCTTTAAAAAATCAATAAAATATATTTTTAAAAAAAAAAAGGAAATGGCATGATCATATTTACATTTTGGGAAGATCAATCATTCTGGCATTATTATGTCCTCAATAGGAAAGCCAAGAAAGTGGAAAAGCAGTTAGGAGGATATTCAATTACCTATGCGAGAAAGTGTAAAGACTTTAATTAAGGCTGCCTGGTAAAGGGGATGGAAAGTAATGAACACTACCTAAAATAGCCGACCAGGCAAAATTGACAAAGACTTGGTACCTGCATGGATGTAGGTGGTGAGGGCAAGTGATGTCAAATTGGACATCTAGATTTCTAGCTTTTTCCCCTAGGTGTGTGGTGGTGTCCTTAACTTAGATAATAAATTAAAAAGGAGGGAGATGCTTCAGGCTTTAAATTCAGTAAAATTCAGGATGTGCTTTTAGACATTAAAGTTGGAAATGTGCAACAGTTATATTGTCCAGTAGGTATCATGCCTCAGAGGAAAGATGTGAGCCGGAAATTGAGATTTGAGTGTTAATAACAAGGGCATAACAATGAGCTGAGTTGGAAATAGGACAAGAGTTTAACTGCATCAGCATCAATGTTATAGAGAAAGCAATATTGCTTTTGCAACATGTGTTCCATAAGAAAGGGAAGAAAATTGAGGCTAGAAACCTGAGATAATAAATACCAAATGCTCATATAAAGACACACACACACACACACACACACACACACACACACACACAAAAAAAAAAAAAAAAAAAAAAAAAAAAAAAAACAACATGAGGGAGGAAAAGAGCAAGCAGAAGACATTGCTTTACAAAGGAGAAGGTATCACACTGCTTTACAAAGGAGAAGATATCAATACTAGGGGAGGGGTATGAAACCAATCACATGCCATGAGAAGGACAGTCAGGAGAGGCTCAATTTTTCTTTATAGAAAACCTTGTTTTTTTCAACTGAAATCTATCATTCTGGAGGCCAGTAATCTTCTTTTTGTAGTTTTGTTTTTTGCTATAGAATGCTTAGTACATTACATATATTTTATGTGTGTTATGTATTACATATATGTTTGCCATAATGATAACTGTAATGTAATCTGTAATTTTTAAGGTAAATATTTTTAAACACTTTGTTTAATGTTATAAATGCTATATCTGTGAGTATATATGGCCTAAATAAATTAAACTTTTCTCTGACCCTTAAACTTGCAGATATAAATTTACATATTATATTTATATTATATACTAGAGGTGTAGTGCACAGATTTGTGCTCCGGTGGGGTCCTTGGTATGGCCTGTGAGTATAGGGCCAAAATTGGTTCTCCTACATCCCCTGAGGGGTCCCTGATTGTGAGAGGGTGCACGGAGGGCAAGACACCCCACTGAAACACAATCAGGGCTGAGAAGGGACCACTGGAGGGCTCCAGGGCATGCCCTGCCCAGTCTTACCCAGTTCTATTAGTTGGACCTCAACAGCAAGCTAACCTACTGGTCAGCTAACCGACCTAGAGTGTCTGCCATCCAGTTGTCAGTGCACATCATAGCGACTGGCTGAACAGTCAAACAAATGGTCAGACACTTAGCATATTAGACTTTTATTTATATAGGATTAGGGGCCTGGTACATAAAATTCATGCATGGATGGGCCCCTAGGCCTGGATGGCAATCAGGGCCAATCAGGGCTGTCTCAATCAGGGCCTGGCTGCCAGGTGGGGGGAGGGATTGAGGGACGTTTGCCAGCTGGGGGGAGGGACCAGGGGAGGTTGGCTGACCATGGAAGGTTGGCTGTAGAAGTGCACTGATCACCAGGGGACAGCTCCTACATTGAGTGTCTGCCCCCTGGTGGTCAATGCACATCATAGCGATTGGTCTTCTGGTTGTTCTGGTCCTTCGATTCATTCAGACATAACGATCCCTTAGGCTTTTATATACACAGATTGTACTTGTATAATATATAATATACTAGAGGCCTGATGTGTGAAGATTCATGCAAGAATGGGCCTTCCTTCCCCTGGCTGCCTGCAGCACCTTTGCTCTGTCCAGAGCTGCCTTTCCATTTTGGCCTGGAGCCACCTTTCCCTCTTCCCATACTTCCCTGAGGCCCCACCCCCAGACACTAAGCACATGTGTATGCAAATTAACCCACTATCTTTGTTGGGTTAATTTGCATACTCACTCCTGGTTGGCTGGTGGGTGTTGTTACTATTTTATTAGTATGTTACTATTTTATTAGGTAGATTATATATTTGTATATATATGCTAATTGACCATCACATGATCGCAAAGATGGCAGTGCACACAACCAATAAGGTGGAATATGCTAATTGACTGCCATGCCCTCAAAGATAGTGGTGCTCACAGCCACAAGATATGGCCACTAGTCCCCTCAGCCCCACCTGGGCAGCAGGAGTGCAGCATGGCCAGGTCTGGCCTTAGGCGGATCCGGCAGATCCACATGCCTGCCTCCAGAATCCTTCAGTCCCCTTGGCCAACCAGGCCTGGACCGAGGCACAGGCATGTTTTGAATGTCAGCTTTCCAGCCACCCAAGGCCACCTGAGGCTCAGGTAACCAGAGCCAGCCAAGGTTTGCATTGCTGGCAGTGGCAGCAGCAGAATTGTGATATGGGTGTCTCCTTCCCCTGATTGCCAGGTCGCCTCCCTCCCCTGAGGGCTCCTGGACTGGGCCGAGGGATGCCCCTGCAATGCATGCATTTTCATGCATTGGGCCTCTAGTATTACATAGTTATAGTTTTTGACTCAAACTTAGAAGTTATGATAGGGCAAGCTAGTTACATTCATCTCAATAATAATAAGCTATTATTGTTACTAAGAGTTCTTCTCATTTATATTGTATGATTTTTTATACTTCTTATATTCATATGTATATGGATTCTTTGTTTTATTGTATAAATATGATATATTTAGAAACTAAACATATTCTATTTATTTATTAAATAAACATATTCTATTTACTGTAAATTGTCAATAGTTTGGTCACACTTCCCTGCAGATAATCAGGAAGTGATGGTCCATCAAACTCACTTACAATAACAACTTAGTATTAAATAGAATGTCAGCTAATAAGTCTAGCAAAAAATTCACCAGCATTTTTAAATGAAGTGCTTGTGTCATCACATATTTAATATTTAAACTTGGCAGGACTTAATGCTACAGGTAAGTATTGTTAACAGGATTGACAGTTGCTATTCCCCACTGTAACTTACTTTGTTCTCAACATTGCTGCTCTGGATTTGGGTAAAGGAGTTACAAAAAAAAAAAAAAATTGAAGACGGGATTGCAGTTAGGGTTTCTAATCTCAGATACTCAAAGGGGCTGGTTACAAAAACAAAGCCGGCTGGATGTACTGTAACTTGTGGGTCAGACAGGTATGCCGGGGAGCTTGTGGGCATCAGGAGAAGGAGCTAGTCAGCTCCAGGCACATTTTTTCTCCCATGTTATGTCTTAAAAATTATGTGTATGGAATATAGTCACTAATGGTGACCACAGAGAATAGGACTATTCAGGTTTATACATGACAAGCATCAGGCATGTGGTTCTATTTCTAAGATCACCCACTATCTTCCATACTTATGGCATGCTTGGTTTTCCTCATGGATTTTGGCATTTGGTATTTTAATTAAATAATGCCTTTCTTCATTCTGTTCTAACATGGGAAAATTTGGACTATGTAATTGCAGGGCTCCAATTTATTTTCATTGTCTAGATTACCACTTTATTTTAATTGTATATCTTGCAGGAAAAATTATAGGAATAAGTTTGAGGCGGCTATAATTATAGTGGCATTTAGGTCCAATAGAGGGGAAGATAATTTCCAAGTTTAAAAGCAGATTCAGTTCTCCAAGAGTTGGAGATTCAGGGTTTTGGACTGGAATGTATATAGTGCTATTTGATTTGTTGTTATTGTGTGCTATATGTTTGCTCAAAATTTTAAGAAAAGCTGAAGAGCTGTCTTGCTAAAATAAGTGGAAACACACATTAAAAACATGTTAAATATATAAAGCCAGGACCTGGAATATAGGTAACCCTTAAGACTCGTGTGTCTGACTTTAAAATACCTGCCACTCATCACAAGTTCATTTGTGTAAAGGATCCCTCAGCTCCTTGGTAAAAGACAAAGAAGAGAAAACAATTGTCTAATCCAGTCAGTCTGTTGCTGAGTCTCATTATGAAGTAATGGGGAGAAGGTATACTTTTTAGTTCCAAAGGTGGGATATAGAACTGTCTATTGAGAATATTAAATAATATGTAAGGAGTCTTGCCCCTTTTGGAGACTGGAGTTAAGACTGAGAAGCTGCGCATCATTAGAAATAGTGCAGTTAAGGATTTCTGCCCTCAGAGTATTTCCAAGTTCAATGGTTAAATATTCGGTTGGGGATTTGTGTGGACTGGGTTTTTTTCCCTACCTTCCATGATGAAATATAGGACACATGTCCTTGAATCCCTCCCCCTTCCTTTTTCAATCCTCCCTTGAAATGCCCTGTATCTCTCTACTTTTCCTAAACATACTCAACTGCAGTTATTGGAGATTTTCATCCATTCAAACTTTTCAAAAATCAGTGTCTGTCCTCAATTCTCATAAGTAATCATGTTCATTCTTGGTGCATTAGTGAATGGATGGAACTGGCTATTCATCTCCCAAACCAGGCTGCTCCAAAGCCAAAGAGCTGAGGCCTTTTTCTTACCCTCCATCCTTTCCCCCATCCTCTCAGTCATTAGGACTTGGCCAAAGGAGTGGCTTTCTTCCCATTCACCCATCTGTATTTCAATTCTGAGGCTGGAACAAGAAACTTCCAAAGAAGTTTAGGCTTTTTGGCTGTGGTTTTTATTTTTTGTACTAATAGTTAATGTAGTTAATGGCTCTAGGTATGCTTTGAGTAGAAGCAGAATCCCCCTAATATAAAACGTGCCTGCTGCCTGACTCTGAAGTTGGAGTTACTGCTGTTGGGAAAGTCCTGTCACAAAGTCCTACTCCGCACCTCCACAGATTGATGTCATGATTAACGACATAAACCTGAATGATTGCAAGTTCACTGCACTTTAGTGGGCATCATTTGGATTGGTAGTACCTCACACTTATGGTAGTATTGCAAGTGAGGTAGGCCTTTCAACACTGATCCATGTGCATTTTGGCTAATTTTCTGCATGCTGTCTGATGGCTGGATGTCAGACTATTGGCTAAAGCTTTGCTGGCTATAGCTTGCTCAGCCACCTGAGTTTTTGATAAGAGATGACAACTAGCTCAGAGAGCAAACGAAAAGAACACATAGAGATGTATACTTCATCAAGAGGCAGAAGGAAAGCCACCTGAAATAGATATAGTTTAAAATTCAAGAGCTTTTCAATTTAGCATTAAATTAGAATCCTCTCTTCCAAATGTATTACCGGCTTCCCTCTTTTTCTATCCCAGGGGATTCCTCAGAATTTCCTTCCATCACAAAACTAAAGCCCTTTCACTTCTTTATATGCCTAGAACACATTATTCTTGTTTTTTACAACTACGAAATTCTACACCAAAAGCATTGGACATGATAAAGCATAGAGTCTTCTTTAGAGTAGTTGCCTTTTAGAAATAGGTATGAATCTAGTGGAACTGATTGGTTAACTTAGATAATTGCTACTCAAGCTACTAACTAAATTACATTCATGTATGCTCACTTTTTGAATGGCAGTATGTTTACAAATTCAACGCTAAACAGAACTGCACAGAACACTGTTGTATATAGGGGGAGTATAAATAAAAAATATTAATAACTGCCTTAGAATTATATATATATATATATATATATATATATATATATACACACATATATATATACATACACACACACACACACACACACACACACACATATATATATGTTATATATAGAATTAGACTGATGTCCTTATAGGTGACCTTCCAGATGAAGCCAGGGCTGTGAGGGAAGCCCAGGTTCCCGGTGCCAGAGTGAAGCTGGTACCAGCAGCTGTGGGAAGAAGGCCTACTCTTTTTTTTTTTTTTTTTTTTTTTTAATATATTTTTATTGATTTTTTTACAGAGCGGAAGGGAGAGAGATAGAGAGCCAGAAACGTCGATGAGAGAGAAACATTGACCAGCTGCCTCTTGCACACATCCCAACCGGGGATGTGCCCGCAACCAATGTACATGCCCTTGACCGGAATCGAACCCGGGACCCTCCAGTCCGCAGACTGACACTCTACCACTGAGCCAAACCGGCCTCGGCAAGAAGGCCTACTCTTGCACGAATTTTGTGCATCGGGCCTCTAATATGTATACATTTGTCAATCTATCAGACTATACATATATAAATATAGATTTCAGAAACTTCTGGAAGAATATATAGTTACTGCCTATGGTCAGAAATAATACTCTTGGCAGTCAATAATCACAGCCAAACTCAGAAACTAGAGGATGATGCAAAGTAGTAATTTGTTACTGATCTCAATTGATTGCTAGAATCAAGTTGGAGTGAATCCAACTTGAATGGGTGCCTATAAGCAATTTCTCCCTTAGTCTCCCTTACACTTTTGTTTTTGGCTACTCTTCTGTTCCTGGCTTGGGTATCATACTGCAATCCTGTGAAATCAAGACTAGAGTGATAAATTGATGTTTTTAGCCTAATACAACATAGTGGATTCCTACATTCTTCAGGGTGGAGCAAATACAAAAACAACTAATGTACAAAAAATTTTCAAAAAAGTAAACAAAACTATCACACAACAGTAATAGCAAAAACAACAAAAATGGCACCACTAAACAACAATAATAACAAATTTGCTCCTTTATTCATATTTGTTACTTGCCTCCATTATCATATTATATTAACTTAATAACTTACTGTTCTATAGGCCCTTTTAGTGGATAGAGGAGAGATGCTGTGGAAAAGGGGGTGAATAGGACAGAGATTCTTCCTTGCTCAGTTACCTGTTCTCTTTCTTTTTTCTCTCATTATTCTATCTCCCTATCTTTCTCTGTGCACTTCACATAATACATTGAGTAATGTAGATCCTAATAAAGTTGCATTTCATTTTTTTTCTTCTACTCTCCTTTTATATTCAGTGATGCCAACCTTCCTTTTCTTTTTTACGACAACTCCAGTATATTAAATTACCTTTTTGCCCACTTACACACCATGCCATAGTCATGATAAGTCATGTTAAGTGTCTCGATTTTGAAATTATTAAGTTCATTTCAATATATGGATAAAAAAACTTGACTTTAATTTACCATTAATCTTCTTGTCAGGTTCTCTGTTAGCCAATAGGGTATCTCTGTGAAAATTATTTTTAAAAAGTACCCTTTTTTCTGAGCACACTAGAATCCACTGCCAGGGAGAGGGTTTGG
Organism: Pipistrellus kuhlii; assembly: GCF_014108245.1. Lineage (NCBI taxonomy): Eukaryota > Metazoa > Chordata > Mammalia > Chiroptera > Vespertilionidae > Pipistrellus > Pipistrellus kuhlii. The sequence goes on from NW_023425404.1 coordinate 139,738,227, forward strand.
CCAATGGAAACTCACTGAGCTTTAGTCCCACCTTATCCACTCAGAGGATTCAGATGACAGACACATGATGAATGTTGAGGTGGCACTCTGCACAGTCACATACTCACATATGTCGGCCCTGCTCCCTTTGTACAGTGGAATGGTCCCTTTGCTATACATTCTCTTCAGTCACCTCTCCCACCAACACACTAGCTGCTAATTAACCTGAGGTCATAGTATTGAGGAAGAAGAGTACAGGATAAAGCAGTAATTATTTAGTTGGGCAGCTCTACACTCTGACCATGCTAATAGTTAAAAGTTGACTAGGTTTTGTGAAGTGTTCTTAAGGATTTTAATAGACTGAAGTTCCTTTAATCTCAGCAAATATTTTCTGTTTTTTGCCTTCACTTGAATGCCAGGACATCCCAGACCTCCACCTTCTTTCAGCTAAAGTCTTCTTGCCCTTCCCTGAGGCTCTGTTAGATAGGAGACACAATGCCCTCCAGGCACTTCTTTCTTCCTGATGGCTTACTCCAGTGCCTCACAAATACTCATGCATCTTTTCCCCAGATAAGCTGTAACACTTCAGACCAGCAGATCCCACATAAGTAGCACCCTCCTCACTTAGCTCTCACACAATTAGAATTTTTCTTAACCTTTAAATTTCCTAGAGAAAATTAGATCCCAAGCCACAATCCATTCATTCCACCTTTCTCAGGCAAAATTCAGGCTCCAGACCTCTGTATCTCCAACTTCAAAAAATGCATTTTGAATAGATCCCAGTGTTTCTGCCTGAAGTTTTCTAGCTAGAATTAGCATTCGCTACACCCCACCCACCCGCCAAAATGTGTGAGATGGAGTACTAAAGTACAGAAATGCAATTGCTATCTCTAACTAAATCTCTTCATTGACCACAAAAATTGTTGTAGAAAAATTATCTTTTAAATTCCCTAAGTGGATATACAATTTCAAAGTGTGATGCAGGCTCTGTCTAATGCCTTTGAAATTCTGTACACATTATTTTGTCTCTCAACTTGGTATTGTGGTAAAAAATGAAGTAGAGAAAGTCTCATTCTTAAATAGTATTAAACAAGTTTAGTAAATATATAAGTCAGGAGAGAGAAAGAATATCCCCTAAATCTCAGTCACGTGAAGACACAAAGATGTGTACCTTGCTTTCATTTTATAACCATAGGCTAAGACTCTACTCTGTATTGTCATTGACATGCAACCACTTTCTGGAACAGTGATAGCTTAGTGGCAGAAGAAACATGGAATGTGGCACAGGACACACTCTATCTTATTTAGCTGGCCAAAGAAAGTGACCTGGGTGTCCTTCAGTTCAACAGCAAAAGAAACATAATTCTTCTGCAGGGAGGACATTAGATATTAGTAAATAGCTAGTTACATACTCTTTTACACCACATTAACCACTCCAGTCTCAGAGGATCATTTAAGTGTTCTAGTAATTGGTTATTTGATAGAATAACAACTAATTACATGTGAATCAGGAAAGCGAATTTTACTCACCAGTAGTGACTTGGGGCTTAATGAGATTAGGGAAGAATATATAGACCAGAGAAAAATAACTATTATTAACACCTATTTTGTGCTAAGCATGGTCATAATTGTTTCACGTTGTTCATATAGTTAATTCTTCCAAGAAATCTTGTGGAGTATCATCTGTGTTTACATATGAGGTAACTGAGGTTCACAGAGACTAAGTGATTGTTGAAGATCAGCTGCTTAATTAAGACAGAGCTCTGATTCAAATCCGGTTCCTGATCCAAAGCCATGGGTCCTTCCATCAGATCACTAACAGTTGTTTTACTGGCACAATGGCCCACTCTCTTTTTTGTAGTATTTTAATATTTTTCCTAAAGGATTTTTAGGCTGTACTTTCTAATCATGAAATAAATCAACTTTGATACAGCAGGGACATTTTTAAAATATATTTTATTGATTTTAGAGAGGTAGAGAGAGGGAGAGAGAGATAGAGAGGTATGAGAGAGACTCTTGATTGGCTGCCGCCTGCACGCCTCACACTGGGGATTGAGCCTGCAACTGGGTGTGTGTCCTTGGCCAGAATAAAACCTGGAACCCTTACAACTGAACAACTAAATAACCAGTCCCTATGACGTGCATTGACCACCAGGGGGCATGGGCGGTACATGGTGGGTATCAGCCATGGTGGGATGGTAGAGCAGGTGAACAGGGGGACCTTACCAAGGTGGGAAGCTGGTAGCTGTCACTGGGGCGAGACTCTGGAGATTACTGAGAATTCTTTGCTCCTGTGCACGATGGTCCCATGTTCTCATGGTTCCTCCTGGTGCTCACATCTGCTACCGGTGCCAGCCCGCTTGCACCTGCTGCCAGCATTGGGGCCGCTGCTCACACTCACTGCCAGCACTGGCCCCACTCGCACCTGCAGCCAGTGCTTGGTGCCCGTCCTGATCACTCAGTGCCATCAGCAGGTGCAAGCAGGCCCAGCACTGTCAGTGTGTGAGAATGGTGGTGGGAGCAGGGCTGCAGGCAGACAGAGGTCTGGGGCTACAAAGGGAGGGGCCAGGCGGGGGCATGGAGGATGGGCCAAGACTTGCCCCTGTATCTACCATAGCCTCTCAGCCTACAGTTCCTTTCAAGGTGCACAAATTCATGCACTGGGCCCTTAGTATTTACAATAAGATTATCAGTGACCTCCATATTCCCAAACTTATGGACAATTCTCAAGACATCATTTACTCAGCTTTTCTACAGCATTAGACAGAGTTGAGGATTGACTTCTCCTTGAAATACTTTCTTCACTAGGTATCCCAGACACCATACATTCCTGAGTCTGTTACTACTTTATTATCTTAGTTTATTTTATTTGGCTTACCCCTCTCCTACTGCTGAACTTTAAAAATTAGAGTGACAGGAAATCAGTTTTGACTTTTCCTTCTTCATCAACATTCATTCCCTTAATGATCTCACCCAGCCCATGACAGAAGACTGGCAAATGCAGATTTCTAATGCTCAACTCTCTCTGAACTCCAGCTCAATGTATCCAACAACTTATTTGATATTTGTACTCAGATGTCTAGTTGGCAGGGCAAATTTAATATGAACAAACTTAAACTCTTGATATTTTAACTTAAGCTTACTTGTTCTTGTCTTTTTCACTTCAACAAGTAGGGTAAGTTAATCTGGTCCTTCGCAGTCTTCTCCACTCAGTTGGGTGAACATTCCCGGATTGTATTCCTTCTTACACAATCCCACCCCCAACCCATCAGTCTTTTATGCAGTATCTACCTATTAAATATATCCTGCATAAGACTTGTTATAGCTCAATAGTTACTATCTACCTTAGCTAAGTCACCTTCATATCTTCCTTGGACAAGTTAGTGCATTGGTTTCAATTGGTCCCCTTTCATCATTTCTTACTCCACTACAGTCTGTTTTCTGCATAGATGTTAAAGGAGTTATTAAAACTCTCCAATGACTTCCCACTATAGTTAGAATAAAATTTGTACCATGCTCTACAAGGGTCATGATGAGATGGTTTTCCTGGCTTTAACTCAATCTAATGTCTTCCTTCACTCCCCTCCAGCCTTACTGGCTTTTCTGTATGTTAAATATACAAAACAAATCCCATCTCAAGACTTCACACTTCCTATTTCCTCTGCTGAAAATGGTCTTCCTCACACATTCAATGGCTCACTCTCTACTTCTATCAAATTCCTCTCACAAAACACCTCTTTTAAAAAGGCTTTCCTTAATTATCCCATCTAAAAATATCATCTTTGTCTCTCACCCTCAAAACCTTATCTTAATTTGATACTCTTCATAGCAGTTATAACTTTCTGTCATATTATATTGCTCATTTATTTTATTGTCTCCTTTACTTAGAGAATATAAACTTTCTGAGGCAAGAAATATTATTTTTCTTTACTGTTATATTAATAGTGCCTAAACTAGTGACTATCTCATAATGTGTATAAATTATATTTTTGAATGAATGGGGGTGTTAATGACTGAGTCTTTAAAGTCCATTTCAGCAAACAGGTTCTGAGTGTCCATCACTATATCTCTAGCATTGGGTGCTTTGGCACATCATGGGTGTTCCATAAATATTTACCTGATAAGTAAGTGAAATCTGATTAACATAGACACAGACATACTAGTAAACCAAGAGTAACTGGGAAGCCCATGCGTTGCCTGATGCTCCAAGATTATTGATCCCTTCAGGCACCCTTCTACTTGAAAGAAACTCTAATGGGTACACGAAGAGCAGATGAATAAATGTCTTAATAAAATATATTAACAAGAAAGAAGAGCTAGTTACCAATCCAACACACAACAGTTCAGTCAAAAAGGATAAGCTATCAGAAGAAATATGTGATTTGGCCACTAGGAAATGACAAATACTTTTGAAAAGAAAAACAATTAAGAAAAGGGGTGGGAATAGAAGCCAGTTTTCCTAACATTAAATGAATTAAAACACGGTAGTATCAAAATCAGACAAAATATAGAGAAAGTTGGCAGAAAGGAAAAATAAAAGGGAAGTAGATTAGGTTACATTATTACACAACGTTATTTTATGGTCAGAATTGAGGCTTCCTAATTGTGTTTCCATTTAGAGATTATAGAAAGTAACAATGTCTGTATTTTGAAGAGAATAGAGATTTTTCTTAAGAGTTTTCAGGGTCTTATGCAACAGATTCAGAATATCTAACCAAAGCAAATCCTTTGCTAGGAAAAACATGAGATCTAAAATCCCCAGACATTTTTGTCCTCTCTAACTTGTGTGAGGCTTTGTTATGTTTAAACCACAAACTAACAGATGGCGATAATTACAGATTACAATTTAAATAGAACTTTTCAGTCTTCTTGGCTAGGAGCTATTGGTACTAAGCAATGGCAATTAATATGTGAAAAACAATAGTTTGTGCTGTGTAGTACATGGAACTTTTATTTTCTGACCTACAATAGCTTAGAAATATTAAATTTGTAATTTGTCTACTACCTTCTCAATATTAATCAGACCTCTCAAGTAATTTAGTGTAGCATATTTTTTACATTATTTCTCAAGTAATATGAATATTTTCAACTTAAGGTAACATAAAAAGTCATCAGAAATTAGGTTGTATATTATGCCCAAGGTATGATTTTGCTAAATGATAAAAAGTGATTTTTATGTTATTTTTCATTTGAGGAAGCCAATGTACATTTGAAATTTCAGTTCTAATGATTTCTTAGAAATAAAGGTCCATTCAACAGACAATGAAAATGTAAGCTCTTTGTGCTCAAAGATTTATTAAACATATAAACTTTCTTGAAACATATTTTAAACAATATGTTATGCATATGTGTTATTAAAAAATAGTAGCAACTTGTGGGATGCATCTGGATTTAGAGGCTAGGTATTGTGGGAGAGTCAGGATTGCAATAAGCATCTGTGTGTATAACCCATTATAGAGAGCACCTGAGAAGGCACATGGGCATTTCTTTCATTATTGTCAGCTGAATCCAGTGCCATCGGCAAAGCCACCTACTGGAAACACACTTTGCCAGAAGCGGGAGTGTTGTCAGCTTGATCTTCAGCCCAGTTGCCAGGGGCTGGGTTGTGTTATTTAAATCCAGTCAAGCACCAGGAATGAATATGACCTGGGTCCGCCCAAGAATGTGCATAGTCTCTTTGTCTTGACTTTTAGTAAAATTTCATATATATATATATATATATATATATATATATATATATATATATTTTTTTTTTTTTTTTTTTTTTTTTTTTTTTGCAGTATAAACTAAACACACTGTATTGACTCTGGGTCCCAGTCCCTGTCCCTGTCCCTGCCAGAGGACAGTGGTCCCACCCAGCCACAGCTTTTTCCTTCTATCTCTGTGTTTGTCTCTTTCATTTTCTCAATCCCCAGCCACCTCTGCTCAGGGACCAGACCACTCTCTATAGCCGAGTTGGATGCGGAAAAGAGAGAAATATGCATACGTGGCGCCTGAACAGGGACTTGAATTCAAGGTTACTTGCAAAGTCAGGTGAGGGGGTCACTCCAAGAAGTGTGTCATGTAACTAATTAAAGAAGTAAGGTAAGGAGTGGATTGTTGTAAGTTGTATTACCTGGATGTAAAACATGGGTGATTCAGGGTCTCAGGAAAGAGGTCTCTACTCTCAAATGCTTAAAATTATGCTCAAAGCTCCAGGATGCTCTGTTAAGTGTAGTCACGTTCTTGATTTCTTGATTTCGTTTTGTTAATGAAACTTTCCCTTGGTTTTCTGAGGAAGGTCCAGAGAAGATTCCTATTTTTACATTCATCTGTGATTGCCTTGATCCAGCACAGGAGAGTTTAAGAATGTCTAAGTAGGGTGTAGCCACAGCTTTACTGCCTACAGTGGAGGGGTACCAATCTCTAAAAATACCACTACCCCCCCTGTGCCTCTTCCACTGCCACCTGTTACTCCTACAACTGCAGTCAAGAGCCCATCTGATAAAGATTTACCTCCTAATTAAGAGCAGGAGCTAGAGTTTGAGGCAGAGTGGGACAACCATCACTGTGAGTGGGATGACTCAGATAATACGGAAGGTTTTGCTCACAGCTGCCCAGCCTTGGCTGAAAGAGAAAGCAACTTCATATTTCATTTTGCTGGAGGCTCTAACTTCTTGGATTAGGCTGAAGCAATTAGAAAGGATTAAAGGAATTTCTCAGCAACTGCCAATAATTCTTTATCTTAAAAAATCTTTTTCTTTCTCAAAAAAAAAAATTTTTTTTTAACAGTAAATGCCAGATCATTACTGAATTTTCCCCCAAAGCAAGAAGGAGGTGGGGGAAGAGAGACACGTAGCTATCCTGTGTGGATGCTCACTCCCCAAGGAAGCCATTTTAAAAGGTCTCACCTTCACCATGCTTTTTTTCTGGCTAGTGTCTTAAAAGTTTTACAAAATTTAGAAATGTGTCTCAGATTTCTGTGCACGTGTAGAGAGAAGTTAGCTTAATAAATGTGAGCACACCATCCGATTTCAGATATTAGATAGTTCTGAATTGAACTTGATCTTTTTGCAAATGCTACAGAATAAAGCCCAGGACTGGCTTTTTTTCCTCAGAAGGATGGCGGATTTGACCCAGGGAAAGAATATAGGCTGGGTTCTGGCAACAGGATTGGTGTTTCCATAATAAAAGGTATTTTTTAAAATAATAAAGGATCGAGTTAAAAGGTTAACATTAAAGCCGTCAAGAAATTAAGAAAATTGTCTCTGCTACAAAAATTTGACAAAGAAAATGCCTCAAAATAATTATAATTGACTCTAGAATCTAAAAAATTGTCGAAACATAAATAAATAATATATTAATTATAAAACACTTAAGTAATCCAGGTGAAGACTAGCTATGCCCTTTGTTAATTAAGAAGACTGGCTTCCCAAGGCAATCTCTAAAGAGAAAAAATGTGGCTCTTTTAAAGGCAGCAAGTAATCAGCAGGAAGAAGATAGCAAATTTGCATTTGAATAGCTACAAGTTTGTTTCTTGACTTCCCTCTACAGAAAAAAATTATGATTGGTTTAAAGTCAAGCAGCTAGGCCAAGCCTGTTTTGCCAACCTCAAACATGGTTTTCCAGAGCAGCTGAAAACTTATTAGCACCACGCTCTAACCAACTGAGCTAACTGGCCGGTTAGCAACTGAAAACTTAAAGCCTTAAACTTTACTAACTCAAATGATAAAAACTTTTATCCAAATATTTTGAAATGACATAATACTGAAATATTAATCTGAGAATGCCTCCTATGAAATCTAGAGGGCAGAATTGAATTTATTAATTGATTATAACTTGTATTTTTGAAATTTGTTCTTAAAAATATAAAGATGTTATCATTCTGAGAAATGCTAAATATTTGACTTGCCGGCTCTAAAAGTTTAAGGTTTAAATTAAATTGGGAGAAATTATGTAGTTGTGGTAACTAAATGCCTAAAGTATAGACATTTATTTTTGACAAAATAATTTTGTGTTTTCTCTGAAACAATTAGGAATTCGAAATATGTTATTTATTGCTCTAATTAAAAAAGGAGAATTAATTCTGTGATCCCAACCAACTTTTTTAAAATAAATCTTTATTGTTCATATTATTACAAATGTTCCTCATTTTTTTCCCCTCCTTTGCTTCCCTCCACCAGGTTCCCACCCCACCCTCTGTCTTTTCCCCAGCCCCCATTGTCCTCATCCATAGGTGCACAGTTTATGTTCAGTCTCTTTCTGCACTCCCCACTCCCCTTTTCCCTGAGAATCCTCAGTCTACTCCCCTTCCATACTTCTGATTCTATTATATTCACCAGTTAATATTGTTCATCAGATTTTTTAATTCCCTTGGTTTTTAGATTCACTTGTTGATAGTTACGTATTTGTTGTTCATAATTTTTATCTTTATCTTCTTTCTCTTCCTAAAGAACCTCTTTCAGCAATTCATATAATTCTGGTTTGGCGGTGATGAACTCCTTTAGTTTTTTTTTTTATTAGTGAAGCTCTTTAACTGGCCTTCGATTCTGAGTGATAGCTTTGCTGGGTAGAATAATTTTAGCTGTAGGTTCTTGTTATTCATCACCTTGAATATTTCTTGCCATTTCCGACTGGCCTGCATCATTTCTGTTGAGAAATCAGCTGACAATCATATGGGTGCTCCTTTATAGGTAACTACCATGTTTTCCCGAAAATATGACATCCTCTGAAAATAAGACCTACTTACAGGTTTCCTTATGAAATATAAGGAATCTCCCAAAAATAAGGCCCCCCTAGGCTCTGTCTCTGAAACTTTGTGAAACCTAAACTGCAAGAAGTTGTGACTTGGGTGAAGAATTCATGGGAGAAAATCATTGGCTGTTGCATTGCAAATGCACTGTGAGCAGGCTACCTTGACAAGAAGTACTCATTTAAAAACAGTGCTATTGCTAAACATGAGAGATTTGGTCCACTGATTCTGAAAGAAATGAAGTCACAAGAAATTCACCAGGAAATTTAGGAATTGGATTGTTATGATGATGTTCCAGAAGATGATGGCATGATTGTCATTGAATAAATGAGTAAATTCTTGATACTGTAGAATTCACAGTTTGTCTGGTTTGTGTTGACAACTACCGTACTACCGTACCGTATACAGGTAATAAATTTCCTTTATTTTCATTTAACAATAAATGTGTACCGTATTCTTCTTCATGGAAAAATAAGACATCCCCTGAAAATAAGACCTAGCACATCTTTGGGAGCAAAAATTAATATAAGACACTGTCTTATTTTCGAGGAAACAGGGTACCTGCTTTTCTCTTGCTGCTATTAATATTCTCTCTTTATCTTTTGCTCTTGGAATTTTAATTATGATGTGTCTTGGTGTGGTCCTCTTTGGATTCCTTTTGTTTGGGGTTCTGTGCACTTCCTGGACTTGTAAGTCTATTTCTTTCACCAGGTGGGAGAAGTTTTCTGTCACTATTTCTTCCAATATGTTTGTGATATCTTGCTCTCTCTCTTCTATTGGGACCTCCATAATTCTGATGTTGGTTCGCTTAAAGTTGTCCTAGAGGTTTCTTACATTATCTTCAACTTTCTGGATTCTCTTGTCTTCTTGCTTCTGTGGAGGTGTGTCCTCTGGCTCTTTGTGTTCCAAATCTTTGACTTTATTCTTGCAATCTCCTATTTTGTTTTTAGGACACTGTATAATATTTTTTTTAATTTCAGACAATGTATTCTTTATTTCTAATTGATCCCTTTTCATATCCTTGTAGGGCTCAATTATTTTATGGGCCTTTTCTAGGAAATTCTTGAAAAATCTTATAGGGTTTGAACTCTCTAATCAGTCACTTGTTGTCCTCCATTTTTTTGTTTTTGTTTTTGTTTGTGATCTGCTTCCTTGTTTCAGCATTTTCCCTGAGTTGGTAGAGTGCCTGCTTCCCTGAGTTGGTAGGGTGGCTTTGTGTACAAGGTGTCCTATATGGTTCAGTGGGTCAGCCTCCCAGTTATCTGAGGTGGACACTCTTGGTGCACCACTTTGTGGACTGTGTGCACAGCCTTGTTGTAGTTAAGTCTTGATTGTTGTTGGTATCACTGGGAGGAACTGACCTCCAGGCCAATTGGTTGTGAGGATCAGCTGTGTCTATGCCGGGAGACAGCCTTATTCGACTAGACTTGGAAAATTGCAAAAGCCTCTGTGCTCAGCTTGGATGGGGCAAAGTTTCAGGGTGGAGCCTACAGCCTTGGCTTCCTGTCAGTCCTACTCTATGAGGTTCCTGAGTCTCAGTGTTCCTCAGTATCCTTTGGTACTCGCTGCAAGCACCTCTGAGAGAAAGGTGCCCTTGAGTTTTACCCACTACCAGACAGTCTAGTCTCTCCTCTAATGAGCCCGGAACTGGGGTTCAGTGCAGTTGGAAGTGGGGTTGGAGGTGGGGTTTAAAGCAGTCCAGAGCTTTTGTCTCCTTCCCACTAGGGCAATCCAGCGGCACAGTCAGCAGTCCATCCTCTGCACTCATTCACATGCATACCTCTAGGGTTCTGCCTTTCACCGCTCCCCTGAGCTTCCGACTTATAGCCCAGATTCCTTCTGTATGAGCCTGGGTCCCCAGAGTCTGACCTAGAACTTGGGTTCAGTGCAGTTGGAACTGGGGCTTAGCACAGTCCGGAGCTTTTGTCTCCTTCCTGCTAGGGAATGCCAGTCAGGCACTCAGCCACCTTCTCCTCTCCGACTCCGTCCTCTCCTTATGTGCTCACCATGTCTCAGTACCTTACACTTTTACAGCTCCTCTGATTTTCCTTCTGGTTTTCTCTTTCCTTCTAGTTGTAGAATTTCCAGTCAGTTAACTTTCCTGTTGTTCTGGATAATGTCCATTTTGTAATTTAGTTGTATTTTTTGAAATTGTTGTGCAAGGCTACAGTTAGGCATTTACCTATGCCATCATCTTGGTTTCTCTCTCCCAATCAAATATTTTAACACAAAAACCAGTTTAAATTTAATTGATATCCTTTAAGATAATTATAGAAAATATATAATCTTTAAATGATATATGTTTGATGGTCTTTCCAAGTTAAATTTCAAGGCTTTAATGAGAGATAATTATTGGAAAACTCCATGGGCCCAGAGTGATTCAAAGAGTTTGTTCTCTCTTCTTGAAGGAAATATTTCAAATTTAATTGATGTGATATACTTGAGACCATGTGGAAAGCTTTATCAAGTAAAAATTAATAACTATATTCTACTTATATACATACATTTTAAATGTTATGATCATTTTGGCTTCTAAGATGGGCAAATTAAAGTAACAATATATTTTTTAAATATAGCCAAGTTTTTAGCAATGGAAATTTAAAAGACAAAAAAGCCTCTAGCCGCCTGCATTTTAAATAGGCTGGAGATGAGGCAGCATTTGTGTCTTGTGAATCAGAAGTATAAGTCTACTAAACTTACTTGCTTTGCTTTTTTAATAAAGATTCTTAATTTAATTACTTTATAAATTAGCTTTTAAAATTATAATCAAGGTTTCAAATAAGTTCAGCTAAATGAAAAGCCAATATTTTTATAAATAATTACATTCTAGTCTCATAAACAATTACATTCTAATAAAACCCTCTGAAAGTTACTGGGACTACCCATGATTCCTCTATATATGCAAATAAACCTAAGGGGATATTCTTTAAAAATATAATTCTAAGCTTAATAAAAAGGAGAAATTAAAAAAAATTAAATCTCTTCTGCTAATATTTATAGGTTAAATTAAAGATTGTTGTTATCATACTGAATCTGACAGTAATTAAAGTCACCATAAATAAAAAATTGCTTGAAATATATAACCTTGTGGCAGTAATTGTTAAAACCTTAAAAAAGCAATCATGTGGCCTAAAAATTACTCTGGGATGAAATAAAAAAAGTAGGTTTCCTTCAAATGTCTAACTGCAGTTGAAAAACTATATGTTAGGCCTTGAGGAGAAAAGTAAGTAATTTGTGTTTTTGACTCCCTGACAAAGCTTACATAAAGTTACTGAAAGACTAATAGCAAAAATTTTATTATTGTCATTTACTGTCCATAACCTAGGACAAGTAAAATTAAAAATAAACCTTATTTCAGATTGATATAAATTGGCTAATTGAATTAATGAATATTCATAAAAACACCAGCCTATGTTCAGAGAATGGTATTAGCTGCTGTATTAATACCTCAGGTATTAACCATTTTTACAGATGGATCCAGTTCTGAAAAGGCTGGATTTACAGCAACAGGGGAGCAAAGATCCTTCAAACCCCTTATATTTCAACACAAAGCATAGAAATACAAGCCTTATTTATGCCTTGACAGATTTTGCTAGGGTGCACATCAACCTATATAGTGATAGTGCTTATGTAGTAAGTATGGCCAAAATTATTGAAACAGCTCATTGGCCATATTAGATTCCATTCTGGCCTTGCAGATCCCTTGGCTGCAGGTAATGAGGAAGTAGTTTGCCTCGTTGCCTCAGTAGAGGAGATCACTCCATTTTCCATGGCACATGACTTGAATACCCTACATAATAAAAACGCCTCTGCCTTGCACAAGGAACTTTGTATTTCCTGAAAGCAGGCTCACCAAGTGTCAAGCAATGCCCTCAGTGTGTTATCCACCTTCCTGTGACAGCATTAGAGGTAAATCCTGGAGGATTTAAACCTAATCAAATCTGGCAAATGAATGTTATCCATATACCTGAATTTGGCATATTTCAGTGAGTCCATATCTTCCTAGATACATGTTCACGCTTCATTGTCACTACACCCCAAACAGGGGAAAGTGCAAAGCACTAATTAACCACTGTCTAGTGGTTTTTCCAGTCATAGGACCTCCCTTAAAGCTAAAAACAGACAATGGACCTGCATATGCTAGTTGTGCTTTTCATCACTTTTGTCAGCAATATCAAATTTGTCATAAAACTAGTATACCTTACAATCCTCAAGGTGAAGCAATAGTGAAAAGAGCCAATTGTACTCTTAAAAGGCAATTACTAAAACAGAAAGGGGGAGACAGATGTTATGTATCACCTCAAAACAAACTCAGTCGTGCTCTTTATACTTTAAATTTTTTGAATTGCAATGCAGAGGGTCATACAGCAGCAGAAAAGCATCAGGCTTTCTGTACAATAGCCTGCTAAGTTAGCCTGGTGTGAGGATGCACCAATCAAACAAGAGCTTTATCAGACTCATTAAAAATGTGGGAAAGAAGTTGATTTTTGTATCTTTCCTGAAGAAGCAGTGCAGCCAATTTGGGTGCCAGAGCATTACAAGTGTAACCACAGTAGAAGCTCCTTTTCTCTTCAATATAAAAGACTGAGAGTTGCCCTGATGACAGCAAAACAACAGAAGAAGAAAGCTGAAGGCTACGTAAGGGACTGAGGTGCCAACATGGGGTCATATGAAGAAGTTAATGACTAAACCCCAGCAGACAATAGAAAAGCAAGAAGTGGAAGCTACTTCCTCAACCAGGTTTCTGGCTATGCTAGCATTGGTTAGCTGTCAATCTTCTATAAAGTCTTGCACAGCCAAATCTAAGGACTCTAAGTAATTATATACCAGCAGCAAAAGAAATTTTCATTTAGTAGCTAAAAATGTTAATATGTCTGTAGTTTGATTTCTCTTATTGCTATGTTGCATTGGCATTGTTTCATTTTTATATTAATAGACAGAATTTTGCTCTTGATGTTCAAGTTTTAAAATAATAACATTTATGTAGTTTGGTTTTTGCATTGGCATTGTTTGAAATTGTTTTAATATCAGAGCTTTGGTCTTAATGTTTAAATTTTACTTTTATTAGAGTAGCTTAAAAACAAACAAAAAGGGTGAGATATAGAGGTATCCTGGTAAGGCACATGGCCATTTCTTTAATTATGGTCATCTAAATCCAGTGCCATTGGCAAACTCATGTCCTGGAAACATGCTTTGCTGGAGGCAGGAGTGTTGTCAGCTTGACCTTCAGCCAATTGCCAAGGGGTAGGTTTTGTTATTTAAATCCTGCCAAGCGCTAGGAATGAATACAACTCAGGTCCACCCAAGAATGTGCATAGTCCCTTTGTCTTGACTTTTAGTAAAACTTCCTGTTTTTTTGCAGTATAAAATAAACACGCTGTATTGACTCTGGGTCCCAAACCCTGTCCCTGGATAGTGGTCCCACCCAGCCCCAGCTTTATCCTTCTATCTCTGTGTCTGTCTCTTTCATATTTTCAATCCCAGCCACCCCTACTCAGGAACAGGATTGCTCTCTAGCCCTGTTGGATGCAGGAAAGACAGAAATATGTACAACCCATATTTTTGTATGTTTTTTATTCAGTTATTATGAAGCTCCTTTTAGATATCTTAAGCAAATTATGTATTTCTGAATATTTTAAGGTAGCTTTATATGCTACTTATATAGATTTATTTAATAAATACTCTAAGGTTACTATCAAATATTGCTTAAGAACTGTCATTAAGTTTGTATTACAAGTAATGAAATCATTGCTCTTGTAGTAATTTTCCCAGTGTGATATAGTGATAAAAAATTAACTTCTTGCCTTTTCCCTATTGTAATCTTAAGTAAATCTATGAAGTTTTATGTTCACAAATAGTGATTAAGTCAGAGTGGTGGTTAGCTGAGTGCAAAGTAAAGTTAAATGTGCAAAGAAAGTCATATTAATATCGAGGTCCTAAGAGACTGAAATTTGATTTACCTAAAGCAAGATTCTAATAAAGTAAAAGACACACTAATTTTATCTTATAAAAAAGATTCTGAAGTCTACTTATTGAACATGTTCAGATAAAATGCAAAAGATAGTGTGTCTTTTTCCTTATTAAATATGTAGGTAGATGTCTCAGATACTTATTCACTTGCACGTTAGGGTATATATATGATTATTTTATGAAAACAGCTTTGCTCATTCCAGATATTTCAATATCTCAAGTATTCCTTAGTTAAGTAGGAAGTGCCATCTCATTTTACAAATGGAACATCTAAAATGAAGTGAGTTGCCCAAAGATACATATATTTGCAGAGGCAAGAATCAGACTTGAACTTCTGAACGGATCTAAAATACTTTACCCTGACTCCCCATTGTTTTGTGATGATCCCACCCCTCTAATAGTAAGACTGTGCCCAATAAGGAGTAATAGAAATATGCAAAATAGTAAAGGCCTAAGCAAGACAAAAGTGTCTTTATCTCTCTTCTGAAAGGTGCTCTGCTCTTTAGAGAGCCCTTGGCTGGAAGCACCACTGGTTTCAGTTCCAGCAGCAGCAGCAACTTGATTGCTCTGCTTGTGCATGCAGGGTATCTTCATTTTGCATGACCATGTGCCAAGCTAAAAATAAGTTAAGAAAAGGCACCATGGTAGGAAACCTGAAGACTCTGACACAAAAAAATATGGATATATAAAATTTTTCTTCTGTGTCAGAGACTGTCATAACTATTACATGTAATATCCATAATAATAAAAGCTTAATGTGCTAATTAGACTGGATGTCCTTCTGGATGAAGCCGGGGTTGGGAGGGAAGCCCGGTCCTGGGTGCCAGAGGGAAACTGGTGCCAGCAGCCAAGGGAAGGATGGCCAATTCTTGCACAGACACCTAGTATAAATATATATATATATACACACATCACACTTATAAACTTATATATAGTCTGTAATTCTGTATCATATGTATCTTTATATATCTCTGTATAATTAGTAGCTATATGGATAACTGGGAAGTTAATCTACTTTCAAGATTTAAAATTAGACATTTTTTATGGGTTTGGATGTAATGAAATAAACTCTTGCATTATCTTTTATGAGGACTGAAAATTTTTTGTTGAAACAAACAAAAACCTCTCAACTTATTTTTTAAAAAATTTCAATATTGCTCTCATGTCATTTTTTCATCTTAGCAGAATAAAGAAGTTGTAATGCTTCTGCTACAGTATTCAGACAAGCAGGCCACAATTTCTCTAGCTCATTTGTTCGGTGGATAGAGCATTGGCCTGTAGACGGTCTGGACACATGCCTGGGCTGCAGGCTTGATTCCCAGTGCAGGAAGCAGCCAATCAATGATTCTCTCTCATCATTGATGTTTCTATCTCTCTCTCTCACTCTAAAATCAATAAAAGTATAATAATAATATGTAAAAAGAGGTCCACTCTTCCTCTTCAGGATCTTGCCTCCTTTGACCTGTAGGGAGCAGCTATTCCTCCCCAGAAGCTGGACTATAAACTGCTGTTCTGCTAACCCAGAACCTCTTCTAAATCTTAATGATGTTTCTGTCTTGGGTATGTTTATTGCCATTTGTTCCTTTAGTTCAAAGAAAGCGGAAAGTTAATTCCAAAATATCAGGGTCCATTTTGTTAGAGTCCCAAGAAACATGTAGGAATGAGAAACCAATATGATCATACTTAATAGACAATGTGATTTTCCAACTCCGCAGCATGGTTTCCTTCACAGCCCTAGAGCTTTTTTCTTCATTTACTGCTGTGGATCGTACATGCTATTCCTGGTACAGTTCGAGCAACTCCTGTGAGACAGGCATTGTGTTACCTTTTAGCAAGACTTGACTTTTTATATTAAATCCCAGTCCTTAAAACATTACTGCATGACAATGGGAAATGAAATAAAATAATCCAGAAGAAAGTAAGTAACAATAACATAGACTATATTTGACACCAGATTACAGTATCGTCTAGGTATTCTAATAAGGGATTCATTCCATGCACTCGTGAAAATAACATGGCCAAGCAAATTTTGTGCTAACTTCCATATGTCACGTGAAGGCTTTAATTAACCTGTCTTGTGAGTCAGTGACCCTTTATGAATTCCATTTATATCGCATTGTGGGAATATGACATTTACTTCTTCACACCATTTTGACTTTTTTCAATTATTGCCCAGACAAAAATTTATTGAGCAAATGTCACTTCAAAAGAAGCGATGGCCTAGTAGTAGCCATTCCTCCAGGTGGCTGGTATTGACTGCTAAAAACCAGCGTATAAAAAAAAAAGGCCTGAAGTTCCCTAATGTGACCTTTAACACACAAAAAATGGTATCCTGATCTTGTTAATTAAGTGACTTGGAAACATGCACAGCAAACCTAAAGGACAAAGCCAGCTTGGTCATTTGTGAAAATCTTAGAATTAATTTTTGCCTTTGAATTCTATAAAGCAACAGAGTTGCTTTAATCCATTAAAGACCAAATGAATACCTCCTGGATTTTCATTTTCATAGTACAAAAGATGTCAATCTAATGGTTGATTTCTCCTAGGTACAATAATATATGTCAGTGACCAGCAAAGCTACTGAGTCAAAGCCATCTGCAGAGCTTCAATTCCCTCAGCACCTGATACAGGGATTACTCTTTGTATATCCAAAGCATGACACTATTTCAGTAATTAGGACAACTTTTTACACCTTTGTGCATGCTGAGAAAAAAAAAAAAAAAAAAAAAAAAAAAATATATATATATATATATATATATATATATATATATATATATATATATAATGAGTGTTTAATGAATGTACCATGACCTTGCACTAAAATAATATTATTTTCTTATAAGATAAAGAAGAAAAGGCAAATAGATTTGTAAAAGGTAAAATAAGGGCAACTCTCAAAGCAATGAACAAAGTAAACATCAGATGAAAAACACAGGTTGATAGCATTGATTATGCCACTCGGTTGCTCTTCTGAGGAAGATAAAAGGAGCAAAGACATGCTCTGTTACTCCTTGCATGTGGAAGTTGAGCTTGGAAACAAAATACTGACATCTCTGCCATGTCGAGAACTTCAACAAGGTAATGTGCTAAATCAAATATTATCATTTAGGAACTCTCTGGGCCTACTAATTGACAGTCTTAGAGTGTATCCTAATGGTCTTCATTTTTAAAGCCAATTTTAATGAAAAAGAAATAAAATTACACGGGAGAGAATAAGGATAAAAAAAGTGGAACAAAATAATAGATGAAATATAAAAAAAAATGCTTCATCAAACATGAACATAGTAAGTGGATTATTCTAGCAGTAGTTAGATGAAGAAAAAAACCTATGACCACTGTTATGCATTTAGATTCTTCACCAGAAGTACTGATAGTGTAAATGTAATCCTATATAAAAAGAGATAACATGCAAATTGATCCTTATGCCCTCACACGAGATGGCCACCAGCCTATGGTTAAAGATGGCCACCACAAAAATAGCAAGCAGGGAAGGGCAGCTGGGGGTGATCAGGCCTATAGGGGAGGGCAGTTGTGGGGGGACCAGGGCTGCAGGGGAGGACAGTTGGGGGCATCCAGGCTGGCAGGCAGACTGGTTAGGGGCAATCAGAAAGGTAGGCAGGCAGGCAGGCAAGCGGGTAGGAGCCAGCAGTCCCAGATTGTGAGAGGGATGTCAGACTGCCGGTTTAGGCTCAATCCCTGTGGGTCCCAGATTGAAGAGGGTGCAAGCTGAGCTGAGGAACACTCCTCATCCCAGTGCATGAATTTTGTGCACTGGGCCTCTAGTATTAAATGTTTGCCATAGTGGGTTTTTATTATAGCTTCCATCAATAGATTTTTATTATTAGAGTTTGTGGTAATAATCAGAATCATCCTCATTTGCCTTCATCTGAATACTAGGTCATAGACTAGATAACCACAAGCTCTCTGACATCACACTGATAATTAGCAATTCCTAGTCGCATTTCAGAGGGGAGGTGGTTAACAATTTTATTTGCATTTTACAACCATGACTGGTACAATTCCAAACTCACAATCTCTTCAGCTCTCAAAGAAAAACAAATACTCTTTCAACTATATTTTGCTCTAAATTTCAAGTCTATTTCATATTCAACCCATAACAAGCATAAGTATATTTTAAAACCCTGTTAAAAGTATTAGTATTTATATATTTTAAGGAAAGTTCCAGAAGTACCTGAAAAAGAAAAAGACTAATCATATTTTCTGGAGGTTTTTAACTTGCTACTACTTCTGGTAATTTCAAATTTTAATTTTAATTACAGCATGGAGACTTTTGGGTGTCTTGATGAAAGCAGAGTTGATGGATTTATATTTTATTTTCTATAAAAACAAATATAAGAAGTAATGTTGATAATATTATTAATTTATCATTTATGTCTCACCTACTTCTATTAATAACTTATGGTGACTTTAAGAAGTGGAGTCAGTGGTAATATATTCAAGAACAAAATGTATTATCAGAAAACAACCAACCAAACAAAACTGAGAAATGAATTCTTGGAAAAGGCTCATAATTTGACATGCCTTATAAGTGTTATTTTCAAAAAAAAAAATTATTAACATTTATTAAGAAGAAAGGCCGGGTACTTTGTGAGAAAAAGGTATTAGTTGCAGTGCTTACATCTCCCTTGTTGTCCTCAGTAGTTTGATTCAGGCCCAAGACCACATGCCCCCTCTAAGCAAAGCAAAGACCAGCAATGACCCATGTACCTTAGAAGGTTCCCAGTTTAGCATCTGAAATATATAAAACATGTAAGATAATAGAAAAAAAATTATGTCTCTTTCCAGGTTTCTGACACAAGACATTTAAAAACCTTGAAAATCCCTAAGTAGGTAAAAGCACTAGGAGCATCTTTTGTTACAATAGGCAACTCTGGGTGAGTTCCTGTATGGAGTCTGATCACCAGGAAGACCAAGACATGAGTAGAAGCCTTTTCCGCTTACCCCAGGTTCCTATTAAAGGGAAAAGGGGCTACACCTGGAGTTAACAATTAATCATGCCAGTGGGAGAACACCTCCATAAGTCCCCAGCCCTGTTAGTAAAGAGACTTTCCAAGTTGCTGAATGTCTCCACCCTGGAGGTGACACACCAGCCTCCAGGGGAGGAGCTCCTGCACTCAGAATCCTCCCAGGCCTCACCCATTGTATCTCAACTGGCTGTTCATTTGTATCCCTAATCATGTTCTTTAATAAACTGGTAAGCATAGGTAACTGTATTCCTGCATTCTGTGAGCCACTCTAGCAAACTAATTCAACCTGAAGAGGTTTACAGTGGATGCATGGGTCAGAAGCACAGGTGAGAACCTGGACTTGCAATCGACATCTGAAGCATACTTTCTTTTGGTAGATATTGAGTTAAATTGAGAACACCCTGCTGGTGTTGCAGAAAATTACTTGGTGAGAGAAAACCCCCCCAAAAATTTGGTGACTACAAGTTGTCAGAAGTGTTATAAGTGTGGTAGTCCTGTGTGAGAATAAAGGAGACACACTGGAGGAGAATTATATATATATATATATATATATATATATATATATATATATATATATATATATATATTTTTTTTTTTTTTAACACATTTCCTATTGTTATTTGCATAGCCCCTTGATAGTCTCACCTTCCTCAAACTTAAAACACTTTATTCCTACAAATATATATCTTACTCATCTGGTTCACCATAAATACAATTATTGCTACCTTACCACGTGATGCTTTGGCACCATTTATATCGTCCCCCTGGGAATTGGTCAGTATCAACTTTGTTAATACTAGAGGCCCGGTGCATGAAAATTCATGCAATGGAGGGGAGGATCTCTCAACCCAGCCTGCCCCCTCATAGTCTGGAAGCCCTCAAGGGTGGGAGGTGACCCGGTGATCAGGGGAAGGTGATGCCCCATCACACCTCTGCTGCTGCCACTGCTGGCAGCGCAAGCCTCAGCCGGCCTTGGTTATGTAAGCCTCATCTAAAGCTTGCCTGCACCTCAAGCTGGCCCTGGGCAGCTGGGCAGCCACCAACCAAGGCTTGTCTGTGCTGTGGGCCAGCCTGAGGTGTCTGGGGGGCTCGGAGGACTGGGCACCACCATCTTGTGGCTGTGGGTGCTGCTATTTTTGAGGGCATGACAGACAATTAGCATATTCCCTCCTTATTGGCTGTGGGCATCGTCATCTTTGCAAGGGCATGAGGGTCAATTAGCATATTCCCTCTTTATTAGATAGGAGAGGTCTGAGTCCCAAACTACAGAATTGGCCATCCATGTGCAGGCAGAGCTAAATATTTACTAGTGATTTTACTCTACACTGCATTCTTTACCCTGACTCCCAAACACTAAAAGAAACTTTATTTATTTATTTATTTATTTATTTGTTTGTTTGTTTGTTTGTTTGTTTGTTTTTAAATAAAATAAACTTTAAAGGTAAACTTAATTGTACTGCCTGATTCTCTTTTTCTCTCCCCCACACACATACACACTTTTTAAAAACCTAATAGTTCCTATGGCTTCCATCCAGACAAGTTTCCAAGGGAGGGCAGGACCTGAGGTGAGAAGAGATACAACAGAGATGAATTTATATGAGGACACCACCCTGCCTCTCGAAACAAACACTCAGTAACAGCATGAGTCTATTGAGATGTGTTGGGAGAGGGGAAGGTAGAAGCATTTCTTTCTAGGCAGAAGAAAAGTAATGTTAATACTATATGTTTTTGAAAATATATTCATACTTTTAAAAAACATCTTTAATATTCAGTGAAATAAAACATATATACCTCATCAGAAAACATATACATGTTCCATATCCTATGCTAAAGGAAATGAGGTCAATAGATCAATGAGACAAGAGACTTCTCAACTCAAATTCCCCCATCACAATTGGGTTAAAAAATAATGCATAAAAGGGCCTGGCAGATGTGGTGCAGTGGTTAAGTGTTGATCTATTAACCAGGAGGTCATGGTTCCATTCCTGGTCAGGGCACAAGCCCTGGTTGTGGGCTCAATCCCAGGAAGGGGGTGTGCAGGAGGCAGTCGATCAATGATTCTCTCTTATCATTTATGTTTCTATCTCTCTCTTCCTCTTCCTTCCTCCCTAAAATAGATAAAAATATATTTTTAAAAATTGCATATAAGGAATTATGCCACTTACTCCATGCCCTTCAGTATATAAACATGTATGGAAATAAAATGAGGGCCTAACTGCAATTCCTGGGAGATCAGAAGTCTTTAAATACTCAAAATAAATGCCTATTCCTGAAGCCCCACTGGAAAGACAACAGTCAGGTGATCCCCAGAGCAGAATAGTGGAACAGGATGTTCAGAGACAGGACGGTGTGGAGGAGAATGATTCATACCCCTGGAGCTTCATCTGCTCTCAGCCTAAAAACAGAACTGCACCTACCACTTCTGTCCATCTGGTACCTGCAACAAGATTGACTTCATTTCAAAATGAGATGTGCTTGCTCACATTTTAAAAACAAACAAAAAACTAATTAGGGAAAAACAAATTTCTTCAATATAATTACATATTTCTAAAAGAGACTTTTGGAAGCTAATACATATAAATACATCAAACTAAATGATCACATGAAGTCTTCAGTGAAATTACTGAACTGAAAAAAAAAAAAAATCTTGTGTTGAAAATAATATGACAGCTGATTCCCCCCCCTAAAACATTCACTGTATTTCTTCATATTTTTGTAGTTATTCATATGAATAACTTCAAAGTCATTTTAGGCTCAGTAACCTTTGCATGTGTTCCTAGCAATCTAAGGATTAGATTGTTTGATTTCTTTGCTTGTTGAGTTGTTCAATAAGCTATGACTTTTTAAAAAGTCATTGTTGGGGTGATATCACAACAGAGTTATCAGTGTCATTCTAAAGCCAGCAGATAAATCAAAGGGTTCTCAAAACCTATTCCTAACCATAGGTGTCCAGTTACCGCATGTATTAGTTAATCATTACTACTTATCAATTACCCTCATAATTTAGATTGTTTTCAATAACAATAATTAGTAATTATCTCTCATAATTTCTTTAGGTCAGATGTGAAGTTGGGCAAAGCTGATTTCCAGGGTATTAGCTGAAAGACTCAAAGTCTAGGGATTGGTATCATCCAAAGTTTTCAATCCACTCACATATACAATAGTTGATGCTGGCTTTCAGCTGGTACTGTAAGCCAGAATATCCACATGTTATTTCCTTATGTAGCCTGTGCTTCTTAGTGACATGGTAAGGAGTGTCCCCAAAAAGAGAGCAAACCAGTTAGCAGCCAGGTAGGATCTAGCCCTCAGTCATGCAGCATCACTCCTGCTGCATTCTATTAGTTGAGGAAGTTATAAAGACCTGTCTAGGTTCAAGGGTGAAGGGAACCCACACTCTACCTCTCAGTAGAGGAGCATCTAGGCCACACTGAAAGAAAAGGATGTGGGATGGGCTATATATGGACACAGCCATTTTTGGAAAGTACAGTTTAACACCCCACAACATACGATCTTATACCAGAAGGATATTTCCTCCCATAGCCAGGCTCTATCTTGCATCTATCCTTTACAATGACTGGTGATAAAATGGAATGAGTTGGAAAGCCTTTCAAGGATTTTCATTGGAATTACTCTCTTCTGAACATTTGAAGGCAAAAAGAAAGCAAAGGAATAAAACAAGTGGAAAGTAATAATTTTAATTAAAGTATGGATTAGACTATATTTGCCTCTCCAGATTATTATATTTATAGTAATATCTCATCATCCTTTAAAATAATTGCAGAACCAAGTTCTTGAAAGTTGCTGTATTTGATCTGTGTTTTGTTTAAACTGTAAAGGAAACATTATAGTATATTACAACAAAAATCTTTCAGAGCAGTATTTTATTATCTGAATTTTTCAATAATGAGTAAATTCTTTTCCTTAAAGGAATACTCAATGTACCCAGATCCCTTCAGGATGATCGATGGTCTATTACGAAAAGTCAATCTCTTTTTTGCTTTGCATGGCTGCCCTTCCTCCACAAAGAAGTTTTAAGGAATTTTATGGCTTAGATTTCAACCATGTTTTTGATTCTTGAATGAATTTTAATGGTATTGGATCATATCTGATATAGATCTAGAAAAGTCATAAATTAGAGTTCAGTCTATGATTCATATTGGTTATAGAAATTAAATATGGATGTTGTGTTTTTAATAGTTTTTATTTAATATTTCAAAATGAAAATAAATCTCCTCAAATATAATCAATTTAAATGAAGGTAGTGCACTTTGAGGCAATAAAATACTGAGTTTTGAAAAGTTAGTTTCTTTAAAAACATAATAGTTTTAGCTACTGAAAATAAGGCAGTTGTTAATATTTATGTAAAAAGGAAATAGCTAACCAAAGTATTAACAGTAAGAAAAGAGAGATATTTGGCACATTAATTAAAAGTACAACTAAATGGAACAAAAATAAATTATATTTGTAACACACCCAGAAAAAAATGAACCTTATAGAATTTTTTTTCAGATTCTTCACATTTAACTCAGTTTCTGAAACTGCACTCTGCCTATTCCCAGTTTCTTCTACTTTGCTAGGCAAATCGTCCTGAGCCTCTTACTATTCTATACCTTCTCTCATTCTTTGGATCACAATTGTTCTGGATGCTTCAAATTTCTCTCTAAACCCTCACGTACCTATCCATAGTGAAAATGTATATACTCTCCTAAAGGCCATTATTCTTGGTCACTATTAATGTTCCCAAGCCTGGATTTCTTTGGCATAAATTATCAAAACCTGCTCAAACTATTTCTGTAATCCCCCAAAAGTTATTATTAAAATATTTCTCCTTCATACTGTTTATTCTGATTGTCTGGATAGAAGTTAGGCTGACATGAAAGACCCCAAAATTTAACATAAACTGTTATAGTTGCTATGATAAACAGTAGAAGGGTCCTCAAAAAATTAAGAATAGAGTTAACATATGACCCAGCACCCCTTCTTCTGGGTATCTACCTGAAAATTAGAAAACATTTATTTCCAAAAAACATTTGCACCTTTATGCTCATTTCAGCATCATTCAGTGGCCAAGGACAACCAAAGTGTCCTTCAATAGATGCCTGGGTGAAGAAGATGTGATATAGATGAATACACCACAGCCATAAGAGAAGATGAAATACTGCCATTTGCAACAACATGGATGGATCTTGAGAATATCATGGTAAGTGAAATGTCAGACAAAAAGTTAAGAACCACATGACTTAATTTATATAGTATGGGATATAAAAGCGAAAGCAACAATGAGCAAACAAGAAAAACAAACAAACATTCATAGACAAATACAGCAGTCTGGTAGTCAGCAGAGAGAAGGAGTGGGAGCTGATAAAGGATAAAGGGAGTTGATTATATGGTGACAAAAGAAGATCTGATTGTAGATGGGGGGTACACAATGTAATATACAGTTGATGTAACATAGAATTGTACATTTGAAACCTATATAACTAAAGTCACTCCAATAAATTTAATACAAGGACAACAAAAACTAAACAATGACAAAACAAAACAAATAAAAAGAAGACTACAAAATAAAATGTTCATAAGTTTGGGTGGGTGCTTATCTGGCAACTTGTTGGTGCTGAGAACCCAGTCATCTTTTGATTTACTGCCCTGCATCCTAAACATGCAGCTTTGATCTTGAGGCCCAAGGGGGTTTGATGACTTCCTCCTTCAAAACCAAATTCCAGCCAGTAGCTGGAAGGAAGGAAACAATATAGAAAAGCATTTTCTCTCTATGACCTAGAACCCAGTCACATGCTCTCTCCTCGCAGCAAAGAAAGCTGTTATATAGTCACTCATATGAAATTTCCAATAACATAGAGAAGGGCATGTCTAATAATGAGGTGTAATTATTTGTCACTGCCAAAACTCTAGAGAGATTTGAGCGTTAATTCAAACTCTATAATTTATTGGCTATTCGGCTAATAAAAGTTTTAGTATCTTTATCTGATCTGATTTACTTCCAAGAGTTATTGAGATTATATCCATTTAAAAAAAAAATCTTCACCACCATTTATCCCCCTATATCCTCTTCCACCTCCACTCACATCTTCCACTCCCATAATCACCACACTGTTGTCTATGTCCATGAGTTCTCCCTCCCTACACACACACACACTCCAGAGCTGTCTGCCTGCTCTCTATGGATAAGTCTGTCTCTTGTTTTGCTTTGCGTTCAGTTTGTTAATGAAATTCCACATATGATTGAAATCATATGGTATTTGTCCTTCAGTGACTGGCTTATTTCACTTAGCATAATGTTTTCCAAGTCCATCCATGCTGTTGAAAAATGAATATAAAGAATTTAGTCTGGAGTTTGGAATGTAATATGTGCTCAATAAATATAGGTAGAAAAAGAGTACTAAGAAATGTAATATTGAATATTCTGAATAGGGTAGGATTTATACCATCTGAAAGCCCACAGAGGAAAATATGGTTAGGAGGCTAGCTTGGAAAGATAAAGTCATTTAAGAAAGATCTTGATTATATGAGTATAGGTGAATATGTGAAGAACATAAAGACTGAAAGTAGCTTAAGCAGATAAGTGAAATTTTAGGAGTTAAATCAGGGTTGAAATACATCCCTAACTTCTATATTGATTTTGTCTTCTTCTAGTCATTTGTTACTAATCTTCAGAAAT
The DNA here is from genome assembly GCF_014108245.1 of Pipistrellus kuhlii. NCBI lineage: Eukaryota > Metazoa > Chordata > Mammalia > Chiroptera > Vespertilionidae > Pipistrellus > Pipistrellus kuhlii. The sequence continues at coordinate 139,764,571 of NW_023425404.1, forward strand.
CAACATTTCCCCCCAATTACACATATTGAATACAACACTCTGTATTAATCATGATTTTCTTACACTGATTGCATGAAGTTGGCCATTACCAACCATGCTCAGCAAGTTCAGAGAAGAGTCAAAATTCAAATCAATTTAATATAATGAATGTTAATCAAAACCTGACTGATCTGAACCCTTACCTGTAAGAATAGCAAAGCAAGATATAGAAACACATCAGACATTCAGGGTTGATGGCAAGTAAGTGTTCCCGTGAGAGTCCTTAGCAGGTGGCAGGGTGACAAGTCGAGTTAAAAGAAGAAGGCCAGGTAGTCAAGAGTCTCCTCACCCCTGTCAATTCTGCTTTACCATAGTGAGTCGTCCTTGGTTTTCTTGAGTTAAAGGATCTATTCTCCTTTTAGAAAATAATATGAAGCATTTTCTGTCACAATTCAGGTTCTAAATGCTACACTGACTCATATAAATTATTTCTTATATCTTTACCTGTAAACTATTCATCTGCATTCCCTACAAAAGGTAGTTTCCTCTGCAGAAAACGTCATTTCCCACTATTTCACTTCTTCCCAGTTGTTCACTTCCTTCTTGGTTACACCTACTCTGCTTAACACAAAACCTGGCATGTAAAAATCTGAAGATCTTATTGAAAAATTCAAGAATGAATGAATAATAACTTTCACTATCAGAAAGATCTCATTAAGAATCATGCCATCACTAAACTGTTTAAGCATTATAAAGTGGAAAGAACTCTGGGCTTTAAGTCCAAAAAAAGTCTTGATTTAATATTTTACTTATAAAACTCATAAGTTCTGCCACTATAGACAAATTCCTGGTATCACAATAAACAACACTGAAGCTCACTGCTTTTTTTCTATAAAATGGAATTATCACTTATAAAAATCCAAGTGAGGCAGTATTCATATAAAAACACTTTGTAAGTTATCAATTGGAAAGCAAAATTAAGGTACTGTTATTCTATCCAAACTGGAATCAATCTTAAGCTGATTTAATGCAGTAAAGTGAGTTTTCCTTTACAAAAGGTCTGTGCGTGTGCTAGGTGCTAGTACAAAAATGCGATAATATTTCTACCCTGAATAAAATTTTTAAATGTTCACACAGATTATATTTGTGAGAAATTGGTGTTCATGCAACTAGACACATGAGTTTGGGCCGATAAAACCAACTGAAGAATGGAAAGGAGAATGATTTCACACTTAAAGTCATTGTTTCACATTTCTGAAGCTCCCAGTGAGCTCTAAACATGAGATGATTCTCTTCTCCTGCCTTCCCCTTTATTCTTTTCCATAAGGAGATATTTTTGGTTCAGCATATGGTAGATAAAATGCTTTGGGTATGAAAGTAGATCTTTCTTTTATAGCAAAATTTTATTTATCCAGGTAATTTCTAAACAAAAACTTTTAATGATACAATAAAATCAATAGGAGCAGAAAATAAACACAAAGTTACACTGTGACGATATTAATTATGTTTTGTTTATGGAACGTGGAGAGACACTTTAATTCTGCTATAACCTGTTTCTCGCCATGCTTATAATGAGTTGCTGTAACTTTGAGACCACACTGACTTTTGGACTCTCTCAAAAACTAGGTTTTCTGTTTTTTGTTTTTTTGTGGTTTTTTTTTTGTGTGTGTGCATGTTTTTTAAATGTTTGTATTGGTTTTGGAGAAAGAAAGAAAAAGGAAAGGGAGAGAGAAATAGAAACATCAAGGAGAGGAAAACATCTGATCACCTGCCTACTGCATGCCACTACTGTGAATCAAGCAAGCAACACAGGCATGTTCTCTGATTGGAATTGAAGCAATTAGCTCTTGGTGTATGGGTAGATGCTGAACCACTTAGACACACTGTCTGGGCTACCAGATACTACCGTATTTTTCGGACCATAAGACCCCCCCGGACCATAAGACGCACCAGTTTTTAGAGAAGGGAAATGAAGAAAAAAAGATTCTGAAACAAATAGTGTCCTAAAATATTTTATGTGCATTAAAACCCAACATCACAGTCATAAACACATGTAATCAACCCTGTAAAGTAAACAGCAGCATTTAGAACCATTTTAGAGCCGGGCAAGCACACAGAGACCACACAGAGCCGGGCAAGTAAAAAAACTTTTTTTTAAAGTATATGTGTAGGCTATATTTGGACCATAAGACGCAGGGACTTTACCCCCCCATCCCACTTCTTGGGGGAAAAAAGTGAGTCTTATGGTCCGAAAAATACGGTAGTTTTATAAACTTGAGTACATTAGTTAAATTTCAAAGTTTAGGTTTCATCATTGTGTTAAATGATGGCAATTATCCCTATGCCATGATGTTTTAGCAAAGATTAAGCAAATTTTACTATTTGAAAACCATCAACTGTATTGTGCCCACCACCCAAAGTTAAATCATCTTCTGTTACCATATACTTGGCAATATTCAGATCATGTCTCAATAGAAATGTACACTTGAAACCTTGATGATCTTATTAACTAATGCCATCCAATACATTTAATCCTGTTTAATAAAGACAGAATATGCAAATTGACCATCACTTTGTGACAAAGAAGGTGGCACCCCAGCCAATAAGGAGGGAATATGCAAATTGATATGACAAAGATGGCAGCAGCTAGGCCTTGTGTCTTACAGTGGTAAAGACTCAGGCCTTCCACCCTGCCCCAGCTGGTCCAGGCCTCTGGGCAGCACTTGAAGGTGGAAGGCAGCTCTGAGCCATAGCGAAGGTGGAAGGTGGCGGCCAGAGTGAAGGCCCAGGTCCCAGGTACTGGCAGCCAGGGGAAGGAAGGCTTATTCTTTCATGAATCTTTGTGTATCGGACCTCTAGTTAAAAATAAAACCAATCAATATAAAGTAGTGATTACAATTATGCTCTGTAATAGTGGGAACAAGAGCCAAAGTAAAAGCTACATGGCAACAAAACTGTGGCATTATACTAAAAATGAGTATGCCTTCCAAACATGGTTTAATTTGAACAACTTTATCAGGATGATTAAAACACTGGGGAAGAATATCCAGGCAAGAGGAAATCAGATTGAACTTTTCTGGTTCTAATAACAATGCTATTGCTCAGGATGTAGCATTACTTTATTTTCTATTACACCTGCAGTAGATATTATATATCATTATTCCACTTAGTCATATCTTAGTCTAGCTTGATTTGGATAGGATGCTTATATTGAATCCCTCATTAAATTGATATTATTCTTTCAAAATATCCAAAGAGAATATATACCCATTTATAGTCCTATCTAATAAAAGAGTAATATGCAGATTGACCATCACTCCAACAAACAAGATCAAGATAGGTTCCCCCATGTGGTCAAAGATCTGCCCTCATGTGGACACAAGATGGCCACTACAAGATGGCCAGCACGGGAGGGCAGTTGGGAAGGACCAGGCCTACAAGGAAGGGTAATTGGGAGTGATCAGGCAAGAAAGGCAGGGCAATTGGGAGAAACTAGGCCTGCAAGGGAGGGCAGCTGGTGGTGATCAACCCTGCAGGGGAGGGCAGTTGGGGGTGACCAGGCCAACAGAGGAGGGAAGTTGGGGGCAGAGAGGTTGGCAAAGGAGCAGTTAGACATCAATCAGGCTGGCAAGGGAGTGATTAGGGGGTGATCAGGCTAGCAGGCAAAAGCAGTTAGGGGCAATCAGAAAAGCAGACAGGCGAGCAGTTGGGAGCCAGCAGTCCTGGATTTTGAGAGGGATGTTGGACTGCTCATTTAAGCCTGATCCTACTGGATTGGGCCTAAACGGGCAGTTGGTCATCCCTCGAGGGGTCCCAGATTGAAGAGGGTGCAGGCTGTGCTGAGGGACACCCCCCCATACATGAATTTTGTGCACTGAGCCTCTAGTCATTTTATAATTGTTGGAAAATCCTAAGACATAAACACAATAATTATAAATATGTTTAAACACAAATACAGATGGATACATATAACTAAAATATATTAAAATAGCTTCCACTTTTATAAACTCAGAAGAATTGCACAGCCATCACATATCTCATCTTTTCTATCAACAAATAATTTGATATTCATTATAGGTTTTTATCTATTAGACTATATAGTGATGCCTCACATTTCTCTAATTTTATCAGCTTATTGCTGTTATTTTAATTTTTACTTTCTGGTTTGTTCATTTACTAATTATTTTTAAAATCACTGCTCGCACCTAGGGATGGCATGTCCAAAATGCGTGAAGAAATCATTCTGGTTTTATATGAAATCATTTGTAATTCATAACAGCACTCTTTTTCTTCTCCCAAGATTCAGGACACTTTCTTCAACAACAAATCTCACTTGTTTATAAGCTTATATCACCACATGTCAAAATGGAGATATACATTACCCTTTTGTGGCAGGTAACTTTTTGCTGGTGAGGATTTTACTTCTGGTTACTAATTCAAGTTTGGGCTAGATCCATTTCTGTATGTAGCTGAGTCTTGGCCTTGGTCTCAGAATGTAGCTGACATTCACTATATATGTGTTCCAATATAAACATATGAGTGAATTTGGATGGATGAGCCAATGACTTTGTATGTAAAATACAAAGTGAAGATTGGCACATTTTCAATAAATATACATACCAAATGTTTTTTCTTGGTTTTAGGTATTCTCTACTCTTCAGTGAGTGGGTTGGAATCAAGTGGAGGCACAAACTTCATAAAATGAAGAAAACAGACTCCATTTGAAGGATTTACTAACATCAGCAAATTTGATGGCAACTCCTCAAATATTTAATATTAAATCAATGTTCAAACACAATGTAAGCCGAAGCTATCCTGCTTTTAAAAGCAAAACTAAATGACAACCTCTACATTAGGAAATAAATAATATAATTTTAATATAATTTGAAGGTTTCATTTATTAAAGAGAAGAGGATTTAGTTTGTTGGTAAAATAATTCCTTTTTTTTTAATTAAAATGACTATTAAAATGTCTTTTTGTTTATACCATGTTAAATGTATATCTTTAGTGTAGGCCAAACATCAGGTCTTATAAAACACATTAGCTAAAGATTGCTTGCAGAAGCAGGGAAGTAGAGATTTTCAGGTAAGTATAGACCACAGAGCATGTTAAAAATTGCTGAAGTTATCTCTGCTCAGGAAAGTCACTTACAGCTGGTTCTGCAATAGCCATTAACCATCATGTGTTTATTGATTTTTCAGCTGTAAGAAGAGAATGGTTATATAACAATTCAGATCAATTGCAAATCACTAATTCTTATATTTTACCCATTTTATGACTGATCAGCTATCAAAGAAACATTACCAAACCTTTGTTTTTCATGTAATAGCTACACTAATTTTAAGAAAAGTAAAACAAATCCAGACTAAGTAAGTGCTTTTGATTTGAAATATGGTTCTTGAGGAATTAAGTAATTCCTCCCCATCTACCCCTCCCCATTACTGAGTGGTTTTGAAAGCAGAGAAAGAAATGCTTATACATTGTTCTGAACTTTATTTCCAGCACAATGGAACAGTTTGTTATATTTTCCACAGAGTGCTCTGTGGTCTTAGGACACTGTAGATACTATATTTTTGTTAGCTGAGCAGATATTGAAAGCCAAATTGCACAAACCACTTCAACCAGTGAGAAGAGTGAAACAAACTAATGTCCTTTCTGTTCTCCTTCCTCTTGTGACCACAAAGCAATAGGCCTGTTACCTATTCCTCCTGATTTCCTCTTCTGCCGTCTTCTCCAGAGCGGCTTCTACTAATCTGGGTTACTGCGCAGACTTACAGTTGAGCCAATTTTCTTAGAAATTCATGGGCAGAAATCTTTGTAAATCACTGAAAATGCCCTGCTTTTCTTGAGGTTACTGGTGATCCAGGAGGCTTAGCAGAGAGGAGTGAGAAAAAAGATAGAAATTGGTGAAATTTTGGGGGGGGTTGAGGACTGCAATTTTGAATAAATCAAAGTTCTCTTTAGATGATTAATGTCTAGTCAGCCACCAAAGAGCTTGATATGGACTTTAAGACTTCATAGAAATAAACATACAAATTATGTTTGCACAATTATACAGAGAGGAAAGGAGAGGGAGAGGGAGCCAGAAATATCAATGAGAGAGAAACATCAATCAACTGCCTCCTGCACACCCCCTACTGGGATGTGCCTGCAACCAAGGTACATGCCCTTTACCGGAATCGACCTGAGACAATTGAATCCGCAGGCTGATGCTCTCTCCATTGAGCCAAACCAGTCTGTTTGCACAATTATAAAAGTAACATAAGTTCTTTGCTTTCCTTAATATTATTGAATGTACATGAAGAATACACACAAAAGTACTGAATATTATTTTAAAATTTAAAATACGACACTGAAAAAAGAGATAGAGGAAGATGTAAACAGATGGAAGAACATACCATGTTCATGGATTGGTGGAATCAACATCATCAAAATGTCCATACTTCCTAAAGCAATCTATAGGTTCAATGCACTCCCCATTAAAATACCAACAGCATACATCACTGACCTAGAAAGAACTCTCCAAAAGTCCATTTGGAATAATAAAAGACCCCGAATAGCCACAGCAATCCTGAGAAAGAAGAGTAAAGTAGGAGGGATATCAATACCAGACTTCATGCTGTATTACAAAGCCACTGTTCTCAAAACAGCCTGGTACTGGCACAAGAACAGACATATAGATCAATGGAATAGAATCGAGAACCCAGATATCAACCCAAATCACTACGCTCAGTTAATATTTGACAAAGGAGGCACAAATATACAATGGAGTCAAGAAAGTCTCTTCAATAAATGGTGTTGGGAAAATTGGACAGATACATGCAAAAGAATGAAACTAGATCACCAACTTACACCATTCACAAAAATAAACTCAAAATGGATACAAGACTTAAACATCAGACGGGAAACCATAAAAATACTAGAGGCATCCACAGGCAGCAAAATCTCAGACATATGCCAAAAGAACGTCTTCACTGATACTGCCCCTAGGACAATGGAAGCTAAAGAGAAAATAAACAAATGAGACTAAATCAAAATAAAAAGCTTTTTACAGCAAAAGAAACCATCAACAAAACAACAAGAAAGCCTACTGTATGGGAGAACATATTTGCAAATGTTATCACTGATAAAGGTTTAATCTCTAACATCTACAGACAGCTTATACAACTAAATAAAAGGAAGGTGAATGATCCAATTAAAAAAATGGGCAATGGACCTAAATAGAATATTTTCAAAAGAAGACAGAAGGAAGGCTAAGAGGCACATGAAAACATGCTCAAAGTCACTAATTATCCGAGAGATGCAAATCAAAACAACAATGCGGTACCATCTCACACCTGTCAGAATGGCCAACATCAACAAATCAACAAATGACAAGTGTTGGCGAGGTTGCGGAGAAAAAGGAACCCTCTTGCACTGCTGGTAGGAATGCAGACTGGTGCAACCACTGTGGAGGACAGTATGGAGTTTCCTCAAAAAACTGAAAATGGAACTCCCATTTGACCCAGTAATCCCACTCCTAGGAATATATCCCAAGAATCTAGAAACACCCAATCTGAAAGGATATATGCACCCCTATGTTCATAGCAGCACAATATCTACAATAGCTAGAATCTGGAAACAGCCTAGATGCCAGTCAGCAGATGATTGGATCCAAAAATCATGGTACATCTACACAATGGAATACTATGCTGCCATAAAAAATAAGGAATTCTCATCATTTGCAGCAACCTGGATAGAACTAGAGAACATCATGCTGAGTGAAATAAGCCAGTCAATGAAAAAGAAATACCACATGACCTTACTCATTTATGGATATTAAATAACATTATAAACTGATGAACCAAAAGTCAGATATAAAGACAGTAAAGCAACAAGCAGACAGTCAAATTACAGCAGGGAGGTTGGGGAGATCTGGGGGAGATAAGAGATCAACCGAAGGACTTGTATACATGCATATAAGTACAACCAATGGACACAAAACTCTGGGGAGGGAGGGTACATATGGGAGGTGGGGGACAATGTTAAAATATGTACACAGATAATAATTTAATAAAAAAATATTTAAAAATAAATAAATAAATAAAATTAAAATTTAAGTTAAATGTTGATTTTTTTTCACTCATAAAATGAGCTCTTTTTTTTTTTAGCACCACAAACCTTATGAGTAATTTACACATTTAATCTTATGACAGAAATAACTTCATATTTTTAAGAAAGTGAAAGATATTATGACTTTGCTCCTCATTTTAGATGATAAATGATAGAAAAATTAAAAGTGAATTATACTTGATATTATTTTAAGAATATCAATCGATAATATGAAATAAAAAAGGTAAGTCAGTAGAGTAAAATAACATACAGGCACAATATTGATTAAAACTAAGAATTCTAATAATGGAAAATTATCAATCTTACAGGTGGCCATCAGTCTCATTTTTCAAACTGTGTACTGATATATAAATATTATAAGTAATAAATATTTGATCATGGCTTTTAAGAAGAAACAAACCACATGCTACAGCAAAATGCCTATGGAAAATCATTATGATCACAGTTTAGGGTCCTTTGGAAAGTTGTTAATAGAACTAAGACTCCTCTGGTTCTCAACAAATGCCCATAAATTCTTGTCTTCCTAGAAAGATTAAAAGCCTTTAGGATGAGAGAGTGAGTCCTCTGCTAATTCTAATCTCCCACTGTGCTCACTAAATCAAAGAAAATGACATCAACACATATTTGTCAAGCACTTATTATTGCTTTTATTAGATCATATAGGGATAGAATAAAATAGTATTTTGTCTGCCAGAAATTTACAATATCTTGGGCATGTTAGTTGTTCTTTTACTCTTTCCGAGCTGATCAATTTACAGAGAACCAGGGACAGAGCTGTCTAAAAGGAGATAAATTGAAGCTAGTGCAAGTTTTATGTTGCCATTATCTTTCCTGGCCTAGGACATCCAAACTGTACATCCCTCAACTCATCAATCAGAGAATACTCTTTTGTTTCACCAGATTGCAAAAATGTATAATATGCATTACATCATAGCTATGACAGTTCTCATTTCCTAGGCCTCTAAATGTAGAGATGTGTTCCTGATTTCTAAACTTTTACTGCTGTGATGCCTCTCAAATACAGCAGTTGTATCCTGTTTGTTTGTTTTGTTATGGTAATGAAAATTACTTTTAATTTGTGAAATATGGCATTTCTTCAATTTCTGGCCCTCTTCAAATTCTTAAAATTCTAGAAATACAGAAGAATTTAGTATCTAAACCTGGAATATTGACCTTTACAAAATTTAATTTAAATATTTATTCCAATAACTTATGAGAATCAGTCTTTCCTGTAGCTGGATCTAAGGTGCTAGATCCAGAAATGCAAAGTCAAAATGGAATCTCTAACCTAAGTTAGGATAGCTCTGGCTGGAGAACAAGTTACAAGAGATTGAAGGATGAGACATGAACTCAGAATCTAGACTACATAACAAACAAAGCAAATGCAGATGTGGGCCAGTGAAGCCTGGACTGGGGATCAGGCTGCCTGGCTATGGAGCTTGTGCAGTACAGTAGCACTGGGAACATCTAAATAAAGGACCTAGAACAAAAATAGTTTCCTATCATAGTGAAATATAAAAGTTTTTTTTAAATTTTCAAAACTGAAGGAATGTCAAAATATGACAACATATTTATCATGATGGTTAATATGGTACAAAGAAAATTCAATGATTTAGAACTTTGGATTGACTCATAAAGCTCTCTAAATTCACCCAATTTCCGTACACCCAGAATGTAGACAGGATATGGCTGTGCTCCAGATAGCTCTCTTCTGACATGCTCTCGAGTCCCTTATGTCAGATTTGATCACTGAGGGTAATCCTTTGTATTTTCTGTCTTATAGCTCCCAATTACTTCTCCCAAACCCCTATTAAGCTACGTGACCTCAATGTACTTAGAATCGCTCCTGTTCCCTTCTGAGCATCGCTGTCTAGTTTCTCAGGAAGGCCTGCTCCATTCTACGTGACTACACCACAAACACATATTAATTTTTCTTCTTATCTATAATCTTCATCAGGTTGTCATCTTTATCATATTTTATCATAATTGTAAAGTGATTTTTTTTTATAGTTCCAAATCACAGACCATATTTGTTGAGAAGGAAAAAGATAGAATTGGTAGAAATCATTTCCTTAGGCATGGCCAAGAACTGGAAAACTGAGAGTGATATCTTATCAACCCTATCCTAAAATATATCAATATATGATTGAGTCGGTGCTCAAATGCTGAGATAATCACAAGGATACTCTTTTTTTTTTTCTGGTGATTCAGACTCTCTCAAGTAACAAAATAGACAAATAAAAGTGGATTGTGGGGAATGATGTTGGGAAGAAGAAATAATTAATAATGGCCATAGTAGAGACCTTGATAAAGGGATATTCTATAGAAGAACAAATATGACATATTAGGGCTGGCTAGACTGTTCCTTGGGTGTATAGAACTTAAAAACTGGCCCTTTTTTTTCAATGTCTCTTCAGTGAGGAGACTTTTCCATTCAGTTTTCTCCCGATTTTAGGATTATCACTTATAAATGTGTGAAGACTCGCCCTGTTATTTATTCTTTCTGTATCTCCCATCTCAGTGCTCCAACACTGAAGCCTCAGGAATTACAAAGTGTAAAGAATGTGTTTCAGTGGGGATTCTGTAGAAACACCTTTTCTAACCTGCATCGAAGTGGCTACCTGAAAATGCCCCCAACATGAGAGAAATTAAAACCCAGAAATGGAGACAGAGGAGCTAACCCATAACAAGCTGTCTGAGACTGGATCCAGTGCCATTTGAAGGCAGACATAATTCTGGACATTTTAATTAAGTGACAGATTCCTTTAGATTATGAAGTTCTGTGAGCTGGATTTCTGTTGCTCACAATTGAAAGAAACATTGATACAATGCTTTTTAACTGTGCTTATTAGAGTTTTAATATTGTACTTATACCTAGTTTTTCTTCTTTGGGATGGTAAACTATAAAAAGGAAATTGTTGTATTTGCTTTATTCAACCTTTCTACATATATAAGATACATGCATTGCTTTCTTTCCAGCCTTCAGTAGCTCCTAGTTTAGTGAAAGCTCCATGGCACCCAGACTTATGTGAGGCATTGACCTAAAGAAGCTGGATGGATTGATGCAAATTCTCCTTGGTTTTGTTCTCTGAAAATAAGCATGAAATGTGTGACCTAGATTTTGCTAATCGTATTTTTGTGCTTTCATCTTTGAATCTTGATTTAGTGACACAAAGACAAAGGGAGAGTTAGAATCTATTTATAGCTTTAGCAATGATATCCTTAGGAGTTGTACCATCATCCTAACTAAAATTTTGTTGTGTCTATGTAACCTCTTGGGCAGCCTTAGTTACTAGTCATCTTTCAGGCCTGCAATGATGTTTGTTTAATTCTTCATTCTCTTGCAATTCTAGCAAATTTCTTTTTGTCTGAAATAGCCGAAGTTCTTTAGCACTGCCTTCCTCAAAAAAAAAAAAAAAAAAAAAAAAAAAAAAAAAAAAAAAAAAAAAAAAAAAAAAAAAAAAAAAAAAAAAAATCCTGACTGGTAAATCAGTAAAACTTCTGTTAAGAAAAACCTCAAAAAATTTTCCCCTTTCCGCCTAGGTAAAAACACAGTTCTTCCCACTATGTGTTTTTTTTTTCTCTGAGAGTCTCCTTTACAACTCACACAGAACACTCTGATGCTTCTGCCCACCAAATGTACGGAGGTTTCCCCACCAACCAGTGCTCTGACACCAGCTGGGTGTCTTACAAATTAATTCTGACTCTTTACCTGGACATAACACCAGATCCCACACGTGAAGTGCTCAGGCCCTGCTCACCCACTTCAGTTGCCAATCACAAGTAATAGGTTCCTGAATTAACCACAACGTCTGCCCACCTTGGCTATAAATTGAAGTTTCCCATGACCTTCTCCCAATTGGATTTAATTAATTTGCTAGCATGCCTCACAGAACTCAGGGAAACATTTACTTCTGTTTGTCAGCTTTATATGGAAAGCAATGCTAAAGGACACAGAGGGACATCCAGATGAAAGAGGTGAGCACGACAGGTGTGTGGGAAGGGCGGCATGCCCTCTCCAGCTGTGCCACTCTCCTAGCATCTTCGTGTGCCCACCCACACAAAAGCTCTCCTGACCCCATATTTGGGGGAATTGACTGAGGCTTCATCATGGAAGCATCATCTCATGAGAATGGGAGGTGGGGGATGGGGCTGAATTCCAAGCTTGTACGTTCTTGTGACCAAACCTCACCCAGGGGCCATCTAAGAGCCCATTCAAAGTTGCCTCATTAGAAAAAAGAATTATATGGTTCTAATGATCTTATCACTTAGGAAATCACAAGGGTGCCACTGACCAACATATGTATTTTCCATTATCTCACAACTTCCACGATTAGTACAGAATAGGCAGCAAGTAAATAATTATTGAAAATACAAATTTTGATAAAGATGAAGATTTGGGAAAGAAAGTATGTTTGTATGTGGCAGGATTTTTTTTCTTTGCACTGAATTTAGATCTATAAATAGGTATGGACAGCACCATAATAAACTATCTGATGTATACAGACATGCATAAAACACAGTAATTTATTTTAAAGTGCTTATATGATAATTAAGGGCTTAAAAAAGTAAAATAATAGAGATAAAAGATAAGACCACTAATAGTTAATTTTTATAGAATTCTATTTTTGTCAGAATTATTAATAATTAAATATGTCACACCTAGAAATATTAATTCATGAAAAAATAGTTACTGAGCAACTCCTAGATGTTAGAAATGTGCTAGGTGCTGGAGATATAACATAGCACAAGACAGTCAAAACTGTTCTAATAGAACTTATACTCTTTTTTTATTCTATAAAATCATCTGATTGTTCATGTTATAATTTAATCTTATTTTGCATGTTAATTTTCTATTTACCATTGATTTCCTACTTGCTGTTTAACTTTACTTTTACTTTTTAAAAAATGTATCTTTATTGTTGAAAGTATTATGGGGGGGATGGGAGATATCTATAATACTATCAACAATAAAAAAGTATATTAAAAAAAAAAAGAAATAAGGAAGCCAGCCCCCCCCCAAAATGTATTACGTACTCCCCCCTTTTCCTCCATTATTCCCTCTCCACACACACCTCTAACCTCTCCAGGTCTTCATTCATTTATTTATCAAAGATACATTTTAAATATGTAAATATTATACTTTTATATTTAAAACTAGAGGCCCTATGCATGAAATTTGTGTAAGAGGAGGCCTTCCTTCTCCCGGCTGCCAGCACCGGCTTTCCTCCGGCACCGGACCCTGGCATCCCCACAGTCCTGGCTTTGTCTAAAAGGACATCCATTCTAATCAGCATATTATACTTTTATTACTATAGATTATGGAAACTTCTTTGGCAAAAGACAAACTTGAGAAAACATTTGCAACAGTTTTGAGTGATGAAATTAACACCCTTAATATATAAAAAGAACTTCTAGAGAGGCATAAAAACAAATGTTAATTCTCAAATTGAAAATGGTCATGCTTATAAATAAAGAATTCACAGAACTACAAATTAAAAATAAATATATAAAACATTATTAGTAATCAAATAAACTTAGCAAAAAAAAATAGGTGATTTTTACTTACCTAATTTTTAATAACTCTTAAGTATCCATGCTAAACATTAATGCATTAATGACTATATAGTCAGATAGGTATTCTTAGATGCTATATTGGTAAAAAGTCTGGCAACATTCTTCTATCCTATATATAAAACATTTTTCCTAAAGGCATACAGAAATTTTTCTTCAGTATAATAAATCTAGTTCTGAAAATCTATTCCAAGGAAATATAAGCTGGAACAAAATGTATGTATACACATGTAATAAAAGTAAAATTGAAATACATGAAAACAAACAAACAAGCAAAACCTTCTAATCAGAATTTTCAAGCTAGTACATTTCTGTGGAGTTTTTCCAGAAAATGATTTTTTATCTCGAATCTCATAGGCTCAGTTCCTTCCTTTGTTGTTATTTTATCTAATGTTGTGGATCTTTATTTCTGTATGGATCAAGAAGTTTCCCTACATTGAAAATGCCATGCATTCATTTTATATTTATGCTAATTATCAAAGCAAATGTATATATTTTTCTATTTCTGATTCATTCAAACTCTTTCAGAACACTGCACATCTCTTTTAAGTGGGGTTTCAATTCTCTTATTGTTTGAATCCAAATTAAAGAGGGTACACAGATTTTATTTTTAAGAGCACTGGTTCACTCTCAAAAAAATATTACCTTTCACTTATCATTACTGTGCAAAAACTCAAGTCATCAATCCAGTTCTATTAACATTGTTCGTTAGGGAACTGTTATCACTGCGTAATCAGGAGAAGGTTAAAGGCCATTTCCCTTTAAAATGGCTCTTTTCGAGAAAGCATAGTAATGAATCTAATAGCTTTCACGATTTTAAAGGCTTCAAAATCCTTAGCTCTTCCTTTTCTTCATGGGAAATGGCATTTTGCTCTCTTTCTGTGAAAATAAAAATGTTAATAAGAAAAAAGTGCAGGAGAATATAAGATGTAGAAACAACTTTTATCCATTATGTATAAAGGGGGAGACAGGAAATAGGAAGTTGAAGAATAAAATAGTAACACAGGAAATATAAGGTCAACTGCATCAAGACATATTTCTCAGAGCACAGTGCCTTTATTAAGAATTCTACATTCATTCAACCATGGTACAACGGAGATGTTTTCTGAAGTAAATAACATTCTTATTCGCTTTACGATTCAAAAACCACAAAATTGCTGAGTTCTAGCTGTGCCACAAAACGACTTTTATTCTTTCTGTCTTCTTTTCTATATGCAATGGCTTCAGTCCTCCCTGGGAGACCTGCTGTCCAAAACTCAGGATGAAGATTCTGTATTTTGTGTACAAAGCAAAGCCCCACAAGTTGCAGTCTGTCCTCTTATCAGTGTTCTATTTTCAGGGTTACCTTCTTTTGCCATCTAGCTACCAACGGCCAGGCATTTAAAAAATCTTATTTGATCAAGCCACTTTATAGGTATGCAATCTGGGGCTCAGAAATCTTGTGGAATATAGGTATTCAAAGTCATAAAACTAATACATAGGTTTTCTGTACTCAAAGATCTACTTATTCCATCAGTATGACCAGAGGGAAATTATATTCATGATTGTTTCCAGTGGCCTTAGTGTGCCACACTCATACTCAAGGGGTAAACCTGAGGGATGATGGGCAGTGAAGAATTAAAGAATAGAATAAAGCTGGGGCTAGGTGGGACACTGTTTTCAGATGGAGAGACAGTGCCAAACACAGCCTGCAAGCCGAGTCTTAATTTATAGCCAGATTCCACAAGGCAAAGTAAGGGTGTGGCATGATGTTTACAATGTTCTTGCGGGTTTTGAATCTATTCAAATACATGTACCTGAACTCTATCAAGCTTTGTTTTGGCAGCACTGGCTGCACCTCCCACAACCTACATCAATCGGCCACCTGGGACCACAGGTTCGGACCTTAAGCCCCATGAGGGCTTTGCACTTCATGCTGGGACTTGCACATCACTTTGCCATGAGAGGACTGTGCCCTGTCATTAGTCCGAGGCTTGAAGCTGTCCAAACACTCTAGCC
The DNA here is from genome assembly GCF_014108245.1 of Pipistrellus kuhlii. Taxonomy (NCBI): domain Eukaryota; kingdom Metazoa; phylum Chordata; class Mammalia; order Chiroptera; family Vespertilionidae; genus Pipistrellus; species Pipistrellus kuhlii. The sequence goes on from NW_023425404.1 coordinate 139,780,234, forward strand.
ATACCTTGGAGTTATAATGAACATTTCATTGCTAATAAACCAGTCTGATGTATGATTTTTGAAAGGTGAAAATGCACACACATATTAGGGTTCATTGGGCCATGAACAAAGCAAATCTGTCAAGTTTATACCTGGGAAGGTGAATCAAAACAAGATGCCCATCAATGAGACTAAGCTTGATAGAGCTTGATTCTGATATATGTTCAATATAGTGTTTATTTAAATAAAAACAATCTCAAAAATAGCAGGATTCTGAGAAATGCAAAACAAAGAAAAATCAGGCTTAGCAGACTTGCCATGCATCTAGAAACAGACATTTTGCTTAGATATTTTTGCAAAATGAGTAAACTTTCTAAACCAAAGAACATTTGTCATGAAAACACCCATTGTTTGAAATGCAGAGTACAAGCTTTAGTTTACAAAACATATTCTAACAATATTTTAGTTTAAACATTAACAGGTACAATAGTTATATCATCCTCTTTTTTGCTTAGTAAGTTCTAAGTTCAAGACTTCCTGGAAAGGTGTGAACACCATGAATAAATTCTGTCAGCGCTTTGGTTATGAAGTGCTCTCTCATGACTTATAAAGCAAAACTATGGGCCACATAAGAATTGCCTATGAAATCTGTAAAAGCTGCAAATCCCTGGATTCCCCTGGGGAGATTCTGATCCAGCAGGCCCGCGAGGCCATGGGATCTGTAGTTTAACAAGCGCCCCTGGTGATTCTGATGAAAGTGGGCCTGCACCATATTTTCTAGAACTCTGCTTTATAAAGCATTGACTGTTTCTTGAAATAAAAAACCTAATTGGCTTTTTCTTTCAAACTTTTGGCACCCTTGGCAGCCCTTCAATGGCATACTAATCTTTGCAGTGAAAGTTTTATGTAATGGCCAAATTTTCAGTTCTAGTCAAATTTAACTCACACACATCATGTATCACAGCTGCTAAACCTGCCAGCTAAATAACATTTACATTCCATTCCAGACGTGCCTCATTTCAGTGATGAATTAAGAGATTCCTGTAAAGTGCCTACTTGTTCCTAGCTGTCATGAGTGTGTAAGGAACACTACATGATCCTCAGGTGCTGGTGCTGAAAGTGAAAGCAGAGACCAAGGAATGAGGAGAAACCAACCTGCTGCTTAGGTAGACCAAGCAAAGCTTCGTTCCATCAGAGACTAACTGCTTGATAATCTAACGCTTCAATTTTCAGGTTAAAGAATTTAATTTTGTCACAACGGCTCAAATTCAGGATAAAGATGGTAAATGGTTCAACAACAAACAAACAAAAACAATTGTTTCAACAATATGTATTAAGAATTAATGACTGCATATTAAAGAAATTTCACTAAGCAACACATGTATTTTATGACTAATTTTAATTTCAATTCAACTGTATAAGGAAGGTAATAATATTACTCATTTTAAACACAAAAGAAAACTAGGTTAATCAAATGCCCAAGAAACTAGAGAGTAAACTAAAATGCAAATCTACAAATGTACCATGAGAGCTATAACTAGAAAAGTGACCCTAGAGTATTACTTTCCTACTAAAAAATCTGCATGGGAAATAAAATTAATCAGAGCAAGGAGAGTAGGTTAGTTGAATGAACCTAATAGTTAATGACATCAAGCCATGGTAGCCTGAGGCATTTATAGAGAGTGCTGGGGAAATGCTGACAAATGATTCTCCTCAGAGTCCCCTTTCTTCATGCTTTGGCTAACCATGGTGTCTTGAGGAATTGATCCACCGATTTTTCTTCATATCAATTCTATTCCAGCTATGCACTCCCGAGCCTATGCTCCCCAATCACCTTGATTAGGTGGACTTGTCTCAAGTCTCCTCCAGGATAAACTGAGACCGTTTCATGGGGTGAATGACTTCATTGGATGACTAACTTACTACATTATTGATTGATTTTTACTAGTTTCTGGGATTAGTATTTTCATATTTGAAAAAGCTTCTCACTATACCCATCTACTTATTGCATAAGAAAACAGAACAAAGTCACAAGTACCTTTAGCCAAGATGAAAACTAATTTGCCAACCTATTCAATCAATTGATAAATATTTATTGAGGGTTTATTTTATACAAGGCAATGTGCTGAGTGCTGTTTCATTTACTCCATGCTGTAAGCATATCTGTCTAACATTGGAATGTGCTGAACAATAGAAACAGGGAAGTCAGAAAGAGTTTACTCAATACTTAAAAAAAAAAACCAACTTATGTGTTATTAAAAAATATTGGTTATAATTCCTAAAACCTCTAGTAATCTCCTTGATGGTTTTTTGGATTTTTTCATAAAGTTCTTATTTTAGAGTAGAGGCCTGGTGCACAAAATCTGTGCAAGTGTAGGGTCCCAGGCCTGGCCAGTGATTAGGGCTGATCTGAAGCCTTCTGGCTGCCAGCCATGGCCTTCCTTCATTCCCTGCCGCTCCCTGGTGGTCAGTGCACATCATAGCAAGTAATAGAACTCATGGTCTCCCAGTCAAACTCCTGAGGGGACACTTTGCATATTAGCCTTTTATATATATAGATGTTTCATCTTTACAGAAAAGTTTCAAAGTATAGAGAGTTCCTATTTATCCTTCATATAGTTAATATCAGATACTACTATGGAACATTGTCTCAACTAAGGAGTCAACATGAGGATGGAATTATTACCTAAACTCCATATTTTATTTGAAAGTTAATATTTCCCTCCCCCAAACTCTTCTTTTATTTCCATTCAGAATATCATCTATATCAGCAGTTGCCAACTGGTGGTCTGCTGATCACTGGTTGTCCATGAGGTCCGAAAGGTGGGCGACCACTGATCTATGTATATAAAAACCCAGATACCTAATGGTGGAACTACCAAAATGACCAATTGACCAGTCGCTATGATGCACACTGACCACCACAGGGCAGACACTCAATGCAGGCGCTGCCCCTGGTGGTCAGTGTTCTCTCACAGTTGGAGCGCTTGTGCTAGGCTGACCAGGATGAGTGGCACTCCCACAGCAGGTGAATCCCCACAGGTCACACCCCCATCAGTGCATGGATCCATGCATTGGGCCTCTAGTATTACCTATTGTCATCCTGTCTCCTCTGGTGTGTGACAATCTATCATACTTCCCTTGTTCTTGATGACCTTGATGACAGTTTTGTGTAGTACTACTGCTCAAGATATTTTGAAAATGTTCTTCAATTTGGGTTTGTCTTATGTTTTTTTCTCATCTTTAAGCTGGAATTATAGAGCTTTGAGAGGAAACCCACAGAAATGAAGTGCCTTCCTTGTAATGTCATAGCAAGGATTCATTACTTGTTAATTTAATTGACCCTGATCACCTGGCTTACCACATTGTAATGTTACTTTTGTTTTCCAACTGTTTTCCTACTGTTCTTTGGAAGTAAGTCACTAAACAGAATTCACACTCTGTATCAGGATGGGAAGAGATGGGATATCAATTTCCACTGTAATAATCTTTGGAAAGAAATCCAGTGTGTGTTGGGGGGGTTGGGGGATGTAGAGTTGGTGCTTTATATCTACACTAATAAATGAGAAACATGCAAATTGACCATCACTCCACTACACCCACCAGCCAATCAGGAGAGAATATGCAAATTAGAAGGACACATATGATTTTCACCCAGCTGCTCCAGGCACAGAGTGGCCCAGCGGAGCAGGATGCCTGCTATGAGAGGGAGGGCAAGGGACAAAGAAATCTATAGGAGCAGCACTCTGGCCATAGCAAAGACAAAGGCAGCAGACTGGCCAGAGCCTGTAGCAAAGACGAAGAAGGCAGACTCTGGCTTTAGCGAAGGTCTGGTCCTGGGTGCCAGAGAAAAACCGGTGCTGGAAGCCAAGGGAAAGAAGGCCTATTGCATGAATCTCTGCATGCAATGAGCCTCTAGTTAATATATAAATAAATAAAGGCTGCTAAATAATACCCAAGAAACTTTCCTTTACTGGGCTTTATTTAGTTTCAAACATTTTATGTATCTACATATATTCTTTTATCAAAATTTGGCCACTTCATAATAGTTACAAAATGTGATATGTATTTGTTGCTTAAAGAGACAAAGAAAAAAATCTCCTTGTCTCTTTAAGACACAGGTTAAAAATTTGAAAATAAAAGTAAGAAAAGCAAGTGCTTTAAGGGTCTTATTTGTTAGAATTTTAGATTGTTTTAAGAATACTACCAGGCTGATGTGTGGCTTGGTGGTTGAACATCAATCTATAAACCAGGTCATGGTTTAATTCCCAGGCACATGCCTAGGTTGTAGGCTTAATCCCCAGGAGGGGGCATGCATGAGGCAGCCAATCAATGATTCTCTCTCATCATTGATATTTCTATCTCTCTCTCCCCCTTCCTCTCTGAAATCAATAAAAATACGTTTTTAAAGAATGCTATAAATTTCTATGGGGGAAATCTCTGAAAGAAGAACTTTTATCAATTATTCTGGGAAAAAATGTTTCAGAACTATATTATCCTTCTTTAACCACAAATCAAATTCACATTATTTGTTCCTGGAATAAATCTGAAATCGCTTCATACATTGTTCTGCCTAAAGTCTAATATGCAGACACTCTTATAGTTGCTTGTGACTAAGAGCTCAAGAGACCCTTTTGTTGTATAATGAAAAGCCTTTAATCTGATGACACTTGGCAAACCCTCAGAACTGGCTTTATCATGAGCTTTATCATTTACAGCTTTCCAGTGAATTGTTTACTCCTATCTACATATATTCAATGCTTGGCTCATGGAAGCTACTCCATAAATATTTACGTATGAAGAGAAAAAGAAAGGGGAGAAGAAAATATAAAATATTTCACCACATTTCTAAGAATGCTAACCAGCCCACATGCTTGATGGGACAAAGTTGTTGAGCTCTTTCTCTTCATAGTTTCTCCCTCACAGGAGTCTGGTTTGGGGAAAACACCTTTATAAACACCTACACATACTTAAGTACATATTTCTCTCCCTTGTGGTTTCCAGTCAGTGGTTGAAATAGTTTTGGTTCACGATTAAAAATGTTCATTAATTCATCACTGATAGTTTCCACCGGGTAGTGATGACATTCTTTAAAAGGCAGAATTGAGCAATACTTTGAGTTGTTCATGTAAGATGTTTTTGTTCAGAGACATGAGAATTTGGCAGCCATTATTGAGCAACTTGGTGAAGCAGGGAGGCACTGCTTAAATGCACACATCAATTCTCATAGGCCTTCTTGACCTTGTCTAATAGTTCTGTAATGAGACGACTGATAAAATTGCAGTTGGGTTTTTTCAAGTGTGCCAAAGCTCCTAATAGCCTCCTCAGCTTCCAGATGCATGATTCCCTAGCATGTCTTCTTGATTCCCTTCACTCTGGTTTCTGTCCCCTCAAACAACCCTGCCTAACTAACCTTGAGAAAAGTAATTACGCCCTCACTATTGATTAGGAAGGATCCATATTTAATTATGTGTAACATGTTCCACTCTCAAACTTTCAGCTTGTTTCACCAATGGCTAGTGAGGGCTGCTGCTGTATGCTGTATTACCCATTGGGTTAATGAGCTGCCTTACAATATGCTGAATTTCCCCATTCCCTGTATTTTATGGAAAAGGCTGTCCTATCTTAAAGTCATGGCTGGACCTGTTCATGAAGCCTGCCTTGGAGAACGTTTCTTTAATGCTGAGGGGATCATTATTGAGCACCTCATGCATGTTTTGGCAGTAGCCCTGAGTGATTCATATCTGCCCTTAGGTAAAATCCTGAGATCACAGTGCTTAAAGTTCAAATATTAGCTGTAGTCAGAATCAATTGCAAAGTAACTGATTCTGCTAAATCATGAATACAGTCACTTTATTCAGAAAAGAACTGCTTCCTGCACTACTATTCATATGAAAATAATACTTGTACCACTGCTTTCAAACAGTTGAATTGAAATTTCAGTTTTATTGACCTCAAAAATTCTAAATGTTATTAGGCTCTTTTGATGAAAGCTTGCAATGAACTGCCCATAAAGGTTTAACTATAACCAATACATAAAATGTTCAAATAATATAAGATGCATGCTTTTACAAAGTTTTATAATATTAATAGCATCATAGAGCTATATTCTTGCCAAATAATTACTCCAAGGAGTTTATATTCCTATGTGGAAGAGAGACAATACATAAGCAAGCAAATACCTCTGCGACAATGTGAATGATAATGCCATGAACAAAAGCATGGTAGGAGAATATGGAGTAACATGAAGGAGAATCATTTACATCATTTACATAAGGTAGACATGAAAGAACATTCGAAGGAAGTTATACATGAACAAAGAACAGAATAAAGTAAGGAAGAGAGGCATTTGATACCTTGAAGAAGAGCATCCCAGCTGGAGAAAACCATAAATGCAAACCTCTGAGGAAAAACAGACTCAGTGTGTCAAACAGTAAGACCATGGTGCCTGAAGCAGTAAAATTAGAGAAGTATAGGGAACATTGCCAATAGAGACAGAAGACCCTGTGAAGCTTCGTACAGTCTTTGGGTTGTAAGTATAATAGTCAATGGAAGACTTTACACAGGAGAGTAGCCTTTTCTGATGTATGTCCTTAAAGACCATTGAGAATTACTATGGAAAAGTTACCACATAGGGCAGGAATAGAGGAGGGAGGTCACTGAGGAGACTATAGCTATTGTCTTCTAGGCAATAGGTGATGATGGGCTTGAACTAGAGTGGGAGCCATCGAGTTGGTGGGGAAATGTCAGGTTTGGGATATAGCTTAAAGAAAGTACCAGTGGACTTGCTGTTGGATCAAACATGTAATATGAAGGAAAAAAAAATAGGACTATTACTAAGTATTTGGCCTGGTAAAGTGAGGGTGCTATTACCCAAGATGGGTAAGAGTATAGGGAAAGCAGGTTTGTGTGAAGCATTCCCATTTTTTAAACATAATTTTGGAATTCCTTCCTAAGCATCAAAGTGGAGACTTAGAGTAGAAAGCTGAACATATAGGTGTAAAGTGAAAGGGAAGGGAGGGACCTGGTGATACCGTAGATATGTGGGAGTTTAATTACACAGATGATTATTTTACTACAACTTCAAAGATTAATTACAGAACGAGGAAAAAAAGAAAAAGGAAAAAAAGAGGTGGAAGTTTTAGAGGATCAAGTAGAGGAGAAAGAGGCTTACAATGCATAAAGGAAATGAACACTGGCTGGGTTCTTAGGAGGGAAGAAAATTTAATGTTTTAGAGTGGGTGATCAATTTTTTCAAATGCTCCTGAGATGGAGGTCGAGGATTAGTGAGGTGGAAAGCTAAAGGGCCTTGGTAACCTTGACAAGAGAGAGTTTAGGAACAAAAGCCCGATGGACATAGACTGAAAGGAACAGGAGGTTAAGCAAGGATCAGCACATCAGTCTTGTAAGGGTCTCTTTTCTTTATGTCCAACCCTCTCTTACCATTCCTCATCCATCAGCATATTCTCTGTAAATGTAAAGCACATTGTGAAATTCTGTTCCCATCATCTATGGTAATAATTTTCAAATCTAAAAGTAAGAAAACCGCTTAGGTGTGAGTATTAAAAATGCAAATTCTCGTCCCCTACTATCACTGATTGTAATTGACTTGATCTGGAACAAGAGACAGTAACCTCGTTTTTAACAGACACTCCATGTGATCATACTGTATGTGATTTGAGATCCTAAGGTAATGGTTGTACCCTTTATTATTCCTCCTCCCTTTTTTCCGGCTTTTTCCTTTGCCTGGAATTCTGATACACTTTCATATTTCTGGAAAACTGTTTATCCTCAACACTCTAAAGTTTATCCTCTCTCTTTTAAGACACCCTCACATTTTCAATGATCGAGATCAGTAAAGAGGAGATTAATAAATGGGATATGTACACCTAGCTTTATCCTTTGTTTTTGTTAAAGCCCCAGGTGGTTTATACATTTTTGCCAGTCTCCAGCATTCACATAATTCAGTAAGCTGAATTCTATTTATATGTATCATGTTTGTAAATTTCCCCAAATGAGTGTGATTAACATTCCTCACACAACCAGGACAGAGCCAGTTTTCAAATGAGGCTGTTTATAAATAATTCCAGACATCTCCCTATATCTGAAGGAATCATCAAATGAGTTTGCCGTGGAGGGCCTTACTGATCACAGCATCTGAATCACATTGGTGTCACGAGTGAACCAAGGGACAGTTTCTTTGATGCTGGCTACTTTAAAAATGAAGGTGTCCTCCATTTTCCCTTAAGAGCCTAGAAGTCCTGTTGCTTAATTAGCTGTCCTCTATCCTAAGCTTGGCTTCTTTGGGCTGTTTGAGAAGAGCAAATTGCCTATCTTAGATATAGTTTTACTCTCATTGAAACAAGTTTTGCTTTGGTTTGTTTTCCTCCACAGCCTCTTTTCATTGATTTTTTTTTTCCCCCTCATATCAAAACTTCAAAGAAAATAACTGATGGATCCACAATTCATTTTTTTTTTTGCTTGGCACTAGCTTTTCTACTCTGATGCTCTTTTGATTTCTATTTTTATCTGCATCTTGTATGCCTTTAAGTTCATGCATGTGGGGGAAATTATAGTGCAGTCTTTGCTTTAGAAAATTATATTGCATCATATTCCCAAATCTCAAAAAATTCAAAAAACTTTTCCAAGTCTGAAAATGCTTTCACACAGAAACCTCAGACACAGAAATTAACAAATAAGTCTTTATTGCATTCGAAATAACTGAACTTTTCCCGTAGGCTTCCAAACAGGAATCCTCTTCACCAGGAATATTTCAGATCAAACACAAACTGCAATGCAAAGCTCCTGTGTTACTATTACCTGGCTTCTACAAATACTCATTTAAAAAGGTAACAAAATTGCCAAAACCGGTTTGGCTCAGCGGATAGAGTGTTGGCCTTCGGACTGAAAGTCCCAGGTTCGATTCCGGTCAAGGGCATGCACGTTGGTTGTGGGCACATCCCCAATGGGGGGTGTGCAGGAGGTAGCTGATCGATGTTTTTAACTCTCTATCCCTCTCTCTTCCTCTCTGTAAAAAGTCAATAAAAATATATTAAAATAAATAAATAAATAAATAGGTAACAAAGTTAAGACAGCCTGGGTAGAAGGTAGTAAAGTATAGCGACCAACACCTTGGGATTTGTTAACCGACCTGATCCTCTTGTTACCATTTTTAGCTATAGGCCTTTGATCAAGTTAATCATAGTCACTTTTTTTTTCTTTTGTAAAATAGGAATAATAATATGGCTTATTTTGTACATTCATATTAAGGTTGTATAAGATAATATGTATAATTTAGTATATTTCTTATTCATACTAATTTAACAAGAAGTAGCTATTATTGTTATTATTATTATTATAAGGCTTTTGCACCAATTGTGTGTGACGTTGGTGGCCAGCTGCAGCCACAAGGAACACAGTAAAATTTAGAAAGAAGTACTTTTAAATATTTCAAAATAAAACATAGACCATTTGTGCAAATATTTTCATTCATTGTGTACATGGGTTAAAATAACTAATGGTAGATTAATTGAAATGAGTGTAACCTTAGAACAAACCTAAATATACTACAGTATGTGAAATAAAACACCAGATAGTCTTTTTCTGTTCTTTTCTATTTATTAATTAATTTAATAGAATTTATTGAGGTGACATTGGTTAACAAAATTATATATGTTTCAGGGATACCATTTTTAAATACATCATCCATATGTTGTATTGTATATTCACCACCCTAAGTTTCTCCTATCATCAGTTGAAGAGGTCACCTATCAATGATGATATCAATGTCAAACTAAAAGGAACCTCAAACTCAAAGAGGTCTAGTTTCTTTACTGGACAATTTGCAGTCAGGGAAGGTGATATAAAGTCAAGAAGGATCAAACAGACCAAAAGTCCACTTTTTTTTGTCAACTGAATATAGGCCAGCCCAGGAATACAAATCAGTTATCATAAGTAAATTAATTTTTACAATGACAGGCAGACTATGAGAGCTTCTAACATGGATTTTTTCTAACATGGTTCACTTTCAGGCTCTGCCCACCAAAACCATTGGATCTTGGGTAAGAGCATTACATTACTGACTCCATATACTAAACATATGATGTACCTATAATTGGCATCATTGCGTATGTGAGGATTAGAGATTTAAAGCAAAGTGTCGAGGTGCCTGGTTTGTAGTTGTAACTCAATATTTGGTAATCTGGAAAAATCTACCATTTGAAGTAGGTAATAGAGAAGATCATAGGCGTAGAAGTTACTTGGTTTATTTTATATTTCCCTACATTCCCTGAATTATTTTCTTTACATATATATATATATATATATATATATTTTACAGAGAGGAAAGGAGAGAGATAGAGAGGTAGAAACATCGATGAGAGAGAAACATCGACCATCTGCCTCTTGCACACCCCCTACCGGGGATGTGCCCTTGACTGGAATTGAACCTGGGACCTTTCTGTCCACAGACTGACGTTCTACCACTAAGCCAAACTGGCTTCGGCTCCCTGAATTATTTTCTAACAAAATGCTGTATTAATTGCATCTTATACATCTACCTCAGAGATCATGTTGATATTTACATTTCTAATTCTTTCCAAATTTTGGTAGCCCCTCTTCATTGTGTTTATATTTTTCCACTATTAACTAAATATGTAGAGTGTATGCATGACATGAAGTCTTAAGTATTCTAGACTTAAAATTATTTGTTCTTATCAGCTGGGTGAAGGTTACAAATGCCAGCATTTTTCATTTAAATATACTGTGAACTGCTAATTTTCAAATTATAAAAAGAATCTCAAGTTCAGACTCAATGCAATGAAAAATAGTTTTCGCCTATTAAACAGCTTAATGACACAGAGCTAGCATGAGTCATTCATATCCAGACCTTGAACTCACTGGCAAATTCAGAAGAAGCCAGAGATTAATGTTTAATAAAGAGCAGGTCAGCTCTGGCCATTTTAATTGCAGGATGGTGCTTTGCAATCATTTGGTGCCCTAAGCTATTGTGGAATTCTTGATTATTTCACACACAAAAAATCAATCTTACTTTTCTAAACTGTTCCAATAATCAAGGGTATAGAATTTGATTTTTAAACAAAATAGAAATTATCACTCAAAATGCTATCACTTTATACATTTATAAATGTTTAATTTTTTTTTAATGATTAGAGAGAGAGAAAAAAAATTAGTTGTTCCACTTACTTGTTTATTTGGTTGATTCTTATGTGTGCCCTGACCTGGTATCAAAACCTCAATCTTGGTGTATTCAGAGGATGCTCTAAGCAACTGAACTACTTGGTCAGGGTGATTGTAAATCTTTAAAAAAAAGAAAACAAAAAACTCACACATTGGGCTATAAACTCCAACAGTAATCAACATAATTTGGTTTGTATTTTCAAAGTAATTTAAAACAATACTGAAGCCGCATGGCTAATAATAATAGTTAACTTTTACTGAGCATATACTGTGCTAGTAACTGTTCTACCAACTTTAATATTTAGTAATTTATTTAGTTTTCACAACATTTTTTGAGGTAGATAGGACTAATGACCCCATCCTATTGATGAGAAAATTGAGCTCAGGTTGGTTAAGAAGTGATTCAAATCTCGTTTGTCTGACATTAGAGGCCACATTGCATACATAACCTGTGCATTGCATACATAACCCCAAGCAAAATGCTGAGCCTACCTTTCTGCTCTGTAAAATGTAGATACAAACATCACTTCTTTTTCTCTAACGGTATGCAGGCCATTTGTATTGGAGATTTTTTGTTGCAATGAACAGGAGTATACTTCAGGTAGTTGTGGCCCTCGAGTACAACCATAAACCATTCTATATATTTAAATCAAAGGGAAATAGAGACTTTACTGCCAAGGTAAGAAAAAAGAGCTAAAAGTCCAAAGGGGGTGCTTGAGCAACCAAAGATGAACAACAGCAGAGCAGCAGCCACAGCTGGGTTGGTAGGGCTTAGCAGGTTGGCAATGCTATCTATGCTCAGCCTACAGGAAAAGCAGATAAGAGCCAGAGCAGCAGAGAAGAGGCAGTTGCTGGGGCAGACACCACCCAGTGCAGAGAGAGAGGGAAAGATGCACTGTTTCCCCTCATTCTCAGCCTCCTCCAATTTCTCTCCTGCACGTCGGTGGACACAACCTTGAGAGGCCGGCAGAGAGCAAGACATCCAGTGGCAAATCGTAATAAAGTTGTAAATTCTAGCAGCTTTCATGTTTTAAGTCTCATTCTCCTGTGTGTCCTTTCCATTTTGCCTGAGGACACTTTCTAGACTGCCTTCCATCTATTGTTATTTTTATCGACACATTGCCCTGCAAAGATTTGTGTGAATTCCGTCTTGATAAAATAGGCAAGAAGCCATATTTTGAGGATTATTGTGATTAACATATAATATTATAATCTTAACTTTACTTCCAAACAATGCTCATGCATAATATTATGGGTTTTGGTGTTCTGTGTTTTGTTCTTGATTTTCATAATGATTTGTAGAGAGAGCCTGGGAAGGCACATAGGCATTTTTTAAATTATGGTCAGCTGAATCCAGTGGCATTGGCAAAGCCGCGTCCTGGAAACACGCTTTGCCAAAAGACAGGCATGTTGTCAGCTTGACCTTCAGCCCAGGTTCCAGGGGGTGGGTTTTGTTATTTAAATCCAGCCAAGCACCAGGAATGAATATGACCAGGGCCCACCATAGAATGCGCATGGTCTCCTTTGTCTTGACTTTTAGTAAAACTTTCTGTTTTTCTCACTGTATAAAACAAATATGCTATATGGGCTCAGAGTCATTGTTCCTGTCCCTGTACATGTTAGAGGACAGTTGTCCCACCCAGCCCCAGCTTTTTCCTTCTATCTCTGTCTGTCTCTTTCTTTCATTTTCTCAATCCCCAGCCACTCCTACTCAGGAACCAAACTTCTCTAGACATGCTGGACACAGAAAAGAGAGAAATATTTGCAATGTTTTCCCACAGAAAACTAAAAATTTTCCCATGGTCTAGATCAGAGGTATGAAATAAATCAGTATGCAGGAGAAATAAACATATATATCCTTAATACTGAGAGAAGGCTTTGCAAACAACATATTACTTATAATGGACAGAAAGAATATTACAAATTAGATCTATGGTAATAGCTTTAAGTGATTGAAATCTCTGGTTTGTTTGGTTTTTTTTTTTTTGTATAAAAATCAAGGGCATCATCTTACTATAAAACTGTACTTAAATTCTTACAGGGAGACACAGTGTAAATTTCTAGCATCTTGGCTTGAGATGCTTAGAGATTCATTTCAACATCACTTTTAAGAGGTGTCTAAGCATATAAAATCTCTATAGAGTCTATGTTAACATTTCAATGTTTATGTTAGCTATTCCCCCTTACACAGAAAAGAAAAGTTAAAAATATAACAGTTGCAGGTTGGGTTTCCTAGGAAATAGACTCTGAGTGTCAGAGATTTGGGTGCAGCAAGTTTACTAAGGAGTGCACTAGGGATCCCACTTGTCGGGCACTGAAATAAGCCAGATTGTGGAGAGAGAGGAGTTGGACTGCTATTCAGTTACAACAGGATCTCAGCTCATTGAAAGCAGCCCTGCTGCTGGGATGGGCCTTCAGAGATGCCCAACACTGGGAGGAACCTGTTAGAAAAATAGTTGAAACTTACAGAACTGGTACTGTTTGGGAAACAGAAACCCTTTGGCATGGCAAGAACAAATAGAGTTAAGTGGAAACCTGTGCTGGAATTCTGTGCACTGCCTTATGCTGTCCCTCCATCAGCGTCACACATTTTTTATTAAGACTACAATAATCCATGAATACATGACAAACAATATTTTTGAAAGATTCTGAAAGGACTTGGTCCTGTTTCTGAATTGTGCAGAATCTAAAGTAGTTATTCAACATGAATGAGGAGGGGTAAGAGTCCTATGTGCGTGTAATATTTAGTGCCAGCATGATTGCTGATAATTTCAGGCTATGTCAGTATCCACAAAGACCTGGTTGAAAGATACTTCCTGAGACAGTTTTGAAGCTGAAGATTCACCTAGTGAGACAATGAAGTTGCGATGGAAATTGATTAGGTATTATCATGGCCATAAAGGAAAAGCATGCCTGTGTCAATATCCACAAAGGAGTTGTAACTGTGCCTAGTTAGATGTCACAGCTTTGACTATCCAGAAGCTGAAGAGATGCCCCAGAATGGGCAAGAAAATCAGAGTATAAAAAACCTGTAACAGCTTAAACAAAGAAATGCAATCAGTCAAAAATATAGATATCAAATAAAAATTGGATGTCCTTATTCCTTTATATGTGGAATTTAAGTATAATATTTGGTTCAACTAAATATCTCATTTCAACATAACACAGCACTTAAGAACTGAGAAAGAGAAAAGCTAAAAAGCTTGCCCATGTGACTTTACTGGGGCTGCTTATTTCTGTTTCCCAGGAGGCTCTTTCTTAAAAATGTGGTATGACCCACAGTTTTATTAGTCCCCCTTTCTAATTGCTCTGCTCAAAACTATCTCAAAACCTTTCCATGAGCATCGATGAGGGAAAAATACTGTTGAAATAGTGAACATAAACAGAAATTATTAAGGCAATATCCAATATAGCAGCAATGAGATGGGAGACAATCTAAATGAAATATCACACAAGGGCCAGTTTCGCAGGAAGAAACAAGTTTGATTTTTTTTAAATTCTGACAGCAAACACTATATTTCAGTAGCTTCTCAAGCTGAGGGGACAGGGTTTTGCTTTCATTCAATAACTGTCTCACCAAGTACCTTTTTTACACAAGTGCGGCAGTAAAAGTCTGAGTAAGACTTACTAGTAGTTCCCATGGCCCAAAACCCACAACCGCTGAACTAACTGCATGGGGATTTCTGACTGTCAACGGCCGAGAGATTTTCAAAAATAAGAGTCAATTTAAAATTACAACAAAAGCAAATTATTTAACTAATAAGCATTTGTAGTAATGAGACCAGTTTACTCAACTCACAAAACAGGGCTAAGATGCAAGCGGGATGTTTTAAAATGAAGCAAGGCAAACAACTTGGTAGGTATAACAAGTGAAATGATGATCAACTCGGATGCTTTTCTAATTATAGTTTCTCTTTATAGATGGAGGTGCTGATAATCTTAAAAAAAAAGATTTAAAGATAGTAGAGATAAGGCAGGACTAGAAACAGCCACATAAAATCACATAAAAGAACATGTAGATTAGAATCAAGGGACATCAGTGTACACTAATGTGTCAGCCTATGGGACACTTTTTCAAGAGAACTCCCTATGGCTGAGCATTTAAACGTAAAGTGGGCAAAGACTTAAAAAACATACTATGGAGAACAATTTCTATTTAGCAAAGGAACATATTGGATGACTTTATGACCATCTCTGATTGCTGTTATGATTTCAAAGTATGAAGCAAAGGAAATAGTGATGAAACCAGGGAAGTATGAAAGTGTGTACTAGTGTGAATGTGTAACTTATGTATATACATGTACGTGACATATACTATTGCTAGAAACTGATCATTGTCTCACTAATAGAAAGATGTAAAAGGCTGGCCAACCTTGAAGCTCTGAAAGTTCAGAGCCAACCACTCTTTAATTGAGACAAAGGTAACTGAGGCAACTTCCCCATCAAATAATCATGTAAATTCTTACTGATATGATAATCCGCTTATTACTTGCCTACGGGCTAATGGTGTATCCCAAACCTGCTCAAGGGTAATGGGTGTATCCCATAGTCTCAATAAAAGAGATAGCAAGACCAGAGCCTAGTGGCAGTTTTCCCACTAGATGTGGGCTCCCACTGGGCCTCCCATATCATCAAATTAAATTTCTTCTAGTCTCTTTTGTTTGTGTGCGGCCCTTTTCCAGAACCTATGCCCTGAACCTGAACCCTAAACCACACGGATGTGAAAGGGGTTCCCATATACATATATATATGTGTGTGTGTGTGTGTGTGTGTGTATGTGTGTGTGTGTGTGTGTTATCATTTTCTCTTTCTTAACTCACTTTATAATTTGAAAATAAGTAGCCCAGGAGAGAAATATTTTCCTCAAGATTTGTGTTTCATGAAAGCAGGGTGCTTTTTTTCCTAATTCCCACAGACCTGAAAGGAAAAAATCTTCCCTTTCCTTAGCTATTTTTCTGAACAGTCTGAATGGAAGGTCTGCCCAGCATTGCTAATATAAGTAACTGACAAAGAATTTTGTTGTCTTCCATTTGTTTCTCTTTAAACAATTACAAAAAGGAGCAAGTGGTACTTTTTGTGATTTCTCTATTAAAAGTCTCGGAAACTGTTGTAATAGTTCAACCTGAGGTGAACATCAGGGTTTCTTGAGGAAAGGGGTCACACAAAACACTAAGGCAGCTCTTGTCTGGAGAGCAGCCCCTGCAGAGGCTAATGGGGACATTTCTCCACTCAATGGTAAGCACTACCTTAGCTTCTCCTTAGGACTTAGGCTTATTGTTGCCTTTCTCTGTCCTTCCCATACTTCAAACTGAAAGCTGCATTTCCTTTGGTAAAACACAGTGCAAGAGGTTAAACCATTAACAGAGATGCATTGTCATTGGCTCCCCATATCTGTGTCAGTGACAAGTGTCAGCTGTGGAACCCTTTCATCTTGGACCTAACAATGATTTCTAAATGTGTAAGTTACAATGATGAAGCAAAAGGTCTTCTTAATTTAATTTTATGTCTTTTTAACAAATATGAATAATTAGAGAACACAATTGTAATACATGAGAACAGTCATCTTCCAACTCTAAAAATATAAAAGTGCATGGGTGAGATCCTCTATCACTTATGTGATTGGATCTGCTGCACCAATTTTCAGTTAAGTTGAGTTAAATATTCAGTTAAATATTACAGGCCCAATGCACAAAATTAGTGCACTCAAGGGGTGGGGAGCCCTCTCACAGTCTGGGAGCCCTCAAGGGGGATGTCCAACTGATGGCTCCCCTGCAGGGAGCGGGCCTAAGCTGGCAGTCTGACATCTTTAGTGCTGCAATAGAGGCAGGAGAGGTTTCCACCACAGCAGCTGCACTCACCAGCTGTGAGCCCAGCTTTTGGCTGAACAGCGCTTCCCCTGTGGGAGGATACTGACCACAAGGGGATAGCTCCTGCATTGAGTATATGTCCCCTGGAGGTCAGCTCTCATCGTAGCAACCAGTTGTTCCACCATTCAGTCGATTTGCATATCAGCCTTTTATTATATAGGAGAGGCCCAGTGCATGAAATCCATGCATGGGGTGTGGGGGGGAGGTGAGGGGGAGGGGGATCCCTCAGCCTGGTCTGTACCCTCTCCAATCCAGGACATCCCTCTTGCAATCTGGGGTTGTTGGCTCCTAATTGCTCCCCTGCTGGCCTGATCACTCCTAACTGCTCTCCCCTGCTGGCCTAGACACCCCTAACCACCTCTGCCTTGACCCCTTCCACTGTGGCTTTGTGCGGAAGGATGTCCAGATGGATGTCTGGTCTAATTAGCATATTACCATTACTATAGATTATACAACATAAGCTTTAAGGTAGAATTGCATTAGTAGAAATGAAGAGACATTTCATTAAAAAATGTACTTTGGTTTAATATGATTCAAATACACTTATTTATGACAAAAATCAAGTCTTTAAGAATAGGATTGCTTGCCTTAGCTGGTTTTGCTCAGTGGCTAGAGCTTCAGCCTGAAGACTGGAGGGTTCTTGGTTTGATTTTGGTCAAGGGCACATGCGTGGGTTGGGGGCTCCATCGCCAGTAGGGCACGTGCAGGAAGAAGCTGATCAATGATTCTCATCATTGATGTTTCTATCTCTCTCCCTCTCCTTTCCTCTCTGAAATCAATAAAAATCTGTTTTAAAAAGTAAAAGAATAATATTGCTTTGCTATCAAAGCCAAGTAAGGGATGTTATTCGTTGTCCCTGATGAAGTCTGAGCAGCTCAGTTGCTAAGCAACTTCACTGGGTTCTTATAAAATAAAATCTATGAGGAAGCAACTATGCCCACCATGCATTTAGGCTTTAAAGACTGAAAGTTAGGGAGGGCAGGGTGCATCTGGGGTAGGAGACAGTGAGGGTCAGCAGCTGGGAGGCAGGGAAGACATGGAAATTCCCAACACCGGGAATCACCCAAGGGTCTGGGATATGTAAATCTGCTGAGAGCAGAGTCAGGCCCTGTGCTCCAAGAGGTGAGGTCCAGAGAGAGGGCAGGGGTGTGGTTCTGGGGATCTCCTTCCTACAAGTCTCCTCCTCCTCCCCTTGACCCCCTAATCTATTAATTTGGATGAAGAGGGTGGGAAGCTGGTACTCAATGCCTGGGTAGGATGTCCCTCAGTCCCCAATCTCTCTGGGGATAGGGAGGGGTGTTTGTATTGGTTTATTTGATTCTTCTTACACTTTGAAGGGGGTGGCAGGGGTAGTCTGCCAGATACGGTTTCCTTCTGCTCGTTTGCCAGAGCTGCCCCACATGATGCATTTTCCCTTCCTTCCCCACTGCCCCAAGCTAATTCCCACAGGAACCTGCCTGATCCAGGGAGGGTTGGGGTCATTCACTGCAGGAAAGGCTTGATTTAAACGAAGCAGCCACTTAGATAAGTACAGGCTGAGTTGTTTGCAGAGGGTTTATCATTCCTTCTGGATATTTCCTTGGAACCACAAACTCAAGATAGCAGAGCCAGGCCTTGCCCCTGGGCCAGGCAGCCTCCAGACTGGGCAGCACATGGTGGGTCATGCAAGCCTCCGCTGGGAGTTGCCCCCAGGCCAGGCTACCCAGAGGCCCTCCAGCTGTGCATGCCTCCTGCTGAGCAGTCGTGACTTTATGGTGTCCCAATAATTTGACTATTCCTCTATTATTATATAGAACTAGGGGCCCAGTGCAGGAATTCAATTTGTATACCTTGAAAGGAAAGCTGTGAGGTTGTGTTGGGCACAGGGGTGGATCTCAGCCTATCTTCCATGCTCCAACTCAGCCCCTCCTGCCATGGGCCCTGGTCCCCTCTCTGCCAGAAGCCATGATCCTGCAGCTGTTGCTTTCACCCACTGATGGCACACAGTGATGGGGCCAGCACCAACAGTGGGTGCAAGGTGGGGCAGGGCCATCAACAGGTTCAAGTGGTGGCTGCCGTCCTTATTGCCCCTCAGGAGTAGTGGGAGGTGGAGAAGCCCTGAAGGACAACTGGGACTGACAGCTGCCATCACACCTGCTGATGGCACTGAGCGAGTGATGGCTTTGGCACCAACAACAGGTGTGAGTAGAGCTGGCACCGGCAGCAGGTGCAAGCGCTCGTGGGTGACTGCAGTGCGGTGAGAGGACCAAAAATTTTCAGTAACAACCAGAGGCTTGCCCCAATGACAGCAACCAGTGCCCCGCCTTGGTCTGGCACTCCCTTTCACCTGTTCCACAATCCTGCTACAGCCAATGCCTACCATGTTCCACACTCTGCCACCTGCTGCTGATCTCTGCCATGTTCTGTACCCTGGTGGTCAGTGCATGTCATAGTGACCAGTTGTTTGGTTGGTTGTTCTGCCTTTTGGTCAGTATATTTGCATATTAGGGTTTTATATATAGAGATATGTGTGTATACATATATGTGTGTGTATACATATATTTACATATATATTCATATCATTAGTATAAAATGCAAATAAATGAACTTTACTTGTACATGAGAATTTAACATGTGGTATCATTAATATTTAAATTTATTAAAAACTAGAGGCCCAATGCCTGAAATGTGTGCAATATTAAGCCTTCCTTCCTCTGGTGGCCAGCACTGGCTTCCCTCTGGCTCTTAGGACTTGGGTTTCTCTCTGGCTGCCTGCAGGCAGCCCTGGCTTCATCCAGAAGGACAGAAGGATGTCTGGTCTAATTAGTATATTATGCTTTTATTATTATAGATTATTATAGATAGTACCTTATCTTTTCAAGGGTAAAATATACCCAACTCAAAAAAATCAGTGAAACTTTTCCCCTGTTCCCCCTTTCATCCCATGGCACTGTTGCAGCTGCATAGCACCAGCTCAAGGTTCCTGTTAACACAGCTGTTGTCTGGCCCCAGCTGCCATCAGGATCATCTAGCAGGACCTCATCAGGCATGAAGAGATGTTCTCTGATATGTACAAGATATGGGAGAACTCAGTGTGGCTGTGCCTTGGAGACAAGTCAAAGATGGTCACTAAAACAGAGGGTAACATTGATGACTCCCTAATTAGTGGAAATGCCCCTGCTAAAGGCCACGAGGGCAAATGCACAGAAAGCAGTTATCACTGGTGTCCATATTGTCATGAGCCATCATTTGCAAGAAACTAAAAAAGCCTACAAGAAGGACATCAAAGATGGTATAAAATCAATCAGTACCCTGGCCAGTGTGGCTCCATTGGTTGGGTATTGTCTGGTGCACAGAGATTCCCAGTTAGGGCACACGCCCTGGTTTGGGGCTCTATCCCCAGTAAGGGGCATGAAGGAGATAGACAACCAATGTTCCAATGTTCAGCTCCCACAATGATGTTTCTCTCTCTCTTCTATCTTCCGCTCTCTCTAAAACAATAATAACATGCCGAAGCTGGTTTGGCTCAGTGGTAGAGTGTCGGTCTGCAGACTGAAAGGTCCCAGGTTCGATTCCAGTCAAGGGCATATACATTGGTTGCAGGCACATCCCCAGTAGTGGGTGTGCAAGAGGCAGCTGGTCAATGTTTCTCTCTCATTGATGTTTCTAGCTCTCTATCTCTCTCCCTCCTCTTTGTAAAAAATCAATAAAATATATTTAAAAAAATAAAAAAATAAAACGATAATAACAACAATAACAAAAACAAAACAGAGACCCGCAAGAGTAAAACTTTTATGATAGGACTACAGAACAAATTCAGTACCTCCTTGCTGACTTCAGAACTGTGAATTCTGTATTGGTGAAGATACGAATCCAGATGGCCTGGTTGCTCTGCTGGACTATGTGAGGATGGCGTGACACATATATGGTTCTCATAAGGATGGTTCAGAAATGGAAAAAACGTTAACAATCTGGCAATTTGGATCTATCACTTCATAGTAACTCTGCTTTTCTCTACACACCACAATAGGGCAAACGAGATGGATGGTATCTTGAGCTCTTCATTTAGTTTGACCTTAATTTATTTTGAGCAGAGGAATTATTTTAAAGAACAACATGTCATGTAGATTGTCTAAAAATAAAATACATTTAAACTAAAAAAAAAAAAAAAATCAGTGAATATAGAACCTTGCTCTTGCTGGGTTTCTCCAATGTGAATTTCACACAAAAAAATTAACAGACAAATGGAATGTAGAAAGCTGAGAAGTATTCTATTGGTAGCTAAAATATAAACTTTAATAGTTTTGGAATTATATAGACAAATTATTGTCATTGTAAAGAATCTTTTTAAGTAGTTGAGCCTGTGTCCTTTAGTTCTTGATATCATTATTAAATTCTAAAAAAGTAGTGCTCTCCATTTGCATGATTCTGAACTGATCCTCTGAAAACAATAAAGACCAGATCCTTCTGAGAGCCTCTAGTTCCTAATTTGTTGACACCAATTCTTATTAATCTTTGAGATCAGTGTTCTCTTTTGCTTAAGAATAACGCATTGCCTAAGATCATATTGTACAATTTTTTCTTTCAACTTGCTTAGAAAGAAGTCCATAAAGGAACTGTTGTCACCTCATGTGTTCATAAGTGACATTTCTAGAGATGAGGTGGTTTTCTGGGTGGTGATTGGACTTCCATAACATTCAAGTTTTTGTATGGAATTACTAGATCATTTCCAAGATAAGAGCCAGGCATTGGCTTTGCAGAGTTTACTGATCCACTCTACCAAAGTGGCTAGAGAGGAAAAGAGTTGGGAACAGAACTGACTTTGACGTTTTCATACTAAATAAGAGAATGTTGATGATAGGGAGGAAGGAGGGCCCTTCAGTGTGGTGGGAGAACCAGTGAAAGACTCAGTCCTGCTCTGGTCTCTGTAATGCCCTATTTCTGTACAACTGAAGGTCTGTGTATTCTGAGTCCCTTTGCACACATCTTAGAGTTGAGTGGTTACTAGATCTGGTATATAGATTTTTTTATACCAAAATATATAGAGAAATTACCCCAGAGAGGAAATAATGATCATGATAATAAAAGAATCACACTAGATACAAATAATTTACTTTTAAACTGTTTCATCTATCATGAAAATGTTAAGGGAGACAAATATTCATGGAAGACATGAGGTAATAACCAGAACAGTCTGAGGGCAGAACAAGTAACTCAGGGAGGGGTCTTAAATTAAAGATTTAATAGTTTCAAACCTTAGCCTTAGTAACTCCAGTCCATTGGCTCTTCTTGCTGAGGTGCCTTGTCTGACAGGAAGGTGTGAGCTTGATTGTTGGAACCACAGGTAAAATAAGGAAGAAAAATGCATGGATTCAGCCTGACCTCCAGAAAGCATTTCACAAAAATGAAGCTGGCTTTCAGTGGTCATAGGACACAAACCTAAACTTTCCCCCCAAATAAACAGAGGGACCATTCTCCTACAGAGCTATTTAGGGATCTGTATTTGATAATATAGATGAAATACTAAGTGGTCAATTACATTTTCAAACATTTCAGCTTAAACTGAGAACTATTTTCTGGATACCATTAAGTAGTGGAGGAGAAGGTTTAAACTATGTGTATGTAATAACAGTAAAATGTGTAATATTACTAGATATAATAATAAATACTATATATAATAGAAATATTAATTGTAATCATAGAAACAATTTATGATCGGTTGAACAGTAATCATATATCAGGTTTGTGATAACGACTAAACCTAAATTATCTCCTTTATTTCTCACAGCAACTTTTTGAGGGGGTATGGTCATTCTCATTTAATACATGAATAAATTGAGGTGTAGAGCATTTCAGTAACTTTCAGGGTTCTCAATTAATACATTTGGCCTTCCAAACTAAGTTCACCTGACAATATGGGCCACACTAATAATCAATAGACTGGATTACAGAGCTATTTGGGAAAAGGTTGGACTGTCTACAGGGGACAGAGCACCATTGTCCATAGTAGGACAAGGATGGAGTAGAAACTATGGAGAAGTAGACAGCAAGGCACAGTGTGAATTTTCAGATTGTCCAGATTTGATTAATATTATTTTTCTACAAAAATTAGTATTTATTGATAATTAGTCCTAGTTTATTCCTAATTATGTTTTAACTGTTTTGCCACTAAAAAAACATAATTTATGCTCCGTTAGTTCTCTGTAACTTTCTTCTTACAATCCTATGAATTCATACACACCTAGAATACAGATAATAATAAAAGAAATAAGCCTGAAAATACACTTAAAAACCTGTAAAACAAAACTGAAGAGGAATTTATTTATAGGACTGATTCAACATGTCACATTTATCCACCTCCATACATTTTTCATTTGTACCATCTGTAATTCTATTTTTAGAATACTTGATTGAATTCTCCTATTTGTAAAACTGGGGAGAAATTATATAATTATGAAACATGAAATTGTAATAATCCCCTTCATGCTTACTTAATTTATAAAATGTATATTCAAGTATACTAAGGCACCTTTAATCCTAAAAGCATTATTATTAGTTAGTGACTATTTTCTGCACTTGCATAATGCCAAACAGCTGGATAGAAATGAGAATTTTAGTCAATCTTTTGGCATTTTTTTCACTTGGTGCCACAAATTCTGATAGTTACCATTTAAACTGTGATACAGATAGATCAGCTGCAGACCAGGTCCATGCTCCTCTTCTCCTGGGTGTACACAACTCAGGCACGTGTCCACAAACTTTGTAACAGAATCCAGTTGAGGGAGAGAGTTTTAACCAGTGGAAAGTGAGTGGAGTGAACCTGTTCCATTTCAAGGCCTAGACCTCCCATATACCTCTCTCCACTTTTTCCTTTCCAGATCCCTGGGGCCGTGGCCACAAACTCCACCCTGGGACAAAGTTGGAAGCTACATATTAAAGGCAGTAGAGTTACTGTAATGGGTCTTCTCCTTGTCTCTGTAGAGCTGGAAATGTTCTCACCCTCACTCCCAAGTTTCCTGTCACTACACTGCCTGGTGAGCAACAAAGACTTACCATTGTCTTAAGCCTTCACATATCAGGGTTGATTTATTTTCACAACCTGGTCAACCTTAACCTATATTCCAGAGGACTGCATGTTTTTATTCTAATATGTACAGCTATTTACCTTTGGTTCACTTTCTTTCTTTCAAGGATTGAATTCTGTATCAGTTTTTCACTTGCTGGAGCAGCATCTCCGGGGCCATGGCACTGTGCCTCACTGACCTTCTCCTTTAGGGAGTGGAATTCACCAAGGGCCTCAAAATGCTGTTAGAAATCTATCACTTCATAAGAGGTGAGGACACATCTCACAGCTGCTTACAGTCCATAAATGAGTATGGGGCAATTCTAAGGCCAGCCTCTTCCTGGAAAATTCAAGACATCACTGACAGCTGACTTTGATTCGAATAACCACATTGCATTGTGAAACTGAATCTTCCTTAGATTGCACGGCAATCTAGGAAATTTCTATCTATTAGCTTCTCATATTTTCACTCAGAGTCAGACTTCATGTGGTCTTATGGCTCTCCAAGCCCTACCCAGCTGCCTAGCCTTACCTGCCCCTTCCCTCTTTTCTTTTACACAGGTATATCTCCTACTAAAATACCTGCACATTTAATCCCTTTTTGGTATCTCTTTCTCTGAGGATCTGAATTACCCTGTTTCCCCGAAAATAAGACAGTGTCTTATATTTATTTTTTTCTCTCAAAATTGCGCTATGTCTTATTTTCAGGGGATGTCTTATCTTATCGGAGGATGTCTTATTTTCGGGGAAACACAGTAATAAATGCAATTCTCTTCTGTGAACAAATGATATGTGTCATTCATTACTTGGGATACATTTTTTTTTATTATTAGTTTCCAAAGTCTGTGATAGCAAAGGATCATACACTGTGTGGTTTCAAAAGCAAAAACCTATTGTCTCACAATTATGGAGGCTAGCAGTCCAAGATCAAAGTGTTGGTAGGGTTGGTTTTCTTTAAGGGCTGGGAGGGAGTTCTGTTCTTGCCTCTCTTCTAACTTCTGGTGGTTTGTTGTTAATCGTTGGTGCTCCCCGACTTGTAGATGTGTCATTCCAATATCTGACTTCATCTTCACAAAGTGTTCCCCTCATGTGAATGTCTGTGTCCAAATTCCCTGTTTTTATGAGGACATCAATCTCATGTTTATATTGGACTAGGGCCCACCCTAATAACCTCATGCTGACTTGACCACTTCAATCCAAATAAGGTCACATTCTGAGGTGCTGGGTGTTAGGATTCCAATATATCTTTTTTGGGGTGAAAGAGAGGGACACAATTCAACCTATACCAGGGCTATTAATCAATCATAGGCTTATATTTCCCATATGTTTGGGAAATAGCAGGTAACATGCTCATGGAACTACCTTTTTGTAGCAGAAATCTCAACATGATAAAATCTGTTAAGTTACCATAAGAATGAACATAAAACATTGTCTTTCACCTTTCAAAGTATTTTAAGTCCTGTGGCAATATAAATAAATAGTTTATCAACCAAATAAAATTATTTCCATGATACCATTTTCACTACAACACAATTCAAATACCAATTATAAGAGCCAAAATCTCATAAGCAGACCAACTTGCTGAAGGGCTACCAATTTTAACTTGATTCAAATTTCTTCCCATAGGATTTTATTTAAAACAATATGGTAATTTGGACCTTTTGTGGAAATGTGATATTTTACAGGTGATTTGTTGTTTAGTTTTAAAAAAATGAATACATATCATGTAATGAGACAATTCTGCTAGAAGGAAATTACAGAAAACCTAGTAAGTGTAAGATACCCTGTTCCTTGCTCTTAGGGCTTAATCATGAAACAGACAAAACAGAACAAATGACTTAGTGTGTATTGTCTTATTTTTCATAATGAAATAAAAGTTTGTGAGCATACCATAAATCATCACATTATTTCAGGCTAATGAGAAATTCTATTCATTCATTAAAAAACACCTTGGGATAGCCTGTAAACCCTAATCTTTGGGCCAGACATGGAAGATAAAGAGGCAAATGAAATATATTTTCACATGAGCTCCCAGTTCCAGAGAAGAAGAAAAACACTATGTTATAATGTAAAATCACAGTATGTTGTTATAACATTGTACAGGATCCAAGGTCACAATTAAACAAAAAGATGAAGACAATAGCATAATCTCCTGCTAGTTTAAAATTGCCATATCCATCTTTGGTTGTTATATCCAACTTTTCAGTAAATAAAAAATAAAAACAAACACAAAATGGCTTACATGAATAATTAATAACCAATAGTTATTATTTCATAAAAAAAAACAATTGAGAACTATGATAACCTTCCAAATACTTGAAGTTGACTTATCAGAGTTCTAGCACCATAAACACAAGCTTCATAATGATTTGTTGTTTTTATTTCAATAATGTTTTCCACATTTGTGTGTATACATACAACATTTTTATAGAGGATTTATCTCAAAAATTATTAATTATGCAGTCATATTATTTTATTTTATTTCATTAACAACTCTACTTACTATTTAAGCTTCTGCTTACTCTTTAAAGAGCTAACTTCTATTTATCCTCCTATCAATAAAAATACATTAAAAAGTACTATGTATACATTAAATACTTATTGTGTTCCAACTATGTTTCAGGAATTTATTTAGAACTAGTGATCATAATATTTGAAAAACATAATCCTCACCCCTGAAGTAGCTCAGAGCCATGCGTTTGAGATAAACAAAGAAATGCACAATAATATAGATTCATAAAGCCTTCAAAAATTACAAACTCAGCTGAAACCGGTATGGCTCAGTGGATAGAGTGTCGGTCTGCAGACTGAAGGGTCCCAGGTTCGATTCCAGTCAAGGGCATGTACATTGGTTGCAGGCACATCCCCAGCAGGGGGTGTGCAGGAGGCAGCTGGTCAATGTTTCTCATCAACGTTTCTAGCTCTCTATTCCCTCTTCCTTCCTCTCTGTGGAAAATTAATAAAATATATATATATATTTAAAAATTACAATCTCATTGATTGACACAGTGTTTAGACAAGTGTTTCCTAACTTTGGGGAGTGATAGTAGTGTTTTGGAAGTACCACTTTGGAGTAAATTAGTTTAGCATAAAGGAGGTGGGATAGTTGCATGATAAATGTTAATATAGGGATTCAACAGGTGAGAATCAAGAACAAGGGCAATTATGGGCAGACAAGATATAATTTTCACAAGGGATTCATGGAGAAAGAGACAGAGAGAAAGAAAAAAAAGTAGCAAGAGAGGAATAAGAAGAGAGTAAAGTAAAAGATAGTAAAATTAAGGAGCAGGAAATGATTTGTAGACTGGAGAAGAATACCTGGAGAGTGAAGAAGGAGCCTTGGATGAAATTGCTTAGAAAGAAAGGTTGAGGCTGAGTTCTGAGGGGCTTTGTGTGTTAATCATCCAAATAATAAAAAACATGGACTGCTTTAAGGCCAGAAAACAATATTGATGTTTTATAAATGTCCCTCTGGTAAATGATTTATGTGGCGAAGTTGGGAGGTACAGAGATCAGGAAGAGACAATTGTCATAGCAGGTGAAAGGTAGTAATGGCCTGAGCCAAGACAGTGATGGTAGAGATGAAAAACACAGATTTTAGAGTATTATAAATATAAAAATGACTGCCTTTCATAACTGAACACATTAGAAATAAAAGGAAAAAATGAGGATGGTCATGAAATTCCAACTTGGGCAATGAATAGATTGTGGAAACATTTAGTATAACTGTAAGTAAAGTATATCTCTCTGAGGAAAAATATTTTATTGGTTCTTATCCATCTACAACATTCATTTTTCTGAAAAGAAAAAAGTGTCTTCTATTTATTCCTGAGTCAATCATAATGCTTTTTTTCAATTATCATTGCCACTAAGATAGGAAAGGATCTAATATATTTGTACTGCTTGTGGGTTTGTGCCCAAGCAGGAAGAAGGCTTTTGTATAAAGAACAGCAAAATCTCCATAAAAGACCTCAGAGGCCTTTGTTATGTATAAACAAATTCTCAATGCTAATTTGACATAGATGAGCATGCTTTCTCCTGTATAAATTCCAATGTACTTCAGAAAACTTATTATGCATA
Source organism: Pipistrellus kuhlii (assembly GCF_014108245.1). Lineage (NCBI taxonomy): Eukaryota > Metazoa > Chordata > Mammalia > Chiroptera > Vespertilionidae > Pipistrellus > Pipistrellus kuhlii. Next base: position 139,808,401 of record NW_023425404.1, read on the forward strand.
GTGAGAAGTAAAATTTTAGTAATTTGATAATTTCTTACAAATATATTTTCTTCCTTAAACATTTTTTTTGATGAATAAAATGTTGTGAAGCAAGTTGCATTTTTTCAAGCTAGTATTTCTACTAACACATTCATACTAGCTCATTTAATGCTCAAGAAAAAACAAGAGAACTTTCAAGACCATTAAAATAATAGTAATATAGGCAAACAAAATATATATCAGAATAGGAGGTTAAAATGAATGCATTATATCATAAGTTTTGGGTTTATTCTTCTAGAAACTTTAAACAGAAGGATTTAATGTATTATTGTCTACCTATAATACAAAAAGTTCAGCAAAAATGGCAATTACATAAGGTTATTAAAATTCTTGGGGGTTGAAAAAAGAATTTCTAACAAATGGAAATTCTAGGTTCTAAATTATTAATATAAAAACAGAAACAAACTCCAAACTCTTTTATACAGAGGGAGGGTTTGAGTGCATTGCAATCATTATTTTAAATTAATCCTAAGTGAATGTACAGCGCATCTTTTTTGAACATGAAGTACTCAGTACAGATAACACTGTAATTTTTGTCAACAGCCAGTACCTCAGTAACGGACCAAGTGGTACTTATGATAACTGAGAGCTGAAATGACACTTCCTCAGCTGTTATCAATTGCACTTGTACGACCAAAATGTGTTCCTCAAAAGACCAGGCACAGCTAGTAGTGTTTCTAATATGTATATTTGAGAGCTTTCAATATTGGAGAAAAAATTTGCCTCAGCTTATGTAAAAATTATCCCATCACTGAAGCCCATACTTTCAAAAAAAGCAGCTGATAAGCTTTACAAATAAAAATACATATATACATAAATAAGCTATGAAAAAAAGGCTCATAAATAAAAGATGCCCTGCTGCTTCTAGCATCATAGAACAACTGGAGGTCACTATGATCTAGGCATAGTGAGGATATTGGCCACTCAGCCAGCAATTATCTCTGTCATCACCATCGGCCAATTTGTGAAAATTAACAGCTCCCTGTGATACCTACAGAGGCAGACAGCTTAACAGAAAGAAAAGGGGAAGAGACACCCAAAGAGAACCTTGCAGAGGGCCCTTGTAAAGAGAAACCACTGTTATTCCAGAGAGAATGGCACCTGTCCCAGTCGAGGTCTTCTGGGGAGTGACCTAAATGGCTGCACACTGCGGGGGAAACAGCTTCACCAAAACAGTTCAACGGGAACACTACACCAAGGAAAAGAAAATGAACAATAAAAACAAGTCTCCAAAAGTTAAGGGTAATAATTATACAGAGTTGCCGCAATATAGTATTTAAAACCTAGTTTTCATCAAAGAAAAATGACAAGGTATGTAAAGAACAAGAAAATATGCCAGTCCATGGGGTGGGATGGGTGGGAAACAAACAATAGAAAGTACCTCTGAAGGAACCTAGTTAGTTAACTTAGCAGGCAAAGACTTCAAAGCAGTTATTATAAAGATGTTCAAAATCATATTTAAAGAAGTAATAGAGGGTCTGATAACTATTTCTTATCAAATAAAGATGATCAATAAAAAGATGCAAACTGTTAATAAAGAAACAAATGGAAATTCTAGGGTTTAAATTATAAAAACAGAATTAAAAAAATGAACTATAGGGATTCAAAAGTAGGCTTGTAATGTTAGAAGAATAATTGCACTTGAAAATAGATCATAGCCCAGCTGTGGTATCTCAGTGGTTGAGCATTGACCTATGAATCAGGAGGTCAGGGTTTAATTTCCAGGTTGCAGGCTCAATCCCCATTAGGGAGTGTGCAGGATGTATCTGATCAATAATTCTCTCCCATCATTGATATTTCTCTCTCTCCCTCTTCCTTCCTCGCTGAAATATAATAAAAAATACATTTAAAAAATAAAGTAGATCAATAAAAAGTAAGTAATCTGAAGAACAGAGAGAATAAAAAGTTAAACATAACAGTTATCTGGCCAGTGTGACTAAGTTGGTTGGGTGTTGTCCTGTGCACCGAGAGATTGCAGGTTGAATCCCTAGTAGGTGCATGCAGGTGGCAACTGATCAATTTTCCACTCTCACATTGATGTCTCTTTTCCCCTCTCCTTTCCTCTATCTCTAAAAATCAATAAAATATTCTTTAAAATTATAAAAGAGAAAAATGACAGAGCTTCAGAAAAAATATGAAATACCATTGAACACACACACACACACACTCATACATCTACACTAATCTACACCAATAAAAGAGAAATATGGAAATTGGCCATACCTTCACAATACTCACTAGCCAATCAGGAGTGAAGATGTAAATTAGCACAGCAAAGATGGTGGGTTAATTTGCATACACAGGTGCCAAGCAGCTGGGGGCAGGGAGGGATGCTTGTATCATCATCAAAGTGACAATGCAGGTGTTCTGCACAGCCCCAGTCACTCTGGGCCTTGGGGCAGCATGCGAAGGCAGAACGGTGGCTCCAGGCTGGAGCAAAGGCAGAAAGGCAATGACAGCAGCCAAGGGAAGGAAGGCCCATTCTTGCACAAATCTTTGTGCATCAGGCCTCATATATATATATATATATATATATATATATATATATATATATATATATATATATATATAATGAGAGTATGACGAGAAAAGAGAAAAAATATTTAAAGAAAGAATTGCTGAAAAACTCCTCAATGAAAAACAATCTACACATTCAATAAGCTCAATGAATTCCAACTAGAATAAAACCAGATTGATTTATACTTAAGCTCATCACTGCAAAAATGCTCAAAGACAAATACAAAGAAAAAAAATCTTGAGAAAATGATTTATTAGTTATAAGAGAAACTCAATATGATCAATTGCTGGAATTGTCAGAAACAATAGAAGCCAGAAGGCAGAAAAATGACATAGCCAAGTTCTAGAGAATTAAAAAAACAAACAAACAAAAAAACACCAACTTGTGAATCAGGAAACATATCTAGAGAACTATCTTTCAAGACAGAAGGCAAAATAAAGACTTTCAGGTAAACAAAAATTGAAAAAGTTGTTGCTGGTAAGCTTTCCTTAAAAGAAATACTAAAAATATACTTCAGGCTGAAGGAAAACAATTCCAGACGTAATTTATACATGCACGAAAAAAAATAAAAACTGTTGGAAAGAGAAATTAAAACATGCTCTAGTAAAAGTTTGTGCATGAGTGATCAGCAATATGAATAGTAGCAAAAATTAAGCAACCCAAACATCCATCAACTAAATAATAGAAAGGTAAAGTTGGTAAAAACATTTAATAGAAAATTATTTGACAATATAGAGAATGAAGTATCAATATACATCATAACATGCTTAAACCTTAAAAACATGTATGTGCATAATTCCATTTATAGGTAACTAGAGGCCTGGTTCAGGGATTTGTGCACTGGTGGGATTTCTCAGCCTGGACTGTGCCCTCTCTCAATCCAGGACCCCTGGGGGTATGTCGGACTGCCAGTTTCAGCCCTATCTGAGAGATGTAGTAGTGTGTAAACTGGCAGGCAGCCAGGAAGGAGCCCAATTCCAGACCAGGCACTGTACTGCTCTCACTCATCCTAACCTCACTACGCCCACTGCTGTTGCTTGGTAGCACTGCTGCAAAGGTGGGAGAGGCTCATGCCAACGCAGCTGTACTTGCCAGCTATGAGCCATGCATCTGGCACCATACTGAATGGTGCTCCTGCTGTGGGAGCACAATGACCACCAGGGGGCAGCTCCTGTGTTGAGTGTCTGTCCCCTGATGGTCAGTGTATATCATAGCAGCTGGTCAGTCAACTGGTCAAATGGCCGACCAGTCACTTAGTGCTTTCTATATATAATATACACAATAGGCAAATATGTTGAGACAAAAATTAGAAATGGTGGGGAAGGGGGATAGAAAGATTGGCTGATGATAGCTAAAGGGTACAGGATTTCTTTCTGATGTAATGAAAATATTCTAACATTAGATCATGCACATTGTTGTACAACTCTAGGATTATAGTAAAAATAATTGATTAGCACACTTTATAATAATAAGTTATATTAATCTATCAGTATACTGTGTACAATTCAAATAAAATAAAAATCCCAAACAAGAAAAGAAAAAAACAAACAAACAAACAAACAAAAAAACTGAACAGCCTAAATATCACACTACTTGCCAGCTGAAAAATCAACCTGACACCTTCTCAAGGATGTTGACAAAAGATACAGGCTTTCTGGATCAAAGTAACTTTATTACTCACAGTACAGAAAACAGCATGAACATAATCATATTTGCTTCTATTCTTCTTGCCCCTGCATTTCATAGAGTGACAGAGAAGGGTCTAGATGGATAACTACACATACAAATTGCATTCCATGAGTGGAATCTTGAGCTCAGGAAATCTGAATCTTTTATAATGGGAACAAAATATGCCCTCTTTTGCTCTTTTCTCTAGAGAAAGACATTATCTCCATCTCTCAAGGCTTTAGGCAAACTTATACCTTGCCCTGGAGGGAGATATTATCTATAGGTTTCAAGGCTATTTTCTGTACAAATATGTGAAAAGACAGTCCAAACAAAAAAACAAGTAGTGCCTCTTTCACAAGACATGCAGAAATAAAAAAGACCCATGGAAAATTGTTCCCAAATAGGGTAGTTCAAAAACTCTCCATGTCAAGAAAGTTAAAACTGGAGTTTGGCAACACCCCAGAGCAAAAGCCTAAGAAAGGTTTATGTTTAAACTAGAGAACCGGTGCACAAAATTCATGCACTGGGGTGGGGTGGGGGGGAGGGGGGAAGAGGTGTCCCTTAGCCCAGACTGCACCCTCTCCAATCTGGGACCCATCAGGGGATGTCCAACTGCCAGTGTAGGCCCGATCCCTTAAGGGATGTCTGACTGCCAGTGTAGGCCCAATCCCACAGGATAGTTGAACATCCCTCTCACAATCTTGGACAGCTGGCTCCCAATTGCTTTCCTGCCTGACAGCCTGATCACCCCCTAACCAATCCCTTGCCAGCCTGATCGATGCCTAACTGCTCCCTGGCTGGCCCAATTGCCCTCAACTGCCCTCCCCTGCCAGGCTGATTGCCCCTAATTGCCTTCCCCTGCTGTCCTGGTTCACCCAACTGCCCTTCCCTGCAGGCCTAGTTTGCCAGCCATCTTTGACCACATGGGGGTATTCTTTGATCACATGGGGGCAGCCATCTTGTGTGAAGATGTGAGGGCCAATTTGCATATTACCTCTTTAATATATAGGATTAAATTGATACAAAGGCAGTTGAATAGCTGAATGGGTGGTTAAAGCAAGATGAAGCAATGAATTGTGAAAATTAAGAAAGAAAAATAAAGGGAAAACACTGAACAGATAGTGGTTTAGAATATTAAGTTGGTTTGTTATTCTTTATTGCATTTGCTGTATTCCTTGTGAAGCTCAGGTTGTGGCTCCTATAATGTACTGTACAGTAGTCTAACTGATTAATCAGGCTGCAGTACCACGACTCCTAGCTTTAAAATATAGCTCTTATAAACAAAAACAAAAACAAAAAAACACACAAATCCTATCACTACCTTCACTATAAAGTTCAAACTTCTTATTAACCCTTGAGGTCTTTTCTTATTTGATGGTGCATCTTTCTAAAACAAAGGCAGTCTTAAATATCCTAAACCCACCATTCACTGGTGAATCCAAGATATTTTTATATTTAGGGTCAAATTTAGTTTCCATAAGTTGCAATATTTTCTGACATTTTTGCATTGATGACTGGCCTGAGGGAACTAATTAACATTCAACTAACAAAGATTGCAAAATCAGAAATGAATTAAATGAAATTTTAATGCTCCACTTTCTTTGAAAAAATATCAAGGTTGAACTATCTTTGGCCAGCCTGCCAAGGAGTTACACAGTGAAGATAAAAGAATATTGTGGACAAATGAGGTAGAGTGCTAAGGGAAGGGGCAACATATACTAAATTTAGTTATCTCTGTTTTCCTTATTCATAAACTACAAAGGTTCACTAGCATTGCTATGAATAGAGTATTGTGAGCCCAATCTACCCTATCTGCAGCAATCATTCCTGGTTTTCCTCTCCATCGACACTGCAGACCTAACTTAATTTATCAATTTATAGGCCTGATTCCTGTTAATCTAATGGTTTCATTTTCTTTATATTACAGCCTAAAAGCTCTTGTCCAAAATTCTATCTAATGATTGAATTAAATCTCTGTCCAAACAAATAGATACATTTTAAATGATTGGCTTAGTTCCATCTACATGAGGGGAAAAGAAAAAAAAAATTTTCACATAGCAAAATTGAAAGTCAGAAAAATTGGCCATAATCAATAAAAGTAGCCAACAAATACTTGTTCTTCAATTTCCTTAAATTCTACTGTATGTTCTCTGAAAGCAATTTGGATCTCCTTCACATTATTAACAACTTTTACTTAGAAAGAACCAAGAAACTGAAGATTTATTTCATTCTTGAGGTTAATTCCTAACAATGTCTTTTCTGTTTTTACCATTCCCACAGGTTGGGTAGCTCATCCCCTGCCCCTGAATATATTTTAAGAAATAAAAGTACAACGACCTTTCTCCTCATTGTGATAAATTATTTTCCACCTAATGGGCAATCACCAATTACCGTCTAATACACAGATGCAGTAGAACTAAAAATATCTCCCAATCTCCATTGCAGGTAGGAGTCTTGATATAATTTAGGTGCTGCCAATTACATACACTAGACTCTAACTCAAACTAACAATGGATAGAGGTAGAATTCAATGTCTCTTTAGTTGGCATTGATTATTGTTAGAAGTTTAAGGTTTTTGAATCATTGTGGTTCCTTGATTGAACAAGGAGCTTCTAATTCAGTAGCTTCTGACTGAAGGAAGGGAGGAATGGGCGCAGCATGGCCGAGGTGGGGGCAACATTAGTAGCTTATTTTAATAATGTGGTTTTGAAATTTCATCACTGAATTATCACAGCTTCACTCCTATTTTATTTCCTGGTATTATCCAAAGTCATGGATAGCCATGAGGCTGAGATAAATAACTTTTGGGGAAAAAAATCAATTATAATTATATAAATTTCATATAGTCCAGAAGTTTCAGAGTAAGATAAAGACAAAAATAATCATACATATAGTTATCAAAAAAACCCACCATCATTAGAAATTTGTAATATTTTCTCTAATCTATTCTTTATTTGAAGTGTCTGTTTTACAGCTGTGATTATATTGCAGAAACTATTTTATAAGCCACCTTTTTCATAAAACAGTAAGAATTTATCATGTCACTTAAACTCTTCACAGATTTCATTTAATTGCTGTGTAATATTTTATAAGAGAGAACACTTCTTTCCACTTACCAGAGTTTATACAGTAAGTGGAACAATTTCCCGAAACACTCCTGTCATTTCGAAACACCCTTTACTCTTCTCCACAGAGATAGAACAAATTACCTGGCTCATTTCCTCATTCGTTTCTGTCTTCATTGCTTCAGTCAACAAGCAAGTTTTGAGGATCTGTACAATATAGTGAACTGTTTTAAGTGCTGAGGACAGAGCAATGAAGAAAACAGAAAACACATCTAGCCTTCTGTGGCTGGCATGTGGAGTACAGTTTGGGGATAGTAAGGCAGAAAATATACAATATAAGTAAGTGAAATAGTAGGTTAGATTATGTCTAATGCTAAAGTGAAAATACAGCAGGTTAAAGGGACAGGAAATCCCTGGAATTGCCATTTCAGATGGGGCAGTTGGATTCCTTGCCTAAGATTGCCATAACAAAGAACCACAAAACTGATGGCTAAAAACTACAGGAAGTAATTGGCTCACAGTTCTGTAGGCTAGAAGTCTGAAATCAAGGTGTCAGCAGAGTCATGTTTCTTCTGAAATCTGTAAGGGAATCCTTCCTTGCCTCTTCCTTAACTTCTGGTGGTTTGCCTGCAATCTGTGGTATTCCTGGTTTCCAGGATTATAACTCCAATCTCTGCCTTCCTCATCACATGTCTCAGTGTTCACAAGGTTATCTTCTTTAAGGACACGAGGCATATTGGATCAGGGACCAGCCTACTCCAGTATGACTAATTACATCTACAATGTTTCTATGTCCACATTAGTTCACATTCTGAGGAGCTGGTTATTAGGACTTCAAGTTATGGGTGTATTTTGTGTGTTTTTTGTTGTTGTGGTGGTTTTTTTGTTGTTGTTTGTTTTGTTTTCAGAAGGACACCATTCAACCCATAACAGCAGAAAAGAGAGAACTCATAGAGAAAACTGACATTTGAATAATAGCCAGGAAAAAAGTGACAGGATCAGTCAAAGGGATGTCTTGGAGAAAAGTGTTCCAGGCAGACACATTAGAAAATGCAAATATCCTGAAGAGGAAACATTCCTGGTACGTTCAAAAGATAACAAGGTGGGCAGGGTGGCAAAAAAGAGCCAGAAATAAAGGAGAGTGTTAAAAAATCAGATCAGGGAGCTAACAAGGGCTAAGATGGTTTGCCTTTCAGGTCATGGTAAGAACTTTAGCTGTCACTGTGAAATAGATAAGACATTGTGGGATTTCATATAAAGGATGTCCCCAAAACACGTATGCCACTTTAACAGCTGATAGTGCAACTGGTACTTTTCTGTTCAGCCAGACTCAGCTTTGAACAAAGGAAATTCATCCTAAAATGCTACCAGATGTTTAAAAATGCAATTGAAGTACAAGCACTACTTTTACAATTATTCAGTGTGTATACATTTCTGGGGGACAATTTAACAGCTGATATCTCACTTAATTTTCACTGCTTTTCAGGTTTAACTGATTTGAAATAAAGGGTGAACACAGACTAAGCTTTGAATGAAGGAAATTTACCCACTAGACTTTTTAATGGGTATATTTAAAAGATAAAGTTCAGGCTATAAAACCAGCAACAGTTGACGAATTGAGGGTGCACAAATACCAAATGAAATGGTTCTTGATGTTTGCAATGTCATTGCTTCATGTTATCAGTGGGGCCTGGGCAACAACAGTCATTGGCTTCAAAACTGTCACTGACAAAAAACAAAAACCATTCGTTTCTATAGATTCTTTAAATTTTTGAAATGAACTGTATGTTAGTAAATGCTGACTTTATAATTTTTCAACGTGTGTATAACATCCTGAAGGTGAACAACATGGTCTGATTTAAGGATAACAGAATTACTTTGGTGAGAATGGATTGAAAAGTGAAAGAAAGATGAAAGGAACTCCGCTAGGATGCAATAACAATATGCCAGGTGAGAGGTGATTGGGCATGGACACTAACAATGGAGGAGTTGAGAGGTGGTCAGGCTCTGAATAGATGCTGCTGCTAAAAATGTGGGAGGAAGGAGTGAATTGATGATGCTGAAGAGAGACAAAGTAGACTAGGTAAAAGGAGGACATTTCCACCCAAACAGAAGGATTATTAACCTTTTCCAAAGGCATGATTGTCCTTGCCCCACAATTCTCAGGCGGATAAAGGTAATCTATCAACAATCAAGAGAGCAGGTTTGGGTCACTTTCTTCTTCTTTCCTTATTAGCCACTGGTGCTGTCATGACAAGGTACCATAGACTGGGGGCTTAAACACAGTTCTGGAGCTGGGAAGTCTACAAACAAGGCACTGGCAAGGTAGGTTTTATTCTGAGGCCTCTTTTGGGTGTGGACAGCACAGCCATACTAATATCCTGTGTGCTCATAGAACTTCTTCGTTGTCCTTGAGGGTGGGTGTGAGTGGAGCACTGGATCTCTGGTCTCTGGAGTCTCTTCCTATAGAGACACTGGTCCAGTCAATCAAGGCCCCATTCTTAGGATCTTATTTAACTGCCTGAGAGGATTTATGTCCAAATTCAGCCTCACTGGGATTTGGAGCATCAACATGTAAATTTGGAGGGGGAACACTTACAGCCTATTGTTCAATTAGTTCCGAGTTCAAAAAGAAAGGCAGTTGTTGTTCCAGTGAGGGAATATACCAGGTTAGTTAGCTATTTCTCTGTTATTGGATAGTTTTGTGTTTTTATAATCTTCATTCAATTATCAAAGTTTTATTACTTTCTTCACATATATTCTACACAAGTTCTGTTCAATTTAATTCTCAAGGTTTTTGATTCTTAAGATTGTTAAATTTAATTCTCAATGTTAAGATATTATTATAGTAAAATTATTTTTATTTTAAAAAGTTATTGTTTATTATTATTACTTATTATTATATTGGATCTAAAAGCTTTGTGTCTGTTTTCATCAATTAAATCACTTTTGTTTTATGAATATATATTAAACATACTCTGTAAGTAATGATGGCTTTTTTCTACTTATTTCACAAATATATACACATCTTCAAAATTATATCTAAAAAACTTACATCCTCAGCAAGGATAAAAGTTATGCTATTATTGTCAATCATTAAACTTATCTGATTTTATTGGGAATGCTTTTAAAGTTGTACTGTTAAATACAATGATAGCTATTTTTTTTTAAAGCAAATATTTTTATGATATTATTTTAAAATCATATCCATTGATTTATTCTTTAATAGAATGTATTGTTTCTTCAATAGAAACTTTGATGTTATCAAATGCCTTCTTAAGATCTCCTAAAAAGACTGATTTTAATGTATTTGATCTACTGACTAAATATGTAATATTAGTCTATTTCTTGACATTGTACCACCCTTGTATTCTTGGGCTTCTCCTAGATCACATGTGATACTGAACTAGATTAATAAGCATAAAGTTTATGCAGTAAAACTCATACTAAAAGTCATTTCCACACTTAGGCACTTTACTATTTTGAAAAACAGCTTGATGTGTGTTTTCAATTCTATGTTTAGGAGATCTTTTTCACACATTGGGCATGTAAACACAAAAATTTTAAAATGCACTAAGCAGTTAGATTGGAAAAACTTGCCATGAAAAATGTTGTTCTTAACATCACTTCTTTGCATGTTTTTGACAAACATCTAAATTTATCTATTGGCAAGAATAAGAGAAGTCAAATTATTGAACAGAATGAGTCAAACAAATGGTATGAATAAAATAACTGAACGATTGAATTCTTGATTTTCCAAGATTGTTTTAATGCTTATATAAGAAAATTCATGTGAATGTCTTTTTTAAGAATAAGGTTGCTTATTTTTTTCTAAATCTCCACATTCTTTAAATGTGCAGATAAATTTTTCTTCATCTAAATTACAGGTATATGTTGACTAATCTCTATGTAATGTTTTTCAGCTATATAATTTAAGAAAGCTAAAAATAATTTATTATTTTAATACTGAGCCGAAACTATTGATATTATTGTCAGAACTTTAAGTTGTGACTTCTCAGGAAATAATTACCACTTTGAAAGATCTAATTTATCTGTACATAACTGTTTAAAAACAGATTTCATAATACTGGGTGGCAGCAGAACCTAAATTCTTCAGTAAAGTGTGTACATATCCATAAGGCCCTAAGTAAACTTAATCTCTACTAAAAATGCCATAAGCTGTATCAGTCTTCCCAACTTTTTTAACTCTACTGAAAAGTTGAATTAGTGCAATGAACATATACAATGATCCCTGAACACATAATAATCTGGCCACTCAGTATATATATATATATATATATATATATATATATATATATATATATATATATATATTAGAGGCCCAGTGAATGAATTCATGCATGGTGGCGTCCAGCCAGCCTGGCCAGGGGGAGGGGGCATGGGCAATTGGCTGGCTTGTCTGCTGGTTGAACTCCTGGTCAAGGGGACAATTTGCATATTAGCCTTTTATTATATAGGATATACACTGAGTGGCCAGATTATTATGCATTTAGAGATCATATTCCTCTGTTGTATTAATCAAACTGTAAATATTTTGGCACATTTGCTTTATCTCTTCTTCTTTTATTATTGCTCTTTTTAGTGATGTACCATCTGACAGAGTTTCAAACATCTTGACACTTATCACTACAACATACATATTCTAAAAAGAAGGCAATTACCTACATTAATATAATACTACTACAATACTGAAAAATCGATATTATGCAATAACTAGGGGCCTGATGCACGAAATTCATTTGCTGCGGGGGGTGGGGGGTGTTCAGTCCCTCAGCCCAGCCTGACTCTTCTCATAGACTGGGAGCCCTCAGGGGATGTCCTACTGATAGCTTAGGCCCCTGGGCGGCAACCAGGCTGATCAGGAGAGGGTGCCAGCCCCATCACCCCACTGCTGTAGCCACTGCCAGCCAGCACAGCCACCAAAGTGTTTTTATCAACATGGACTCCAGTCCCTACACCATGAAAAAATGACAACTTTCTTTAGGCATTTTCAAGATGTGTCTTTCATAAGATATGAAATTTATTTCTTTTCTTTTTTTTTATCCTCACCTCAGGATATGTTTCCATTGATTTTTAGAGGGTGTGGAAAAGAGAGAGAGAAAGAGAGAGAAAGAGAGAGAAGGAAACATCATTGTGAGAGGGTCACTTTGATTGGATGCCTCCTGCATGAGCCCTGACCTGGGCCCGGTCCAGGGAGGAGCCTGCAACCTACATGCATGCCCTCGACCAAAACTGAACCCAGACCCTGCAGTTGGCAGGCTGAGTCAAACTGGCTAGGGCAAGATATGACAATTCTTAGTACCTCCATCAGCGGACCTTCATTTTTTTTTTCCCTCCAGGAGTGAGGTGGAAAAACCCTAGATCACCTTCTTGGATTCTTATTACCCAGGTTACCAAAAACACTGCAAGTGTTGGCATAGGGAGCTTAGCCAATGAGCAGTCAGAAAAGGTGCTTATGCTCAAACTGGTTTGGCTCAGTGGATAAAGTGTCTGCCTGCACACTGAAGGGTCCCAAGCTTGATTCCTGTTAAGGCATGTATCTTGGTTGGGGGCACATTTCCAATGGGCAGTGTGCAGGAGGCAGCTGATCAATGTTTCTCTCTCAGAGATGTTGCTGACAGTCTATCCCTCTTCCCTCATATCTGTAAAATATATGTATATAAATATATATACATATATTTTACAGAGGATCACCTGTGTTATATAATATATATATATATATATATATATATATATATATATATATAAATGTTAATAATATAAATATATATTTTATATATTTTATATTTTACAGAGGATCACCTGTGTTAATAATATATATATATATATAATATATATATAATATATATATATATATATATATATATATATATTAAAATAAGTTAGTTCTTCTATAGTCCACACACAGAGGATCACCTGTGTTGTGATCACTGAGATAGGGTGTGTCACTGGCCTGTGTTTGCTGTGTCCAAGCTGGGGGGCATGGACCTTTGCAACCCGGACTGCTCATCCCAGGCCCCGGGCCACTTGGCACCGGCACCTGTAGGCCATTCCAGGTCGGGGGTGTGAGCCTATAGGCTCAGAGCAATCTGGGTTCTGAAGATATTCCCAGGACCTAGGGTGCTTGGTGCCCTCATATGCAAATTAACCTAACATCTTTGTTGGCTTAATTTGCATAATCACTCCTGATTGGCTGGTGGGTGTCACAGAGGTACAGTCAATTTGCATCTTTTTCTTTTATTAGTGTAGACTGCCAAAATAAACTATACATTCAAGTTTCTCTAAAGGCAGTGTTATGTAATTTGCTTTCCTTTTTTCTTATCCAAGAATTAATCATTGTTTTTAGTGCTCCATCTCTTTTAGATTAACATGATGCCACCTCCTTTTATACTTTTGAATTGTTTTATTTTCTTAATGACATTGTAGGTTTTGTTTTGGGTTTTGGGTTTTGGTTTAGCATCCAGACTAATTGTAGAGTGCTCCACATACTGGACTTGTCTACCTGCTTCCTCATAATTAAATCCAGTATTAGTATTTCAGCACAAATATTATGTTATATTATATACTCCTTACTGTACTATATCAAGAAGAATTATCAGTGATTATGCTAACTTTAGATACTTATATAAGGCTTTGATCTATAGATATTGGGATTACTTTGTGATAATTGGCTTAATTAAGTAGTCATGTGAACAATGATGTCCCAGATGAAGTCCCTGAAATACGAAGGGAAATGTCTCCAAGGTTATAGACGCACTTTGAAAGGGAAAGGAGTGCAACAATACATTTGTTTGTTTGTTTATGTATTTATTTATGTATTTATTTATTTATTTTTGCTGCTGTTTGAAAGAAAAATCTTGTGATATTAGCATGTCACAATTCTTTTTTGTAAAACATATATTTTATTGATTTTTTACAGAGAGGAAGAGAGAGGGATAGAGAGTTAGAAACATCGATGAGAGAGAAACATCGATCAGCTGCCTCTTGCACACCCCCTACTGGGGATATGCCTGCAACCAAGGTACATGCCCTTGACCAGAATTGAACCTGGGACCTTTCAGTCCACAGGCAGACACTCTATCCACTGAGCCAAACCGGTTTCGGCAGAAGCAAATATTTTTTGAGTAAAACTCCTGAGATGTTTTCCTCAATCAATTATAGACAATGCTTATGTTAATGCAATAAAAATATTTTTAACATCCAAGAACAATCTATGTGGTGTATTTATAGCTATCTCCCTTTATAGCAAATCTTTCTACATGCCATAGTTATTCAAATGGCAACCCACAAGTTGATCACCTCAAAGCCGTAAACAAACAACAGAAGTTTTGAAGTATTTTGTTAGTTTTTTTTTATTATTATTTCAAAATGTCCTAAGTGCTTTTATGGATTTCTCTGAACAAAGTGAACTCTGCATAAAGAATTGTGACATGTACATTGGTTGCAGGCACATCCCCAGTAGGGGGTGTGCAAGAGGCAGCTGATCGATGTTTCTCTCTCATCGATGTTTCTAACTCTCTATCCCTCTCTCTTCCTCTCTGTAAAAAATCAATAAAATATATGTTTTACAAAAAAGAATTGTGACATGCTAATATCACAAGATTTTTCTTTCAAACAGCAGCAAAAATAAATAAACAAATACATAAATAAATACATAAACAAACAAACAAACAAATGTATTGTTGCACTCCTTTCCCTTTCAAAGTGCGTCTATAACCTTGGAGACATTTCCCCTCGTATTTCAGGGACTTCATCTGGGACATCATTGTTCACATGACTACTTAATTAAGCCAATTATCACAAAGTAGTCCCAATATCTTCATTATTGTCTCTTTCTTTACTTTGTGGTACTCAGAATTTACATCCATTTAACAATTAAAGCTCCAAAAAACAGTTCCTAAAGCAGTTTTATATCTGGTTTCATTAGTTCATTTTAAACAATTCATTGGTTGATTTTCACTTCAGTGAGCCATTCTCATAAAATCTGGTTATACATGATGGTGATATAGCACGTAGAAGAGGATGAATTAATACATCAGCTAAAACACTGCCAAGCAGACTATCTTAGCACATTTCATTACCCCGTGTCCATACTTGTCACTCATGTAAGATATATATCAGAATGAGGCGCGTGGCCTCCAAGCAGTTTTTGGGTGAAGGAATGAAATGAAGTGCAGGCTCTGCTTTCATTTAAGGCAGCAGGTGTGTAGTCAGCACTTCTCTCTGGACAGGCATTATTCAGTGGACAGTTTCCTAGTATTATAGACTTTCACATTACCAACCCTGCAGTTAAATTTTTTCATAACATTTTACAACCTGAAGCCATAATCTCAGTTTGGTACATAAAGGTGTGTGTGTGTGTGTGTGTGTGTGTGTGTGTGTGTGTGTCTGTGTGTGTGTGTTACACGCAGGAATGCTTTTGCACTTGAAGTCATAAATGTGAACAATTTAGAAATTCAGTAATTCTAAAGATTATATTTTCTTAAGTTTAATGAGTGGGAGCTATAGAATGTATCAAAAACTACTAGTATACTTGTTCAAAAAAATTAAAGAGGGAAGAATATAATGTCTGTGTGATCTTCTAAATCTAAGTAAATATTTCTTATAAAGAAAGAGGCAATGATGAGCTGATTTAAACTCTCCTGCTAATCCTCTGTTGCATCTGACAATGCATCTGGGTAGTATGGAAAGCAGTAGGAACATAGGAACACAAGTCCAAGAAGAAGCATTTTGTGAAACAGCAGCCATATTCATTATCCTCTATCCCTCCCCCCACCCCCCCAAAAAAAAATCTTCTTTATGATGACTAGATCTTCAAAGCAAAAAACACACCAAGGAAATTTTCATATATCCTGAGTGATAGATGTGTTTTTCTTAAAACCCTAAAAAAAACTATAAACATTTGTAAGAATACAGATACCAGGGGCTGTACCTTAACTCAACAGAAGTAAATTTCTTTCATATTTTCTAATCAAGAACACAAGAGTGGTTTTTATGTTTGTTAATTGAATTGTTAAAACTAGCCCCTTTGTTAATGAGTGTTAAAAATCTAAAAGCCTGTTTGTTTTTTTACGTCTCTAGAATATAAGATTCTTAATGAAGGCCATTTTTGTCTGTTTTTCTTACTCTTTAGTGCAGGCTGGTAAATGTAGGTGATAATAAATATTTTTTAAATGAGTGTTTGTTGTTTTTCTCCTGCTTATATCCTCCTCTATTTGCTTCAAAATTGAACAAGTGCTCATTGGACTTGTTTGACTGCTCCTCTCCATCCAATCTCTCTTCATTGACATTCCCATCAACTCCTATGACTCCCCCCAAATGCACTTAGATATGGGTCCAAATGATTCATCTCCAATCTTAACTTGATATATGTTTTCTAATTCCTCATTTAAGTTGGATGACTCACTTTACTTTCATGTTTTTTTTATGGATTTAAAATTTGGTATAACTATAAAGAACACTAGAGTTGGAATCAGAAAATCTGGTTTTAAGCCTTGGTTTTGCTAGCTACAAATTCTGCAAATAACTAAACTATAATATTTTTCATAGGCTCTGAAATTCAGTTTCTTTTTTTACAAAGTGAAGATTAAAAATAACTCCATAAATTTGTGACAATAAAATTAAATCTATGTGAATGGCTTTTTATAAACCTCAGAGCATTATATAAATCAAAGGCTGTACCAAATGTCCCATTGGTTACAAGTTCAGGCTTCTTATTTAACTTTCTCTTGGACTGAAGGAAATAGGAGACTGCAATAGTGTCTTTTTTGTTTGTATTTATCAATATGTTTTTTCTTCATTGTTTAAGATATTACATATGTGTCCTTATCCCCTCATTGTCTCCTATCCCTCTCCCCTCCCCCCCACTCATGCATGCATACAACAAGTCCTTTGGTTGATCTCTCTGACTGGCTTATTTCGATGCAATAGCCTCTTTGTAAAAAATGTATTTTATTGTTTTTTTTACAGAGAGGAAGGTGAGGGATAGAGAATTAGAAGCATCGATGAGAAAGAAATATCAATCAGCTGCCTACTGGGTATGTGCCTGCAACCAAGGCACATGCCCCTGACCAGAATTGAACCCAGGACTCTTGAGTCCGCAGGCCGATGCTCTATCCACTGAGCCAAACCAGTTAGGACTTGATGAAATATTCTCTTAATTCATGTTCTGCACCTGTTATCTCTCTAATTCAGTCTTCCTCAGATTACTTTTGCTAAAGCAAAACACAGATTACGTCACTCCTTTATGCAAAATCTTCCATGCCTCCCCATTATCTATTTTAAAGTTCAAACTCCTTTGCATTTCATTTAAAACCATAACCTACTTTATTTATCTTATTCCTTTGATCCTACTTCCTATTCATTAGTATCTTGTCAAATTTTGTTCTATATATGAATCATCAAGATTTCCCTCTTTGTAGACACTTTGCACATTATTTTTATCACCTTGAATGTCATTCTTTCAATGTTCAAATCCTGTCTTTAAGGCCCAAAACACATGGTGTATTAATTCAGCTTCTTTGAGAAATGAATTTTAAAAATTTGATTAGTTATGTAAGAAAAACATTTTTGCAAGAAATGCCTGTGGAAACTAAAGACAAGGAAGAAGAAGACAAGGACATACAAGTCTGAAATGTGTGAAGGAAAGGTAGGAGAAAAGAGCATGTGGCAATAATTGAATCATGCAGTACAATTTTATGAAAGTTTTAGCTAAGCCAAACTGAAATCCTCAATGCAAAGTTTCCCATTTGAGGAACTGCACATCTCAAAAGAATAAGCCAGCACTAGTACCATCATCATGTTCAGTCATTGACTGGTTAGAGCTGATGGAAAGGGTAGATGACAAGTGTGGGGCCAGAGGGTCAGCTGCTAGCACTCAAGGTCAATTATTTTCCTCTCAACACAACATCTGAGTGATGTATTTTCATGGCCACCAAATACCTCTGTCACATTTCCACTCATCCTCAACTCAACCATCATGATACTGTACTTCTGAAACTCTCAAGAAACTTATCACTTACAGTCTCAAAATTAATTATAAATGCCATTGCTTTCCTACTATATTATGAGCTCCTTCAGGGATAAGCCTTTTTTTTTCTTCTTTTTTCCCTAAAGTATAGATTGTATTTGGAAATACAGTTGTTGTCTAGGTAGCCTGACACAGATGCTTTGAGGAATTAAATCTAGCTATGGAAAAAAAAAGGGGGGGGGGGGGAAGGAATACCATGCCATGTTTTGGCTATATATTGATATGTAACAAACTTAATAGTAATGGGTATGTGGGTTGATGCATTGATCATAAATTTCCTTTGCTTCTTGTTGAAGAAGTTTAGAACATGCCACTCCACCTCAAAACATGCTGTTTTGTCATATTAATTGCTTTGAGCTGAAGATACTTTAGAAATAGTAGCTGTAGGAAGGGCTCTCTGGTTTAACCTTTCTACCCTAAAATAGGCCATTAATTCTTCTGAGAAAGGTGGTCTCCCTGTACTAGGAATAATGAACATCCTTATTACTTGAGACTGGGAATCCATAGTGAAATGAGTCTACAAATTTACCAAAATAACCCTTATCTTCTAATTTTTTACCCCTCTTAATATATCTCCTAGTCACTTCCCCACAATTTACTGTCCCTATCTCAAACCACTTTGTCTTATTATTCCTTCACAAATTTATTATTTCTTTGTCTAAAAAGTATCAAAATTTTCTGTTCTAGTCCCTTCTTCAGTGGTGGAGAATTTTTTTCTTCCCACAATATAGCATCAGGGAAACTCCTGGACAAAAGAGGTCTAAATGGCTTAATTCACATGGTAGACAGCTGAGATGACAGCCAGGAGCCCAGTTTTCATTCATGTGAACCATTCCATATGGTTACTTGGCATTCCTCACATATTATGGTATCTGGAATCCATGAAGAATATTTTAAGAAGATAGATTGTCTAATGTTAATGTTGCATTCACCAGAGATAGTCACATGGTCATCCCTGGAGTTGATATGGCTGGATACTCACAAGGGCATGACTATCAAGGGTTTCCCCAAGTTTAGCCTCACACAGACCACTGAGACAATCCATGGAAAAGTGATCCATCAAAATTATATTTCTTAAGTAACTGATTCAATACAATGAAAATATAGGTAAAACAGAAATAAAGATAGAAGATTGAAAATATATTTTAAAAAAAGAAGATAGGCTACATAATGTTGAAGGCCACTACTGTTTTATTGTATATAATACTTCAATTATATAACAAATTTTTCATGACAGTGACATAAATATTGGTCAAGAGGCCTTGAGCAAAGAACATGCTTATTTAAGAAACGTGAATAGAGTTTTGTCAATTTTTTGTTAATATCCCTCATACACACACACACACACACACACACTCACTCACTCATTCACACACACACAGTTTGTACCATCTAAATCTCATGCTCCATTAATATTTTCATGTGATTCCTATGTGAACTGGATTTTATTAAAAATGATAAGGAGTAGGAATATCATTAAAAATTTAGAATACAATGAAAAATAGTAAGAGAAACTATGAGAGATATGAGAAATTTTTAGAGATGTAGATAATTTCATCCCTAATAGTGCTCAGCAAAATACAGAAACTATATAATAAACCAAATAGAGAATTTAGTAAAGATAAACTTCTGTTATTTGATCTTAGTGTTTAAACCAGCAGAGTTTCAAGCTATAAGACAATTGCTCCCAGAGAAATTCTCTGAATCCTTAGGTACCTGCAGTTAGTAAAAAAAAAAAAAAAAAAAGGCTGTTGTGCTATTTTCTAAATTTAGAAACATGATATATAAGCTAAAGAAGAAAAGTAAAGTATCAAGATATTTCACTTTTGTCTGGCGTTATGTCAAGCTAGTATAATAGCTTTGCTTTTTACCTAAATATCAGAATCTATCAGCAATTTGCTTATGTATTTGATTACTATGAAATAGATAAATATTTCAAGCTACAGGACATGAATTATGTCTACAAGATACAAAATCATGCTTGATTTATAGCAGCCAATCAACATTATTTATTTAATAAATAAATGACTGCAAATTAATTTGGTGATTTGGTAGAGAAAATATCTCCAAACATAGGAGTCATGAGGGAAAATATTCAAATGAAGTCTGTTGTTGAGAAGATAGGGAGTTTTATATTATTTACATACTGAAATACCCTACATAATATCTCTAGAGATGGTTTTTCTATATCTCCAACCTCATTATTGCTAAAGACATAGAATTGTAACAACACTGCTTCTACACATGGTGACTTGATCATTGAAGAGTATTTGGGATATCAGAGTATATATTTCCTTTTCTTCTAAGAGACAACATTATTTGAGAACAGATTTCAAAAAAGCTATTTCTAAGAATCAGGACTGAGGCTAAAGGAAACTCCACTACTCACTGCCTCCCACAACTGCATCAAAATTACAATTAAAATACAAAACAACCATCATTCAGAACTGTCTGAAATCTGGCTTAATGGAAGTTCTACAACTAGAGAAGTAAAAGAAGAAAGCACATTGAGATTGGTAGGAGGGGCAGAGGCATGGAATGGGCTGGTCAAACACCCATCTGTGGTGTGTTTTTAATCAGAGGGGGATATCTTGGCCATGGAGGACTACTGTGAGGAGCAAGGAGTCCCAGCCCCACACCAGACCCTCTGCTCAAGGTTCCAGAGGTGGGAAGAGAAGTCCCTGTAAATTGAGGCTGTAAAAACTAGCAGGGATTGTGGCTGAGTGACCCTGCAGCTACTGGAGACCCAGGCAGTTTTTAAAGGTCTGGCACAGGAACTTACATGGTCCCACTCCCTCTGAGCTTTGGTGCTGAGGTGGTGGCTTTGGGGGACTCAGGAATATATGAGAAGGAAATGGATTTTCTGGCATTAGGGCAGGAACTCTGGGATGGATTTCTCCCAGATAGGGGTGCTCACTAGGTTCACTGTTCCTGTATTGGGACTTCCCTTATCGCAGAGTTTATTGGCAGCCATATTTGAGTTTCTGTCAGCCTGGATGACTCTGTTTCCTCTGCCCTTGTGATTCCCAGAGACCCCACCCCATCCAATTTGCAGTCCCATTCAAGCTGTTAACGGAAGCTTTTCCATATGAATGACCTGTCCTGGCTCAAGCTTCAGACTTTCCTAAAATCACTCAAATAAGCAGCTACTAGAATCAGTTATTTAAGAGGGAGAAGAAGAAGAAGAAGAAAAGAAGAAGAAGAAGAAGAAGAAGAAGAAGAAGAAGAAGAAGAAGAAGAAGAAGAGAAGAGATAAAAATATGAACAATAAAATGGCAATAAATACATATCTATCAACAATTGATTCTAAAAATAAAAATAAATGAATAAAAACTCTAATGAATGAAATGAACTGATGAATAAAATAGAACCAGGATCTTCAAGATGGTGACCAGCAAGAAGGCAGAGAGGGAGAATGTGTGAGAGAGTGAGGGAGCTATATAGGAGTATATGGACATGTGGGGTGTGTGTGTGTGTGTGTATGTGTGTGTGTGTGTGTGTGTGAGTAAGCTAGGGACAGTTAGATCCTGTAAATCTTTCAGGGGGCTGCCAGTGGACCAAGCAGTCTTAGACTGTAAAATCCCACTGCCACCGCAAATACTCTGGGGTGACCAGCACTAGCAAAGAAACCACAACATCTTGAAGGGAAGAACTGCTTGTGACTAGGATTATGTTCAATTAGTATTTGACAAATCTATTCAAAACAGTCACTTCAATAAATTATGTTGGGTAATTTGGACAGATACATGCACAAAAAAAAAAAAAAAAAGAAAGAAAAGAAACTGGACTAGCAATTTACACCATACACAAAAATAAACTCAAAGTAAATAAAGGACCTAAATGTAAGTTGGGAAAACATAAAAATCTTAGAAGAAGCCATAGAAACCAACAAAATAGCAGACATATGTCACAGCAATATCTTTACTGATACAGATCCTAGGGTAATGGAAACTAAGGAGAAAATAAACAAATGGGACTACATCAAAATAAAGAGCTTCTGCACAGAAAAAACCAACAACAACAACAAAAAAAAAACAACACCAAAAAAACCAACCAACAATAAAACAAGAAAGCCTCCTGCATGTAAGACATATTTGCCAATGGTATCTCTTACAAGGGTTTAATCTCTAAAATGTACAGGGAACTCATACAACTTAACAAAAGAAAGATAAACAATACAATCAAAGAAATGGGCAAGGATCTAAAAAGACAATTTCAAAAGAGGGCATACAGAAAGCCAAGAGATATATGAAAACATGCTCAAAGTCACTAATCATCTGAGAGATGCAAATCAAAACAACAACGAGATACCATCTCACACCTGTCAGAATGGTTATCATCGACACATCAACAAAGGACAAATGCTATAGAGGATGCGGAGAAGAAGGAACCCTCCTTTACTGCTGGTGGGAATGCAGACTGGTGGGTGCAGCCACTGTGGAGAACAGTATAGCATTTCCTCAAAAAATTAAAAATGGAACTTCCATTTGACCCAGTGATCCCACATCTAGGAATATATCCCAAGAAAACAGAAACACCAATCAGAAAGGATATACTAGTATGCACCCCTATGTTCATAATAGCACAATTCACAATAGCTATCATAAGATTTGGAAACAGCCTAAATGCCCATCATCAGATGAGTGGATTAGAAAACTGTGGTACATCTACATGATGGAATACTATGCTGCTGTAAAAAAGGAAGGAATTCTTACCATTTGGGACAGCATGGATGGAACTGGAGAGCATTATGCTAAGTGAAATAAGCCAATCAGTGAAAGATAAATACCACATGATCTCACTCATTTGTGGAATATAAAGAACATTATAAACTATTGAACAAAAATAGATACAGAGGCAAAGAAGCATCAAACAGACTGTCAAACTACAGCAGAAAGGCAGGGGAGGGTTGGGGTGAATAAGAGATCAACCGAATGGCTTGTATCCATGCATATAAGCATAACCAATAGGACACAAGACATTGGGGGATGTGGGAGTGAAGGCATATGTGATAGGTAGGGGAAGCCAGTAGAGGTCAATGGGGGGAAAGGAAACATATTATTATTTGTGATACTTTACACAATAAAATTAAATTTAAAAAAATAGAACCAAAAACATGGAAACATGGAACAGACTGATGAATCTCACAGTGAAGAGACGCAGGAAGAGATTAACTAAAGAATTTATATGCATATATGCATTACCTATGGACACAGACAATAGGATGGTGAAGGCCTGGGGTGAGGCAGGAATGGAGTAGAAGCAGGAAGTGGGGGAAAAACATAAAACATAGGACATCTGCAAAACTCTTAACAATAAAGATTTTTTTTTTTTAATAGCCATTTCCTAGGTATTGATAATGCTTTCTAGGCAATCTTTACCAATATCTTTAAAAGATGCGTTCACATACTAGTGTCCTTCTCATATAGCTTGAAGGAGCAGTAAGGCATTCATGGAGCTGAGTTCAGAACAGCTTGCCACAGTGCTATAACACCTGTTTTAGCCTAAATGCCACAAACCCCAATATTAAAGTATGAAAAAGCACCACACCTGTAATTTTTGTTGCACGTTTTATAAATATTATTCATTTTAACTAACATATTAATTCAAATATATGCATTTGGAGTATTACATCAGATACTATTAATAAAACATAAAAATCAATAGCCAATAAATATTCTTATGTAACAGAAATGTGCTTTACTGATCACATAAATTCTAATTTTGAGATGATCTGCAAAATACATAATACATAAATTTTTCTCAAGTTGTCTGGCAAACAAAATAACCAATGTATTTCTTCTATGTCTTAACATTATTAAAATATTTAATTAGCCAAAACTGGTTTGGTTCAGTGGATAGAGCATCGACCTGCGGACTGAAGGGTCCCGGGTTGGATTCCAGTCAAGGGCATGTACCTTGGTTGCTGGCACATCCCCAGTGCTGGGTGTGCAAGAGGCAGGTATTGATGATTCTCTCTCATCGATGTTTCTAACTCTCTATCCCTCTCTCTTCCTCTCTGTAAAAAATCAATAAAATATATTAAAAAATTTAAAAATATATTTAATTAAATATCTTTTGACATTAATCCTATATTACATGAAAGCTTAAAACAGGTTTTCAACAATGTAACAGTACATATGTTAAATAATACTATAAATTTAAAAGGGAGGCAACTGCTAATACGTTAAAATCTCAAAAGGCTGCATAATAATGTTTAGTTTAAGTTTTAAATTATATAGATTATATTGCCCCTTTTATAACTTTATGAGCATTTTTTAAAGATATAAAAATTGTTATAAAATTATGTGCTTCAAGAACATACTCTTGAAGTATCATAAACATCTTTACAAAAAATCAATGTGAAAATGTTTGTAGGCTCAGGTATAAACTCTTCTGATAAATAAGTCCGTTTATTCAAAATGCAATATTAACTCTAGTAGAACATGATTAAACATAATTAGATCCTCTTAGCAGAATAAGCCACGATTAATCCTCGTAATTTCTTTCAAATTATTAAAGAATTTGAAAGAATAAATATTGTAATGGATTAATTTCAACTTTGGAGTCTTATTTTTAGTATTAAGACTTTAAATATCAGTGGGAAAAGTTTCCTAAATGAAAATCACTCCTTAACTGTGAAGACAGTTACCAAATTGATAAAGCAGAGTTTTACTGTAAAATATAATTATCTATATATCAACTAGGATTCTTTAATTTGATTAGCTGTTAGATTTTTAAAAAATAAATATGTATACCAAGTAGAAATACACTTGTGAATATTCATGTATTTGTGAATTGTTTTAAAATCAGTCATGAGAGGCACTGATAATATCATAGAGGGGAAATTGAGTTTGAGCAACATGAGTCCCAGTTCTAGACAAAATGGAATATACTCCTTTCACAACTATTTCTTCTATTAAGTATAAGTAAAACCATGGACACAGCAGAGCAAATAACATAAAAAGAGTCTGAAAGATGGGTGGAAGAAGACAGATCTTAATTTTTTGAGGAATAGGTTAGCTTTTCGCTTTTCCTTATATTCCAGACCAGAGGCTGGGGAAGCTAGCAAGTGAGAAATGCCCTCCGACATTATCTACAACAGGAAGCATTTACAGAAGGCAGACCATCCTCTCTCATCAATCCTAAAAGACTTTGTGGGTGGAAATCTCTGAGTGGAGAAGATTAGAGAAAAGTAAAGCTAGGAAAAGTCCAGAACAAGAAGAATAGGGAAACTAAAACAGATCATTAAACAGCAGTTTGCAGCCACCTAGTAAATCTTTTCTTCTCTAAACCAATTATACTTTAGAATAAATGTTGGCCTACCTGGTGTGGCTCAGTAGTTGAGCATTGACCTACGAACCAGGAAGTCATGGTTCCATTCCTGGCCAAGGCACATGCCCTGGTTGTAAACTCAGTCCCTTGTAGGAGCTATGTAGAAAGCAGCTGATCAGTGATTCTCTCTCATCATTGATGTTTCTATCTCTCCCTCTCCCTTCCTCTCTGAAATAAATAAACATATATTTTTAAAATGAGTAAATGGTTTGCACTTCTCCTTCCCACCAGAGGGTAAATAGTTTAAAACCCACTACACAGGGAGACAGGTTACAGAAATCCAATTAGTGCCATTTGCCAACCACACCCAAGTACAGACAAACAGAGAGAATGAATCTCATTTTGGTACGTGAGCATAAAGCTAATGAATATTCTATCGATCTGCCCCTAAGACCTCCTCTAAAGGCCCAACTTTAAAACCTCTGAAGATTAAGGTCCTGGTGCACTCTCCTTCCAGGGCACACACCCATGCCATTTCCTTCCTCCTCTCCTCCCTGCGCCCTGCAGGTATCCCCTGACCTTTAAGGGCCCTTATCAGATTATGTTGAGAGCTGATTCAAACTGAGGTTGATGTCTATTAACTATTTTTTCAGGGTTTTTTTTGTTTGTTTGTTTGTTTTAATGCAAGCAAGAATTTATGGACAGCATGAGGGGGAAAAAAAAAAAAAAAGTAGGAGAGTAAAAGAAGGAAGGGCACCTGGCAGGGGAGATAACATGATCACGAAGGTGGTTTTCCCAGGGCGAGGCTTATCCATTACACTCTGGTTGTGCTGACCCCTGCGATTTCCCCAAAGGTGGAAAACTCACTGCATAATTTGTGGTAGTGGGGGACTGTGTACGTGCCCTCCCCTGAAATATGAAGAGAAAAATAAATAAATAAATAAATAAATAAATAAATAAATAAATAAATGCAACAGGAAAGCCTAGTCTGAGCTGCCTTAGCTCACTGGGAGTCAGAGGATAGGGGGCCTTGGAGATAGGTTCAGGGTATTAGCCTGGGACGAGCTACAGCTGCCCATTGCCCCCTGGCTGCAAAAAGTTTCCTCAAAGCAAAAGAAGTGAAAGATAAATAGGCAAGAAAGGAAAAGGATTACAAACAGAATTTCTAAGAATGATATGTTAAAAGTAAATATACATAGAAAAGTAATAAAAAAAAAAATAAACCTAGTAATAGATTGAGCATTTCAGATAGGGCAAAATACCAATATTTATGCAAAAATATTTCAATGTCACTTAAACAAATGAATACAAATGGACAAATCAATGAAATAGTATATTTTCCTATAAAATTGAAAAAAAATGTGGTAATGATTATCTAAAGTGGATTTGTTTCAACAATACTGGTGAGAATATAAATTATCTTTTTAGAAATAAAAATTGGTGAAAAGATGCTAATTATATCTTAACTATCGATAGGTATCTAGAGGCCTGGTACATGAAATTTGTGCACTGGGGGAGGGGTTGTCCTTCAGCCCAGCCTTCACCCTCTCCAATCTGGGACCCCTCGGGGGATGTCTGACTGCAGGGATCAGACCTAAACTGGCAGTCTGACATCCCTCTCACAATCCAGGACTGCTGGCTCCTACCCACTCACCTGCCTGCCTGCCTGATCACCCCTCTGCTGGCCCGATCACCCCCAACTTCCCTCCCCTATAGGCCTAATAGCTCCCAACTGCCCTTTCCTGCTGCATGGTCACCCCAGTGGATGCTGTGCAGAGCAGCAGCTGGGACTCACCCCTTGGCAGGGCTGAGGGAACTCCAGCAGAAGCCACACAGAGCAGCAGTGGGAACTCTCCCCTGGCAGGGATGAGGGAACTTAGGCAGCAGGCATGTGGAGTAGCTATCCGGCCTCCCACCCAACCCCCCCCCCCAAGGCAGTGGCAGCAGGCACATGGAGCTGCTGCGGGCTCTGCCCCATTGTGTGCACCGCCATCTTGTGACAGTGTTAAGGCATTTGAGGGTTAATTTTGCATATTACATCTTTATTATATAGGATACCTAAAAATCAGTTTTTATGCAAATGCCTGACAATGGAAAATGGTAAAATAATTGACATTGCATCTATTGTATTATTATATAGTCATTATAAAATCGTGTTTTCAAATAATATGTAGTAAGATGTCAAGTGTTTAGAATTTAAAAATTAACTAAGAGGATATATAATTGAATCACAAGACTGCTAAGAAAACTATACATTCATTAATATGCACAGTGTTCATTCATTTTAAAAAGCTAATGTAATCTAACGTTAGAACCAAGTATTTTTTTAGTTTCTGCTGAGGATGAAGAAAATAGATGTTATATTCTAAAATGAAGTGTGAGAGTATATTTTAGAACTTGCAAAATTAGGCTGTGGAAAACTTTTGTTTTCAACCTTCTCATATACATCAAGAGGGGAAGTAGATTAGCAGAGTTGGCTAGAATCTTTGGTGTTCTGGTGTACATGGAGTTCTTCCACCTTTCTCTGCCAGGAAGAAGAATTAATGAAATTCTTTCTTCACCTCAAATAATGAAACTACTCAAGGAACTTAATATTTGTCACTGGCAGTCAATACAAATGTTTGGCGGACAGATGTCAGGATGGGTTTGAGAAATCTGAGGGTGAGAAATTCTCTGATGGATTAATATTGAAGGAAGAAGAGTTTCTGCATTGGGATCTGCCTGTCTCCTCAAAACTGCCCTGACAGAGAACCAGATATAGGCCTCTTGTGAGAGATGGCTTGGTAGGTATGCCCTGATTTTGCTTAGGATCGCCACCCAGAGGGCCAATGAGATCCCCAAGAGGGAGAGAAAAAATATGTAACTGTGGAATACTGAGCACCAGGCAGAAAAAGAAACCAAGATAAATGGACCATGGACTGGTCCAGGAAACTGCAGTTGAAAACTCCAGTGAGGCAAAGGGGCCATGCAGAGCCATCCCCAAAGAACCCAAGAAAGTATCCCGTGAAGGAAAAGTTAGTTTTAACTATCTCTGCGCCCAAAGAGCACATTCCAACTCTGAACAGTGTCAGTCAAGAGTTGACCTCGCTGGTTTGGCTCAGTGGATAGAGTTTGGGCCTGAAGACTGAAAGGTCTGGGGCTTAATTCCAGTCAAGGGCACATGCCTGAATTGCAGGCTTGATCCCCAGTGGGGAGCATGTAGGGGCAGCCAACCAATGATTTTCTCTTATCATTGATGTTTCTATCTCTCTCTCCTTTCCCTTCAATAAAAAAATAAAATAAATAAAATAAAGAGTGTCTGACTCCCTTCCTCTCTTCCTTCATCCTCCCTCCCACTGCAGAGGTCAGACACTGTGATTGACAAGATGTAGGAGGGGCAGAGACCTCAGTCAGGAACAGAGAAGAGAGCACTCTCTCTCCTGTCACTGCCCATCCTACAAGCAGGCAAGGTCTAGGAAAATGTTTTGAATGAAGTTGAAATGTTGAATATTACAATGCACTAAAAATATTAATTACTGCTTGGAGGAGATTTCATTATCTGAAAGCGACTAGATAAGCCTGGGGACTTGCCCTAAATTCCATTCAGAAAAAGAGCTAGGTCTAGGAGAAGAATTAGTCAACAGAATAAATGAAAAAGGCAGGAGGAGACAAGAATAAATATGCTTTGTGATTGTATCCCACAAGACATACTTGATCCCCATGGCAGCTGCATCAGGAAGAAAGAATAAAAACCAAAAGGAAATCTGTCCTTATTCACAGCAGTATGTGGGGAGGTAGTAATGTGATTTCCAGTGGCTTTTCTTTTTCATTTCTTTTCTTTTTGATTTTTATAAAATTGATATTTTATTTATATTGTAACCAAATTGGATTTGTAGTGCATGGTTGCTTGGGTCCCAGATTATAACAAAATGACTCTAATTAGCTAAATAAATGTTTCTTTCAGAAAGATGAGATTGTTTTTCACTACAGAGCTATTGCAGTCCTAGAAAAATTGTAAGATATCTTTAAGTGGCAGTTTATTTCTTAAAATATCAACCTGATACATTAAACATATCACTTTTTACTATTATATTTTTAGGAAATGTTAAGTTTCCTTAACAAAAATGAATCATTCACAGTTTGTTAAAGAGGCTCATTTTTAGTCTGTAGTTAATATAGTTGGGTCAGGAAAGTTTGGGTTACCCACAGACGAGAAATGTCTATCACACGTGCTCAGAACTAATGCTTCATAGGTTCACATTCATATCTGTAACTGCACTTAAAAATTGATACACACATGTACATACATATGATATGTTACATCATAGTCTATAATCTATAACTCCTCTTTACATATAAAAGTATCATAATTTTTTAGAAATTTACTGTAGAAATATATTTTACAGCACCAATTGTTATCTTTCAGTGAAAATGTTTCAATATTTTTGTGTATTAGACATTTTTAATTTGAGAAGCATGCATTACTGGACAATCAGAATGACTTGATTTAAGTTCTTAGCTGTAATATTTCTTATTTATAAAAATGCCCAATCATTTTTCATAGGAGAGTTAGGATTTAATTAATCACTTGACTCATTGAGAGTATAAAGTGCTAGATTAGTGAAAATTTTTCAGATATTTCTGTCACCATAAATGCAGAGCTATGCATTAATTTTTATTTAATCTTCATAAATTAAAAGTTTAATGTAAATAAATATTAAAAGAGATTATCTGAAATGTTACTGTCAGTAATTGTGGGGTTTAGTTATAGTGGGTATGCAATTGAATGTCCTAAGTGAAAGGCTGGACAGAGAAATTAATCCTCTTTTCCTTTTTCCAGGTGATTTTTGTTTGTTTGTTTTTCCCTCACCTGAGGATATATTTAGAAAGAGGAAGAGAGAGAGAGAGAGAGAGAGAGAGAGAGAGAGAGAGAGAGAGAGAGAGAGAGAGAGAGAAAAGAAACATTGATCTCTTGCCTTCCACAGGCTTCCCGACTGGTGATCGAACCCAAAACCTGTGAAGTGCCCTGATCGAGAATCAAACTTGCAACCTGTTGGTGCACAATAGGACTGGCCACCCAAGTGAGCCACCTGGACAGGGTCTTTCATGGTGTTTATGACTTAGATAGGATCTTGTCATTAAAACAGAGAATTATTATGAGTGAAATGGTAAAAAATATATATATATTATATGATGTTGATATGGCTACATTGCAAAATACTGTGTGTGTGTGTGAGAGAGAGAGAGAGAGAGAGAAAAAGAGAGACCTAGAGTTGTGGTAGACAGAATTTTAAGATTTCTGTATCCTGGTATATTCAACCACTATATGCGTTCCTCTTGAGTGTAGCAGGATGTAGAGGTGTGAGGGAATAATCTCTCCTGTGATTTGGATTAGGTTACATTACAAACGACAATGTTGTGATAGCCTGGAAAGATTAAAGAAATAAGTTATAATGTCATGAGAGGACTAAGTGGCTATAACCCAAGGGCTGCCTGTAGGCACAGTGGTTCCACAAAGAATCCGTTTCCTATTTTTTCCTCTGGCTTATAGAGGCCACCATCATTCTTTGTCTCCTTCCTCCACTTTCAAAGCCAGTAGGGTGGGTCAACCTTTTCTAGTCACCCCAACCTTTTCTAGGTCCCTCCATATTTAAAAAATTTTGAAATTACATTGCTTATGTGATTAGTCAAATAATCCAGGAAAATTGAGCTGATTGACAACATTAATTTCACCTGCTATTTTAACTTCTCTTTTTCATGAAATGTAATATATCCATAACTTCCAGAGATTAGGTGCAGACATCCTTTGGGTATTATTTATTATGTCTATCAAATAGCTCAACAAAAAATGTATATTAGAATGATGAAGAAAAGACAACACAACATTCACTTTTAGAGGTTTGTTGTAAAATCCTAATCACACTACTAGGATAAATATCTAAAAAATTTCCTAAATTACTGAAACACAACAAAATTAAACTTTTTTATCCTTCTGTGTTAATTCTACCAAGTACAGTTTTTAATAAGTTAAAATAATCTAATAAATTAAAATACTGTTAGTATACACTTTAATAAAGATAAAACGTATTTAAAATTCAACTATTATTTGTTTAAGTTTATCTTCCAATTTGTTATATACCTTAGTAATAGAACCCAAAGCCTGATCCAGCATATTGTTAGGTTCATGTTTTATTAAAAGTTTTCTTTTTATTGAAAATTAATAAATGCTACTATATGAAAAGATTATTACTTAGTTGTCTAAACAACAAGCCAAATAAACCATTAATTTGGATTTTTAAGATAAAATAATGAAGGTAAACAGAGTAGGAACAAAATATATGAGTTCACTTTATTATTCCAAACACCTTCATCCAAAAAAATAAATACAAGTAAATCTGATTTAAAATTACCACTAAAGATATTTATTATTTTACAAAACTATAAATGCATTGTTTTCAAGTGTAAAATGTTCATTTAGTCAACATATTTATGGTCTCTTAGAAAACTTGGTTTGTCTGTCTCTTTACCAATTTAATTATGCTCATCATATATCATAAACAAAACCTGCTCTAGTTCAAAAATGTTTCATTATAGACATGTCCATGAAGTAAGCAAATAAATCGCTTAATGAAATCAGGTTTTATAGTGGGGCTTTTTACTCTAACTAGGGAAAAGTGTCACTTTAAGGAAGGAAATAGATTTAGTCAAGTCAACAAATCCCTGTGGCCCTAGCCACAGGCAAATAAGAAACACTTAGCGACCTTTGAGGATGTCTAAATAATATGTATTACTTAAAATATTATCAGACAAATGAAACTTGCTTCAAACTGTATATTCTAAACTACAATAAATACCTAGGAGAGGAATTTCTGGATCCTTCTTTGTTTCTCCTTATATATCCAAAGTCTACTTTGTCTGGTATAAGTAATGTTACCCCAGCTTTTTTTATTGTTTCCATTTTAATTAAATATGTTTTCCTACTCCTTTATTTTCAGTCTTGGTGTGTTTTTCAATCTAAAGTGAGTCTCTTGTTAACAGCATTTCTAAGGGTCTTGTTAATGTTCATTCAGCCACCATATGTCTTTGGATTGGAGCATTTAATCTATTTGCATTTAAAGTAATTATTAATAGATTTGTATTTATTGGTAATTTATTATTCATTTTCCTATTATTCATATTTTGTATTCTCCTTAAAGAAGACCTTTTAGTATTTTTTTGTCATACTGGTTTGGTGGTGATGAACTCCTTTAGCTTTTTCTTGTTGGAGAAGCTTTTTATCTGTCTTTTGATTCTAAACGATAGCTTTACTGAGTAGACCATAGATATAAAGGGCCTTGGATGTAGTTTCTTAAGGCATTTTAAAATTCAGATTTTGCATTAATATAGAAAAAAGGCATAATTCAATATTAAAAATAAATTAAAAAGCAACCAACAAAATATGCAAACAAAAAACCATGCCATATTCATCTGAGGTTGCAAACCAGAGCATTGATTTTAACAATGTCAATCTTAGAGTATAAATTTGTCATCTTCTATAAAGTAATTTTCTATTTTAAATTATAATGAATCCATAGCATTTATCCTCCCCTATCTATTGGGTCGGCAGCTAAGTAATTGCGGATTTTTTAAAGAAAATCAAAGACAATTTTTTCATGGAACTAAATAACTTTATTCTGTAATGTATTGCCCATTTTGATCAATGACCTCTTGCCATCTTTCAGGCAGCATCATAATCCCACGTTCAAAAAACTTCTGGTTTTTATTAGCGAAAAACTGAATCAGGTACGATTTGACATCATCATCATTATTGAAATTTTTACCATTCAAGGAGTTTTGTAAAGATAGAAACAAAAAGTAATCAGATGGTGCAAGGTCAGGACTATATGGTGGATGTGGCAAAACATCCCAACCAAGCTCCATTAATTTTTGCCGAGTGACCAAAAATGTGTGTGGCCTTGCATTGTCATGATGGAATACAACACCTTTTCGATTTGTCAATTCGGGCCGCTTTTCTTCAACTGCATTGTTTAATTTCGTTAGTTGTTCAATGTAGACATCAGAATTGATCGTTTGGTTGGGTGGTAAGAGTTCAAAGTAGACAATTCCTTTGTAATCCCACCAAACTGATAACAAAACCTTCTTTTGATGAATATCAGCTTTTGATGTTGTTTGAGTTGGTTCACCTGGCCTGCTCCACGATCTTTTCCGCTTGATATTGTTGTAAACAACCCATTTTTCATCGCCAGTTATCAGTTGTTTTAAAAATGGACGATTTTCATTACGTTTCTTTAGCAAATCGCAGCTGCTAATGCGTTGCGTTAACTCTGATTCTTTCAGTTCGCGAGGAACCCATGTATCGAGTTTTTGAATATAGCCAAGTTGTTTTAAGTGATTTTCAATGCATGTATGTGATACATGAAGCTTCTCTGCAATCTCACGTGTTGTACTGTGACAGTCCGAATTGATTATTGCTTTGATTAGGGCGTCATCAACTTCAACTGGACGACCAGAGCGTTTTTCATCTTTGAGTGAAAAATCACCAGAACGAAATTTGGCAAACCAATTTTGACACTGCCGTTATTTTAAGGCTTCGTCACCATAAACAGCACATAACTTTTTATGAGCTTGCGATGCGTTTTTCCCTTTGAGGAAGTAAAAAAGCAAAATATGACGAAAATGTTCCTTTTGATTTTCCATTTTTCAACGAACGCCAAACGAAAACTACAAAACAGATCAAAAAACTTTTTTTACTGATTAACAGCTGAATAGCCAACTATCAAATAAAAAAATGTGTTTTACATTTGTGCTACGTCTGCAAACCTAAAAATTCAACTGAAGCCATATATGTGTGAAACCAGCAATTACGTAGTTGCCGACCCAATATATGAAGAAGCTCAAAGCTATTGCATGGATAAGACATGCCCTGGCCTGTGTTCTCAGTGGTTAGAGCACCAACTGCACATAGAAGAGTTGCAAGTTTCATTTCTAGTCAAACGTATGTACCTGGGTTGTGGGTTCACTACCCACTCCCAGTTGGAGCATGTTTTGGAGACAACCAGTGGATGTATTTCTCTCACATTCATGTTTCTCTCTCTTCCCACCCTTCTTTTTTTCCCTCCACTTTCTGAAAAGCAATGGAAAAATATCTTAAGGTGAGGATTAACAAAAACAAACAAAAAAAAGAAACATATATATCCATATGTTCATTGCAGCATTATTTACACTAGCCAAAATATGGTCATAAGCTAACTGTCTATCAGTAGATGAATGGATAAAGAAGTGGTGCTTATATACAATGAAACATAATTCTCCTATAAGAAAGAATGAAATATTGTCATCTGCAACAACATGGGTGGACCTAGAGAGTTTTGTCCTGAGTGAAATAAGTGAGACAGAGGAAGACAAATGCCATGTGATTTCACTTATATGTGGAAACTAAACAAAAAATAAAAATAAACAAGCAGAACAGAAACAGAAGACTCATTAATATAGGGAACAATCTGATGATAGATTGGTGGGGTTGTGAGGATGGGTGAAAAAAGTGAAAGGATACAGAAGTACAAATTGATAGTTACAGAATAGTCACAAGAATTTAAAGTACAGCACATGGAATATAGTCACTAATATTATAATAACTGAGCATGGTGTCAAATGGATACTAGATTTATCAGGGTTGTATAAAAAAGTTATATTATGCCTAGTCACTGGGCTGTACACCTGAAGCTAATATAGTATTCTATGTCAACTGTAATTGGAAAAAATTGCTTAATATCAAAAATGTTTTACATATCTGGTCACATAATATATATATATATATATATATATATATATATATATATATATATATAGCTCTAATATTCCTCACAATGACATGTGATTGGGTTACAAATGCTTAGCCAAAAAATTTCCTAACATTATAAAATATCAACAATATTTCATAAAATATACTAAATGTTTGCTGTAGATTTAATTGTGTCCTCTCAAAACTCATATGTTGAAGCCCTAACCCCCAGTGTGACTATATTTGGGGCAGGGCCTAGAAAGAGGTAATAAAGTTTGAAAACTGCGCTCTGCTGGAGCATGATCTAGGACATCCAGCCTCTAGAATATTAGAAATAAATTTCATCATTTAAGCCAGCCAATCAGTGGTTGTTTTGCAGTCCAAATGGACTGCAATTGATTTCAGAGAAGAAGGGAGAGGTGCGAGAGATAGAAATATCAATGATGAGAGAGAGAATCATTGAACAACTGCCTCCTGCACCCCTATTTCTGGGGATCAAGCCCACAACCCGGGCATGTGCCCTTGACTGGAATCCAATCCAGGACCTTCGCTCTGCAGAGCAATACTCTATCCAAGGAGCCAAACCAGCTAGGGCAGGACTATGCTTCTATACTTTTGTCTTGCCATCTAGGCACTGATAGACTCAGCCTATTTGACTTGGACAATGCACTTACCTATGATGCTCTTCCCCATGAGGCCTCAAAACTTTGTGGCAAAGGTATTATCAACAGGAACTAATTTCCAAAAGCAGTAAAAGTCAATTTTCCTGCAGTAACATCCAGCGTTGTTAATACCAGACCTGATGGGCAACAGCATTCTGTGATGTGTTTGTGCTGTGTTCTGAACTATAATACATGGCCTGCAAACCTAATTCTCTGTCTCAGCCACACATTCTGTGAGCTACTTACAAACCTTTAGTAAGTCATGTTTCTGCCTGAGCCAACCGGAGTTGCTTTCGGTGGAGACCCTGGATTGACATTGTACTTTTTTCTGGTCAGACAAGTCACCACTTTTAATAGATACTGAATAGAATCAATGATCCAATGAAGGGTAAAAGCTACAATTTAAAGGAAAATAACTCACTTGAGAAAATTGTGATTAAAATGTTCCTCCAATTAAATTGGGTTGTAAGATTTTGAATGTGAAACATTTAAGAAAGAAGGCTATAGAGACTTAATGGCTGTCTATATATTAAAGCAGTGGGATATCTTCTTTACTTTTACCAAATGCCTTTATTCTTTTATATCATCAAACACATTTAAAATCTGAATAACTTTATTTTATATCCACATTTTATTCATCATAAAACTCTTGCCCATGATGTATAATAATTGTTTTGTCTTAGATTTGACCCTGAGTATAGTTTAGAGTCCTATGGTATTTTGCAGAAACACAAAATACAACATGCATGAAGTTTTATAATATAAATTAAGATAAATCTTGATTTTTGCAACTTTAGTCATTTACAATTGTGCTTGCATCAAATGGCAGGAGCTACAGAAACTTGAGAGGCTTTATCTAGTGAAGGTCCTCATTAATCTTAGCATGATACTTCCATCCTCATTTTACTCCTGGTATAACTAAAAGAAAGAAAAATAAAACATTAGTCCAAAGTCACAGACACACATACACACACACACACACACACACACACACACACACATACACACACACACTGCCAGAAACCATAAATCCAAGCTCATGAAGAAGAAAACATCAAATTAAAAAGAAAGAAAAGAATACCTTTTTAAATAGCATCTTGAGTTAGTATGAGTGTTCATAGTGGCAGGAATAAAAATTATCTGCTCTGAAAATTTGAATTTTATTCTCTATAAATTTTCATCTTACTGACTGAGTTATGAGATTACTCAGAACAGGTCTGTCCTGCAGTTAATTCTAAACTTCTTGAGGTCACAAACTGTTACTGGGTTTACTCAACATCTTATTCCATAAACTCTTCTTCAATTATTTCATGAAAAATAGAAATCAATGGATAGTCCAATAACATCCAGAGCTTCTGGTCTGGTTTGCTGTCTGCCTTCTTCTTCTTCTTCTTCTTCTTCTTCTTCTTCTTCTTCTTCTTCTTCTTCTTCTTCTTCTTTTACAGAGAAGAAGGGAGATAGATAGAGAGCTAGAAACATTGATAAGAGAGAAACATCGACCAGCTGCCTCCTGCACACCCCCTACCAGGGATGTGCCCACAACCAATGTACATGCCCTTGACCGGAATCAACCCTGGGACCCTTCAGTCCGCAGACCGATGCTCTATTCACCAAGTCAAACTGGTTTCGGCATGTCTTCCCACTTTTTAATGGACAAGACAGCCAACCCACAAAACTAAATGTCTTTTTTTTTTAAATGTATTTTATTGATTTTGTACAGAGAAGAAGGGAGAGAGATAGAGAGCTAGAAACATCGATGAGAGAGAGTCATCGATCAGCTGCCTCTTGCACACCCCCTACCGGGGATATGCCCGCAACCAAGGTACATGCCCTTGACCGGAATTGAACCCGGGACCCTTCAGTCCCCAAGCCGACGCTCTATCCATTGAGCCAAACCGGTCTTGGCAAAACTAAATGTCTTATTTAAACGTGTGAAAGCGCATGGCACAGTGGTATGCAGTTAAATTATTTTTGTTTTTCTTACATTGAAAACCACTTCTAAGCAGTTATATCTTCATTTTATTTTAATTTGGTCTAATCCAGATAAAAGATGAAGCCATCCCACCTCTCTCTCTCTCTCTCTCTCTCTCTCTCTCTCTCTCTCTCTCTCTCTCTCTCTCTATATATATATATATATATATATATATATATATATATATATATTTATTTATTTATTTATATATATACACACACACATACTGAGTGGCCAGATTATTATGATCTCTGAATGCATAATAATCTGGCCAGTGTATATTCTATATAATAAAAGGCTAATATGCAAATTGTCCCCTTGATCAGGAGTTCGACCAGCAGGCAGGCTGGCCAACTGCCCATGTCCCCTCCCCCTGGCCAGGCTGGCTGGACCCCATCATGCACCGGACCTCTAATATATATATATATAGTTATGTGTTCAGAGATCATAATAATCTGGCCACTCAGTGTGTGTGTGTGTGTGTGTGTGTGTGTGTGTGTGTATCAAGAAAGGAAAATGTTTGATTTTTAAGGTCCTGATGCTTCACTTAATAGCTGAAGCAAACATAGAAAATACAGCAGGAAATTCAAGGAGGATCATGTATATACTTGAAGGAGTTGGATTTCAGGAACAAAAGTGAAGAATAAAAGATAGGAAGTGGGAGATAGGAGGAGTAGTTTAAGGCTAAGATATCTTCTGACAGTTTTCATTATGCTCAGAATTCAAAGGGAGTTCTGAACAGGTGGACAAAGTCATTTTAACAATTTTAGTTTGAATTTCAAGAAGGAGCAAAGAGAGTTTCCTTGCACCTAACATTGGACAAGAGTCCCTCAGTGTCTACTAAATATGACAGACAGGCAAACCCTCCGAGAGGAGAGGAAAGCAGAAGCAAACTATCAGAAACAAAGTCCCAGGCCTCTTGGTTGAAAATCATGGGCAGTACTGTGGTGGCATGGAGTGTGCAGAAGAAAAGAACATGGCAATAGTTCACACACTGAACGAATTTCATAATCAGGCATCAAAATTAGTCATTAGTCCATTAAGGGGGCTATGTTTGCACTAAATGGAGCTCATACATCTTTATTTTCTCTTGGTTAAATTCTGAAACATTTACACTACAACAAAACAAATGTAGGTGTGAAATAATCTTTTACAATTTCACGTAACTGACATTTAGAATATAGTATTGCTTTTCTTTTTTGAAAATGATCAGCATGGGATAATGGTTTGGAGAGAGATGGAAATAACAAAATTGTGATATGCAGATGACCTCAGGACTCTCAGAAATCCCAGTGAAGGTACTGTTCTTAAGGAGATAAAGAAAAGTCCTGTCAAGTCAAGTACTTTAAAGACCCTTCTTACTAAGCAGCTATCTCCTGAGGCAGTGCCATTACCTAAGGATGGCAAATAGCTCAGGGTTCCTGTGAATATATTGTAAATAGGAGGATCTCCTATATCACTTCCTAATCCTAAATGTCATTCATACAGAGTGTTGTACCCTCTTCTTACACTTCTTTCTCCCTTGAGGCCATTCCATATCACTCTCACATCATTTATGGCTCTCCATAATCAATCATATCAGAATGTCCAGAATGGAAAAGTCACTCATCACTAAGTTCTTCATGTTTTTGTTCATGATTGCAACTGGGATATTTATACCTGTCCTAAGGCTTTGCAAGTCAATATCAATAACTTGTTCTTTGGAAAGTCATGTATCCATTTTACTGTAGCAGAATTGGGAAATCTGTGAACACAGAATCAAATCTTAGTGATTAGGAAGAGCTATAAGCATACCTGCCACTTAATCATGCAGAAATATATGTTGATATAATGTCAGTTTTCTATTTTTCACCACATTTTTAATTCATATATATATTACCATGCAAATGCCTAGATTTCTTCAGGCAGACAAAATAAGTCTAGTCAGCTCATCTCCATGTTCTTCGGTTTATTCCTATTAAATATGGAAAATGTGCAGACTTCACATGAGCCAAGTGTCTCATTAAAAAGATAGTAATTTTATCATAATGTAAATTATTTAAAAATGTGTATATAAATATATTTTTATGTACATAAAACATCAAGGAAAAGAAGTGTGGAGAAGAAAGGGACATGACATCAGTAAATGTGCACATAATATTGTATATAGATGTTTTGCATGTAGGTAATATATGCACACACAGGTGTAAACATGCATATATATATATTTAATATGTATGTAAATGCACATAAAGTATATACATATAAATATGCATGCATGTATGGAATTTTGAAAATATATGCATGTGAATATAAATTATAGGCATATATAGTAAGGTGACCAGACGTCCAGCTTTTGGTGGGACAGTCCCGATTTTTAACAATTTGCCCCATGTCCCGCGGTGTTTTAAAAAAGTCCCGATTTTTGGAAAGAATGCACAACAAGGGAACGGTGGGAGAACAGGAAGGGAATATGTGGTTTTCGGTGGCCATGTGGCTATTTAGCCAGGATATGAGTTTCATATTATTTTTGTTAATTTTATAATATTAAACTTTAATAATAAATAATTATTAAGAACTGATTATGGAGAACTGCTTATCAAAGTTCGCAATGACGAAAACATTTTGTAATGTAAAATTGTTTGTAATGATACACATCGTACTGCGTGCTAGTAAGCTAGTTAAACAAGTGATGTCATTACAAATCAGCTATTCATAAATACATAAATTTTCTTGAATTTAGCAGACAGTACTCATATTATTTATATTTTATAGTGGCGGCAAAAAATCTAGCACCTGCCTTGAAAGTGACACTTACGACTTACATTACAATTAAGTGTTGAGACTTTGAAAGCCATTTTATGTGTGAAATAAATAAAGTTTAACAAATTCTTGTGAAAAATTTCATGA
Organism: Pipistrellus kuhlii; assembly: GCF_014108245.1. Classification (NCBI taxonomy): domain Eukaryota; kingdom Metazoa; phylum Chordata; class Mammalia; order Chiroptera; family Vespertilionidae; genus Pipistrellus; species Pipistrellus kuhlii. The sequence continues at coordinate 139,849,299 of NW_023425404.1, forward strand.
CCTTTTAAACAATGACAGCAATCTACTAAAAAAAAATCACTCAAATGAGAAATATGCCAAAGAATAAAATAATACTATACAAAATTTTAATTTATTATATTTGTAAATTGTACTTATGTTGAAATTTAAAAACATATATTACAATACTATTTTTGTGTTCTATGAAAATTTTTATTGCTCCATATAGACCAAATTTTTAATCAAGAACCCTCCCTCCCCCGTCAATGGGTCTATGGTATCCCGCTTTACCAATGTTAAAATCTGGTCACCTTAATATATATATATATATAGTTTATAAAATAATAATACACATATGTAAATATATATGTATACACATATGCACATATATGTATAAATATATATGCAGAATATGGCTTAATTATTAGCTAAATCAGGTCTAGAAATTTGGAAGTTAAATAACTTTTAACTGATCAATCTGACTTCTTTAAAATGTTTATTGATTATATAAGTAACAGCTAAAGAAATTGCATAATTTTAACTATGGATCAACAGCATCATATATTTTTTTTTTACTCATAATAATGCATTAAAAAGTTTGCATGACTGAAAACATTGTCAGAAAATATATCAACAAACTTTTTTTTTTTTAGTTTTAAAATTTCCAATATTGACCCTAGGCAAAATGGCAGTGGCATCAAAGTAATTTTTAATTCTCCAATAAAATCAGAACTACTAAGGTAAGACTAATAAAAACAAACAAACAAAAATAACCATAAGCAAATAAATAAAGCATAGACAGGAAATTAATGAAATAGAGAATAGAACAATAATAAAAAAAAATTAATAAGACCAAATGTTTGTTATAAGGAAGCTCAATAAATTAGAAAGCTTTAACTAGACAGACAAAGAGAAGAAAAAAAATTCAAATTAAGAAAATCAGAAATTAAATATCACATATGACAACCAATCTTAGAGAACTAAAAAAAATTATAAGGAATACAGTGAACCATTGTATGCCACCAAAATAGGTAACATAGATAAAAATGATATGTGCCTAGAAGACACAAACTATGAAACTGACTTGAGAAAAAAATGGAAAATATGAATCTATCTATTTGAAGTAAAAAGAATGAATTAATAATCAAAAAAACTTTAGACTTCAAAAAAATCTACAGGCCAGATAGATTCAATGGTTACTTTTGCCAGTCACTTAAACAACTATGATTAATTTTTCAAAACCGCTTCTTTAAGTAGATAAGGATAAAATACTTTTGTACTCATTCTAGTAAGCTAGTATTTTCATGATAGCAAAAACAAGACTACCAAAACAAAAAACAAAAACAAATAAACTAACCAAAAACCTACACACCAATATTCTTTATCAGTATAGACAGAAACTTCAACAAAATATTGACAAGCCAAGTTCAAATACATATAAAAAAGGATTATATATCATTACCAACAGAAATTCAACCCAAGAATGAAAGGTTGGTTTCACATACAAAATGTAATCAACAAAATACACATTAATAGAAAAAAAACCCATAATCATCTCAATATACACATCTATCCTATATAATAAAGAGGTAATATGCAACTTGTCTGTCACACCCTCCCACAAGATGGCTATGCCCATGTGGTCACCAGATGGCCACCACAAGATGGATGGCAGGGGAGGGCAGTTGTGGGCAATCAGGCCAGCAGGGGAGGACAATTGGGTGCTACTGGGCCTACAGGGGAGAGTGGGCAGTTAGGGGTGGGGGGGTGGGACCAGGCCAGCAGGGGAGCAGTTAAATGTTGATCAGGCTGGCAAGCAGAAGTGGTTAGGAGCAATCAGGCAGGCAGGCAGGTGAGCAGTTGGAAGTCAAGCAGTCCCAGATTGTGAAAGGGATGTCTGACTGCCAGGTTAAGTCCGATCCCACAAGGGTCCCAGATTGGAGAGGGTGCAGGCTAGGCTGAGGGACATCCCGCCCCAGTGCATGAATTTCATGTACTGGGCCTCTAGTATATATATAAAAGACTAATATGCAAAGTGTCCTCTTGGGAGTTCGGCTGACTAGGAGTTCAATCACTAGCTATGACGTGTGCTGACCACCAGGGGGAGGCACAGAAAAGGAAAGCCCTGGCCAGCAGCTGGAAGGACCCAATCAGCCCAAACTGCCAGCCACGCCTAGGGACCGTATTCGTGCACAAATTTCATGCAACAGGCCTCTAGTGATATATATTTGGCAAAAGCTCACACCCATTCTTAACTAAAAATATTCAATAAACCAGAAATACAAGAGAATTTTCCCAAACTGATGCACGGATCTAGGAAAACCTCAGAGCTAATATTACACATCACTTTCTAAGAATAAATGTTTATGCCCTGGCCAGTTAGGGTCAGTGGTTAAAGTGTTAAAGGCGGTGCAACTGCTGAAAGATCTGTAGGTAGCAGCAACCATGCTGGAGGACAAAGAAAGAGGCAAAGAGACTTACAATGGCCCAGAGACTCCAAGAAGTGAACTGTCAACAAGTGCTGATTCACGAATGGGTCTTCGATCTGCATGTAAAGTTCAGCAGTACTGTTGCTGAAACCTAAAGAGACTATGTAGACTCCAGCTCACAGACGAATAAAGGAGACATAGAATACGTGGTCAGAACATTGCCTTCAGGGTGCTGTAAACCCTAAAAACCAACCAACTATAACTGCTTTTCAGAACCCAGTCCATCCTGAAAAGGAACCACAGGAAGAGAAACTTAATTGAACAAGAAGGAGACGCTGGGGCAAAGGTTAAATAAGTTCCACATTAAGGTGAGAAAAGCAGAAGACACAGATCTCACAGGACACATGTCTATATTATTGAACAGCTACTGTTAACATCAGAGGAGGGTACCCTAGAGATGTGAAGCTGGACAACATATCCCTCTCTACTAAGAGAACAGAAAACAAATAATAGGTGTGGTGGTCAGTTGCCTATTAACCCTGAGGTTCAAACATATCCTCTACTAGTATACTCTGCTCTATGATACTGGAGCTAGGAATTTGCATGCTATTTGCCAACAGGCATCCTATTAGGTCCTGTCAATAGTAAGAGCAACTATAGCAGAACTTCAAGGCAGAGCAAGGGAGAATGAATTCATTCTTTCCCTGCTTTGATATTGTTCCTCATAGTAATGCCCTTTCAGGACATTGCACCAGAGCAGAGAACCTTGCTTCTGGCCTCCAACTGTACTACTCCATTGCCGCAGGTAGCCACCATTATCCTTGGTGTTGAACAGGCCTCTGATAGAAAATTCTGAGTACAGCTATGTGATACTTTCACTTGAGCATCTATGTATTGATAGCCCATACTCCTTCCCTCTGTTTTACCAGGTCTAAATTGTGGTAGCTTTTCTGCACAGTCATTACCATGTGACTCTAGCATTCCCCGTTTGCTCATTCAGATTTTCAGCACCTGTGAAATCAATTCATATATTCAATTCCCTCTGTTGAAAGACATAGTTTGGTTGTTCTATTGCTATATAGATCCTAACTGAGAAAATTCTTTGGAGGGCTGGCTAGATTCCATGCCAATGTGAAATAGAATCCTAGCAACCCATAGCATCTAAAGGCATCATGGTAAATTAAGTTATAAGCAGCTGCTTGTGACAAAGTGCCTGTTAAGTAACATGGCAGATAAAGTGGTTGTTGCACTTTACAACTATAAAGTGGAGGTAATGATCACTTTAAGAGCTGGAAGGATGGAAGACTATTTCCTACTGCATTGAAGAGCTTTACAAAAAGATGACAAGATTGGGGCTTTAAACTCCTATTTAAGTCACAAGGAGCCAGAGAGCTTCTATGCAGACAATGGAATCACTATTTCTTATAGCTGTAGAGCCAAGCCTGCTAAAAATAAGACCCAACATTTAATTGTACAACCTAAAGAAGTAAAATGTAAGTTGAACTTAAAAATTCACCAACTAGAAGAGCATTGATTGAGAAACACTGAGACCCGAGATTTGGAGAGAGAACACATGGGTGAATTTGATTAATGCTGAGTATCCTGAAACTCCTAGTTTTCCTAAGTCTTCTTTAACAGCAAAAGCTTGCCCTCATTCCATATTTGAGAAAAGTAGCTCTGCCTTGCTTGAACACAATGTTATAAACTTACTGATTCAGTAGCATGGTAAGCACAAGCTGTGCACCTCAAGACCCACCCAAATCATTCATTATTGCCTGTAATCTATATTTAGTGTCAATTCTCATGGGATTTGGGGAAAACAAGAGTGAAATCTAACAAAGAATAATAGCTTAGACTCCAGATTATTTGCAATGTGTTGTCAATTTATATCACCAGAAACTTTGGGAAACATATGTGGTACCGTAATTAATTTTAAGAATATTAAACCATAGGGTACAGAATGTAATTTTTATTATGCCTGATGTCTGATATAGACACATGTATCACAGAGGCTGGATTTAATGAGGTAACTGCAGTAGTGTAAGTAGCTCTAGGAGCTTGCTTTAAACTAAAATACTGACTTGAGAATACATACTATTAATGAAGTTTATTTTTAAAAGATTTTTTATTGATTTTGAGAGAGAGAGAGAAAGAGAGAGAGAGAGAGAGAGAGAGAGAGAGAGAGAGAGAGAGAGAGAGAGAGAGAGAAACATTAATGTGAGAGTAGAACATGGATCAGCTGCCTCCTACACATGTCCCACCAGTGATGGAGCCAGCAGCCTGTGCATGTGCCCTGGCAGGGAATTAAACTGGCAACCTTTCCATGCAAGGGATGATACAGAATCAACTGAGCCACACTTGCACACTTGCCAGGGCAATAAAGTAGATTTCCTTCACTATAATATAGAAGAAGGAATCTAAAGGCTTCAGAAGACATGGTTTGGAAGTAGATTCATGCACAATTGCACACTGAGCACTCATGTGGGCTCCCTAATGATGCCCCTTTTAATAAAATACTGAGCAATAGCCCAGCTGGAGTGGCTCCGTGAATGAGCATGGACCTATGAACCAGATGGTCATGGTTTGATTCCTGGTCAGGGCATATACCTGGATTGTGGGCTGAATCCCAAATAGGGGGTATGCAGTAGGCAACTGATCAGTGATTCTCTGTAATCATCAATGTTTCTATTTCTCTCTCCTTCTCCCTTCTTCTCTGAAATCAATTAAAAAATATGTTTTAAAAATATTGAGAAATACATTAGACATGGTGGCTGGTTTCCCCCCTGAGTGACTAAAAAAAAGAAGAATAAAGCCACAATGTTTCTTATGACTGATCCTTAGAAATCACACATCTTCACTTACAAAGTACATCATTGGTCAGACTGCTTCTGTGAGAGAAATAATGTATAAGGACATGAATATTAGGAGACAAAGATCTGTGAGTGCTACTTTGAAGACTAGCTACTACAATTTGTTTGTGAATTTGTCTTTAATGAAAATATTGTAAACAAAGATGATGAGAAATTTAAAATGACACAGAAATAGCTTGAAATGTGAAGCTAAATTTTAAACATTTACATTACATATTAGATTGCTGGCCTAACCAAAAATGACTATTTCAAATGACTAAACACAAAATTTAACTGTATATCCCTAGATATTTTTTTAGATATAAAAAGATTAAAAAAGTAATATCAAAGTTTTTAGTGTGATTGTGCTGTTGGAAGTAGTGAAGACTTTTTCTGGTAGTAGTGATGGTATTATATGTGTATTATAGAAAAGAGACAATGAGTATATTGATGTCTTTTGGAACATAAATTGTCAACATGGTTAATAAGAGATACATATAGAAGATCAATGAGATTATATACAATTCTAACTCAGTTGCTATTAAACTTGAATTCCAAGATCATAAGTGAACTTATTAAGTTATTCCACTGAAAATTCCCAGAAACTAGAATGAGCCTAGTTGCATGATGACACTGGTACTCAAACTATAGTCTTAAAATACAATTTTCCATGCATAGAAATCGGGGTACTTTAAGTATCTTACTCCAGTTCAGGGAAAGAAAATGTACAAAATAAGTCTAGAACATTTTTTCAACCATAAAGAAAATAAATCATCAAAGACGGTGGAATGGGAAGTAATTAAAAGGAAAATAGCCAACTTGAAGCATCTGGCCAAAGAATTAAAATACATCAAATGTGATTCAACCACTGGTCATTGAAATTCTTTCAAAAATAATTATAGAACAGAAAGGGGAGAAAAGAAAAAATAGGAAAGTAATTTGGAAGATGCAAACTCATCAATTTATTATTTAACAAGAGTTAAACACTTATCCACCTTTTCCTATACCAACTCTATCCCAGGTTAACCAAATATGTCTTGAGAAGTTTCTCCTTATAATTTTGTTCTAGCTAAGAGGTGAAGGAGATATAGGATAGCACCATTTTACAGTCCTTAATGAATTAATGTATTTAGATAATTAAGAGATTTGGAAAGAGAAACAACAGTGTTTCCTGATGAAAATGCACAAAACTACCTCTAAAGTATTTTTTGCAAGAAAATCTAATGTAAATATGATCAGGCCCATAGATTTAATTCTCATGTTTCAGAAAATACCAGAATCAGAGAAATTTAAATAGCAAAATTCAAACCTTGTAAAGTCAAACAAATGATTCTATTGGTTCAAAATATAAATTGCAAGGAAAAAAAATAGAAAAATAATTTACTTCTTTAAAATTGAGAGCTTAAACGATATCTACCAATTACAATATATGAAATTTGTTTGACTCTTGATTTAAGCACTTTTATGAGACAACTGAACATGAACTTTTAAGTTTGCTAATATTAAAAATAAATTATTAATTGTATTGTGTTAATGATATAAATGTTTTTTTTAAAACTTTATCTGCTAGATATATGTACTGAATATTTACATATAAAGTAACATAGATAAAATTATAGATTTGCTTCAAAATAAAATCTAAGAAGGTGAGTGTGGGTATAGATGAAACAAAAATGGTCTTGAGTTGATAATTGTTGAGTTTAAGTTAACAGGCATATTGCCTTGTTATATTTTTTCTTTACTTTTATATTTGTAGTTAGAATTTTCCATAATAAAACTTTTAAATTAAAATATAATCAATATGTTTTAGATTTTTCTATAAAGCCATTAAAAATATGACTTTTAATATTGATTATTACATCATCACATCTTACTTAGATCCACAGTAGAATATATTTTCTCTCTGGCAACTCCTATGATTAAAGTGTCTTACATTTGATTTTTTTTTTTCCTGGCGCTGCAGACACCAACACCCTTACAGATTAGCACATGGCTTTGTGCCCAGGTTTTAAGACATTAGGCTAGAGTTAGCAAAAAAAAGTAATGACTAAGCACTGTCTATTATTTACCTTCAGTTAGATGCTCCAAGGGCTTTAAATTAAACAATTAACCAAATTATACTTGGCTGCAGGTAGTCACTTAATTTTATAGCTTATTGATGTTGATAGACAAAGCAGTTGGGCCTTATCCTTACATTTCCATTTCTTTGGCTAACTCTGGCACACAGCAAATGACAAATACATTATGATTTATTATTGAAGGAAGGAAAAAAAAGAAGACTGAGGAAAAGAGCAATAGAGAAAGGGTTGGAGGGGGAATGAAAATAAGCTGTACCATGTGTCTATTGTCGCCATAATGGCTTATATAAAAATCCTCATGGCATACAATAAGCTTTCAATGCCCAAGTGTCCACATTGCTTTCTAGTTGCATCTGCTGGACCTCATTGCACTTGTTCTACTGGCATTGGGCTTACTTAGGCAGGACTCAGTTGGGACAACTAGAATAAACCGACTTTACTACATGTCTTATATTCCAGCAGGCTCTGACCAGGCATGGTAATGGAAGCAATGCAGGAAAGAGGCCAAGCCTGTTCATTCAAGCAGTTTTTCAGCTTCAGCTTGGTCTTATTTGCTACATCTTACTGTCCCAAACAAGCCACATAGCCAATCCTAGAACACTGTAAAGTTAGATGACAAAGATCATGGATACCTGAATCAAGGAAGAATTGAGGCCATTTCTTGCCATCTATCACAACATAAATAAAGATATTAAATACATAGCCAGATAAAATAGAACTCTGAATATTGCTTTTTTTTCTTTGTCATTTTCTAACCTTAAAGGCAAATGGAATGATGGCACCAATTAACTCAATTAACTTTGATCTTTATGTTCAGTTGGCAATTTTATATTATTCCTTTATTAATTAGACGATTATTTATTGAGCTTAACCTCTTTGCAACAATATTTATAAAGCATTGTCCTTTCAACATATGGCAACTGCTTGTAAAATATCGATTAAAATAGCAATTTTAGTCCAGATTCCTTTCTAGCTTTGCACTATTCTGTATTTGGAACTATTACCTCATATCCAAGTGGTTTTTGTGTGAAGCCAGAGTTAGTCTGCTTCTCCACTCCTGATGTTTCTTCACACATAGAAGGAAACTCCATTGGCTAATGTTCCTGCCCTTTCTATGCACTTTCAGACTGCATCTCAGCTGGAGTGATTTTTCTAACTAGGAAGCATGAGGGGAGAAAATGTGCACTTACAATTTCATCCCTCTGTTTCTCTCTCATAGGAGAACAGACCCTGCTCTTCAAGGAAGTCTCTGTCGCTATGGAAAGTGTCCCACCTAATTTGGGGTTAAGTATTAAGAAGCCCTCTTGCCTTCAGATAGAGCCAAGTCCTTCAATATTTAGTATCAGTGAAAGAGATATTTTGGCTCCTATCTTTCTGATTCTGACTCAGAAAATTTTGTGGGTAGAAAATGCATGCTCTTTATGGCTCTCTGTCTCCAAAATATCCCCAATGAGTCATATTTCATTATTCTCTAGTGCAGTGGTTCTCAACCTTTCTAATGTCGAGGCACTTTAATACAGTTCCTCATGGTGTGGTGACCCCAACTATAAAATTGTTTTCGTTGTTACTTCCTAACTGTAATTTTGCTACTGTTATGAATTGTAAGGTAAATATCTGTGTTTTCCGATGGTCTTAGGCGACCCTGCTAGCGGTTCTCAATCTGTGGGTCACGACACCATTAGAAAACACAGATTTTTACATTACAACTCATAGCAGTAGCAAAATCGCAGTTATGAAGTAGCAACGAAAACAATTTTATGGTTGGGGTCACCAAACCATGAGGAACTGTTTTAAAGGGCCTTGACATTAGAAAGGTTGAGAACCACTGCTCTAGTGATATATGCTATTTATGACTAGAAGTTTGATAGTCATGTAGATTTGAAGCAATCCAAAGGAAAATGCGTTGCCCAGAACACATACTCTGTGGCTTCTTCAAAAGATGTTTCAGGAAGGCAATGCATACAATGCCATATCTCAATGGCAAACATTTGAGAGAAGTGAAAAAATATAATTGAAATACAGGGTTTGGGGTGCAGACTTCTTCTAGTGGGCCCTTGTCCAACAAAGATGAAGAATAAATTCGTGGGCTAACAGACTTCTTTAATAAAAACGTGGAAGTTTATTGAAAGCATATATAAACTCCATCTGGTCAGGAGTGCCCCCAAAGAGGACACCCGGTGGTGGTGGGGGGGGGAAACCTGCTCTCTCTCTCTCTCTCTCTCTCTCTCTCTCTCTCTCTCTCTCTTTCTCTCTCTCTCTCTCTCTAATGGGAAAGTATCTAAATCCAAAAATCTAAAATCTATAATCTAAAAAAATTCTGTCTTGTGTTCCTTTGTCTCCAGTTTATATATGCTGTAGCTCTTTGTTTGAACCTGACTCTTTCTAATTGGACCTTTAATGTATTTAGGACCCTGTGCTCTCCTCATTGGTCACTCTGCTGCATAGTATCAGTTTCAAAGGCCCAAGTCCACGTGGTGTCCCCTTGTTTCTCTCCTGATCCTGCAATATTCCTCTTTCCTCTCTGAAAATATGTTTCCTTCTTCCCATTATCCTGTGGCTTTTCTTTATCCTCTGTGGATGTATGCCTTCCTCCCCCCTTATCCTTTGGCATTTCTCTATCTTCTGTCCAAGATAAACATTTTGGGTCTTGAAGCCCCCGTCTATGCAGTCCTTCTTTATTCTAAGACTGTCTTTATTCTAAGACTTCCTAAACCTACCCCTTTGTCTCTAAAATTTCTTTTATAATTAATTATCTGATCTATAAACTGCTTAATATCCAAAACCAGAAAATATTAAATTGACTACATTCCTTGTACTTCTCACACTGTCAAATTTTGTCTGTAGAGATTAATTCAAAGCTGACTACTTTCAGACTGAAAATTATAATAACCTTCATTTCTTTTTATTTCCCAAATGTTCTGCTAACTTAGTTTTGTATAATATATTTTTACAAGTACTTTCCCAAACCAGTTGTACTAGTATAATATGTGTTTTTTAAAAATAAAAGGTGGCTAGTTAATCTTGCAAATAATGATACTGGATATAAACATTTAAAGTAACATCAGCCCAGTGTCATGGTTGAAAATAAGAAATAGTTCATTTCTGTGATTCAACATGACTTACACTTCTTTACTAGCAACATATATTAAAGCTTATTTTTTAACCATCAAAAAGTCTTCCCCAGCACATAACATAAGGGTTTGCCCAAGGGTAATAAAATTATTATAATAGTGTTCAATCAAGGATTATTTTGCTTCATATAAATTATGTATACTAATGAAGTGAAGTAAACATTGAGCTGAGCTGTACTTTTTCATGACCTGCTACTCCTTCCAGTGGTAAGAAAGGATATAAGGAAGATAAGATCAATCATGTGTTATGCTTCACAAACTATCTCCATAGAAATATAGAGTTCATTTTCTTTCCTGGCCAAAAGTGTTTGAATAAGGTTCCCTACTGATTTGAAATTTAAATACAAGTTTTCTCATGAATGAGAGGATTTTGTTAGTCATGCATGCATTGTGATTTTTTAAAAAAATATAACCTCTGTTTTCAAATGGATGACTTACTTGTGTTCAAAAGTTGATGGATTCTGTGAAGGAGAAAAAAGCTACTATAGTTCTGAAAGACAACTATTTGCCTTAAGTGCTTATTTCAGTATTTTTTAATGCAAAAGCTAAGATGCATCAAAAACAATTTTCTGGTTTTATTGGCATCAGGTTTGCCATTTTGGGGGAGTATGAAGTGTCAGGATTGTGGTTTTTCATGCAATCCTAAACATGGCTCTTAATTTAAACATACTGAAAATGTGGGTATGTGAGACAAAAAGTAACATTGTTTTCCCTACATAATACTATATTTTGGGTCTCTACAGTTGTGCTGCATGGCTGGGAAACAAAGTGAATATAACAGAACTTATATTGTATTATTGCCTCTTTTCAGTATGAAATTAATTAAATTCTTTGGTTAATCCAATTTTAGCATCAAAAGAGACATAGCTTATTTTACTCTGTTTAAAAATAGTTCTAAATGCAAACACCAATCCAATATATAAATACAGTTACCTAGGTACTACATACACAGCCTTCATGTAGCACAAGAAAATAGACTCATTTATTTTGTAAAACAACACTCTTTTATACTCTCTAGGGATCTGTGAGGTTTAAAAATTAACTGTAGATTTAACTTTAATATTTATTTTTGCTTATAGAAAATTATATTTACAGAGTTGAGATTGACTATTTTATTTAGTGTTGTTCTTAAGACTGTTTTTGTTTTCAATTCATAGTTGCTATTACACTCAGATTATGTTATAACTCAGATAATTCAAAAGATAAGCATAAATTTAAAAGCTTAACCAAGGTTTATTATTTTAAAACTAGAGGCCCAGTGCATGAATTTGTACACAGGTGGGGTCCCTTGGTCTGGCTGGTGATTGGGGGAGGGACCATGGGATGTTTGGCCTGGAGAGGTTGGCTGTGGGAGCACACTGACCACCAGGGGGCAGCTCCTGCATTGACTGTCTGCCCCCTGGTGGTCTTTGTGTATCATAGCTACCAACTGGTTATCTGGTCATCATAATCACTTAATTTATATATATATAGATTCTGTAACTATGTACAATGGGTAAAACTATAAAACAAAAATTAGTTCTTGAAGAATAATTTATTGTTATTTTACTTAATCATTAAACACATATTAAGTGCCAATTCATTATAATGCTGGCTAAGGCATTAAAGTCTATAAGAAACAAAAAGAAATGTATGAGCACATTTCACCTACCTTTGTACTTATTTTAGAGTACAGTTTATAATCATAATTATACTCTCAATTTGATAGATGAACACACTGTTGTTTAGAAATGTTATGTAATTTTCCCAGATTATACAACTGAAAGCTGGAAAGTGGCAGAGAATAAAACTAAATTCACACTTTTGGCACTATATCATAGACACTTCTTTTTTTTTTAATTGTATGCTTTGTTAGTTCATCTCCACTTGACTCTAATCTTGAATTTTGAGATTATGTTTATACATTTTTCTCCTCTTGCAAATGCCTTATGGCCATACATTATCTGACATACAATAAATGTGGCACTCACAATAAAGGTGTGTGCAGTCTCAGTTAAAAAGTCATTTTATCAGAGAACTTTCCTGACCATCCCACTACAAATTAAACCTCCACCCCACCCCATTCTAGTTTTCTCTACATTTCAACCCTCCTTGCTTTCCTCACTCTACTTATAACTATCTATCATATATATATTATTGTCTTTCTTCACTAGAATTTAAGTTCTATGAAATAAAGTGATTTCATCTGTTTAGTTAGCATGTGTACTTGCTGGGCAAAATAATGCCTGGAAACTACTAGACATTTAATAAATATTTGTTGAATGAATTAAAGAATGAACAACGTATCATTAGAGTGTAGACTAGAAATCACAGGAAAACCAGCTTGGAAGCCAATGCAGTGGGAGTAATTAATGACTCTAAGAAACATTTAACTAGATGGCAAGTTCAGATGTACTTACCAAGCAGATAAATATTAGACACTTCTCTTTTAAATGTACAAGGACTCTTATAACTTCAAATGGATTCATGAGATCTTAGAGCTGGGAAAGCTTTGATCCCAAAACCATCTCATTTATCTCCTTAATGTACAGAGGAAGAGACTGAAAGTCCAGTGGGTTAATTCACATACATAAGGCACATCAGTTTCAAGACTTTCCTTAAATGACATGCTTCTGTGGGAGGTAGCAGCAACTAGACTTAGAATTATCATTGTAATTCTTTAAAGTTAAAATTTAATGGGAAGCTTTGGTTAACATGGATGTGTACCAAAATCAATGTGAACTGATGACTCTTCCTAATTAAGTTTTACATAATAATAACCATTATTATAATAGCCACTCCTCTCTAAACTGAAACATCAATATATTTAATATAGAATTATAAAATAACAAAATTCAGCCTTGAACAACAACCTTATTGGGTAATGAAAAAATAAAATTGTAAGCTATAAAATGCATTTTGTACTTGCAAATATCTATTAAATGTTAAGGATTGATTTTTAGAGCAAACTGAGCATGAAGGCTGTTTTAGTACTTAAAAATGCTACAAGAGCAAAAGTCTCATTTTAGCATGATTATAAATGAAACAAAAAGGTCACTTAATAGTACAAATTTAAAACACTCTGTAGTAGAAACTCTAGCATTTTAAAAACATCTTCCTGTTCATAAAATTCAACTTGAAGAAGTAGTTGTAACACCATCCTCTTCCAATGTTTACAGTTGCTACATATTAAATAAAAATCCATAGTGATGTTACATAAAACTTCACAAAATTTTTGTTGATAAAATTAAGCATACATTTAACCCACATCCACATCCTAAGACAATAATCAACCAACCAAAAACCAACAATGAAGTGATGATGTTATCCAGGTCCCTTCTGTATGTTTTCCTTAATTTTGCAAACCCCCTCTAGCAAATTATTAACATGGGTCCTAGAGAAATTACTAAATTTGGTCTAGAGAGATTAACCATAGAACCTATTAAAGGAAGAAGATTCATAGACCTTCTAAGATCTTAATTTTCACCCAGAATTCATTTGGTTAACAGAATTTGTTGCTCCATTAAAATACCACAGGAAAACCATGGCTTTAAGTTTAACCTATTATTCACTATTTACGTATTTTCCCCTGTTCTCTTCAGACTGTCACCATATGTCCATGCTTGTTTCCCATTACATTTGACTGAATTCCATGCATTGGGAGGGTTAGCGAATCAACAACCCGCCCAGAGCCAGAGGGTGCCACTCTCTTCAGAGGCCTTTCAAAATTAGAATAGGTGCTATTTTCTGCTGTTAAATGAGGAAATCAGGTTGTTACATGTTTTCATGTTTATATATCCCACACTAGCTCATCCTGTAACATCTGAATCTGAAGCTTAATGCAAGTTTGAACACTCACGGTAAGTATCACACCTTTTGGTTTCTGCTCTATCTACATTGCTTGCAGGACCGGAGCTCCATGAGCAACTACATAGACCACTCTCCTGGTCTGGTCCAATTCCCAACCTGGCCATTATCTAGTTCACATTCATTCTATAACCACTCTTCGAGCCTGCAATGTTTTTTCTCCTATCCTCTCTCTTGGCTGATGGTCTTGGTTCCTTTTACAGGAAGAAAATAGAAGCAATCCAAAGAATTTTCACTCACTCTTACCGCCACTTTTTATGCCTACCAGTATTTCTCCTTTTATCAGGATGTCTTCTCCATGATAATTCCTTTCAACATCATGCATTAAGATACACTATTTCTGCCATTGTCCCTTCCCCTCCCGCATTTTAAATACTTCCTTCACAACTCATTCTCATCAGCATTCACATATACTAAAATATTTCCTTTTACAAATGTTACCTTAAATATATATACCATCTAACTAGTCAAGCTTTCTTATTTTGCTTTACAATAAACCCCTTTAAAGAGAAGTTTACTCCAGAGAGTAATTGGTTTCATACTTCTTTCATTCTCTGTTAAACCTCCTCCATCATTCCCTGCTCTCCACCAAAGATTACTGATGGCCACTACATTGCTAAACCTAAGGTTAACTTTATTCCATATTAGCAGAATTTGACATGTTCAATTTCTTTCTTGACATGTTCAATTTCTTTCTTTCCTTTCCTTTTCTTTTCTTTTCTTTCCTTTTCTTTTCTTTTCTTTTCTTTTCTCCCTTTCTTTCTTTCTTCTTTCTTTCTTTCTTTTTTTTATTTGTTTTGTTTTGTTTTGTTGTAGTTATTAATCCTCACCCAAAGATATTTTTCCATTGATTTTCAGAGAGTGGGATAGAAAAGACAGAGGGAAACATGCTGGTGAGGATGTGGAGAAAAGGGAACCCTAGTACACTGTTGGTGGGAATGCAAACTGGTTTCTCCTTCTCAGTCTCCATCCATAGCTATAACTCAGAGCTCAGTTCTCAGACATCTACTCTTCTTCCAAGCACACTGACTTCCTGGAGCAGCTCATGCCATTTCATGCCTATAACAAATTAAAAAATGACAACCCCAAATATATTTCTACAGCCCAAACCTCTCTCTGAATTGCACATTCATCTGTGTCTTCCACATCTCCACTTAGATGTCCAGTGGAATTCTCAAAATTGAAAGACCAAACTTTTTATTTATCCCACATTTGCTTTTTCCACATTTTCCTTCATCTCAGCAAATGCCAACTTCACTTTTCATTTGTTCTGGACAAAATTTTTATAGTCATCCTTGACCTTTAATTTCTCTCATACCTTGCATCCAGTCCATAAAAATTGTAGGATATAGCTTCAAAATATAGTATGCTCTTAAAATAGTCATTTCTTACTACCTCTAATGTTACCATCCTGGTCTTGACCATCATCTTTTCTTAGATTATTGAAATGTTCTTCTAACTAAAACCCCAGTGTTTATTCTTGACTTTCATACTCAAATTGGTTCTCCACAGAGGTAAGTCACAGCTATCCTTTTACTAGTAAAGTCTTTGTCAGATTACTTCTTTCCTACTCTACTTCTTTCCTGTGGCTTTCTATCTCATGTATAACAATAAAAGGGTAATATGCTAATTAGACCGGATGTCCTCCCAGAAAAACCTGGGCCAGAAGGGAGCAGCCCAGGTCCTGGGTGCCACCTCCTAGAGGAGGAAAGCCTGGGTCCCAGGTGCTAGAGGGAAGCAGGTGCCAGCAGCCAGGGGAAGGAAGGCCTATTCTTGCACCAACTTTCATGCATCGGGCCTCTAGTTTAAAATAGAAGGCAATGATGTCCTCTATATCTGGTTCCATGATACCTCTTTGACCTTGCCTTCTCCACTCTCACCTTCTTCCTCTGCTCAGTTGCAATGACTTCTTTGCTATTCTTTGACAGACAAAACGTGCCGCTTTAGGATCATGGCTCTTGCAATTCCTTCTACATTATATATTCCTGTCCCAATGTCAATTCTCCCACTCCTTCCTCTCTGATCTACTGTCATCTCATCACCCAGACTGTCCTTTGCTTTCCATGTGAAATAACAACTCTCCCTCTTTGAGTCTTCTTATCTGCCATACTCTATTTTATTTACCTTGATGGAACTTACCACCACTTGACATATACATACTAGTCTCCCGCACTAAAGGGAAGGGTCAGAGAAGGAGCATTATTTTGCTCATCATTTCATTTCCAACACCTGGAATAGTGTTTAATAAATAGCAGATGTTCAGTGATTAGTTACTGAATGGATAAAGATCACAGCTCTTCTCAACCAAAAGGATATTTCTATGCTTTCTAAATGCAGTCAAATTTCCTTTCTGGCCTTTTAATCAAAATAACAGAAAATTCAGTGGAAGTTTCCACAGTTTTATATTTCTGCTGACTGTGCCTTGGCAAATTGCCTCCATGGGTTTTATAATCCCCTTGTCTTCCCACCTTGGCCCACTGTTCTCATATTTTCCAGCATGAATTCAGAAACTTATCTTAGTACTATTTATTTAAAAATGATCTTCTATGAACTCCATAGTAAATTGTTGCAAATAATTGCCACCAGACCTAAGGTTCAAAGAGCTAAGGTCATAAGCATTGTGCTATCAAGTCCAAAGTAGTACTCAAACTCTCTGCTCTGATTAGAAGAGCAGATATGCTATGTTTTGGGGGTTTGCTTAGTATTTGAAATGGCAAGTAAAACTTGTTCCCCAGATGTATATAAGAAATAGCTTTGAAAGAATAAATCCTGGTACAGAAACCAAGGGTAACAGAGCTAATTTCTTCTACAATTTCTTCTATAATTAGCTAAATAGCCTTCTTTGGAGTTAACTAACCATATCAGTGCAACCTTTTGGCTGATGGCTAGTGCACCTATGGGTGTTAGTGCCACGGGAGCTGGATGGGTGATTTGAGAATAGGTTCTGCAATGTTTTTCTGCAAAGGGTGGGATAATAAATATTTTAGGTTTTACTACCCCATATATATATATTTTTTAATATCTACCTATCTGCCTAATTATCCACTATCATTTATCTTTTTTATTTTCTGACTCATATTTTTAAAATATGTCCCCAGTACACACATATACTTGATTTTCATTATAGCTCTTATAGTTCACTCATAAATCCTCTTTCCTTCTTTAACTCTGCTGTCTACTGATTCCTTTATAAAGTTCTCCCCTTCTTCGTTCCATTCTTCCCCATATCTCTCCCCCCTCCCTCACTCTTTTACTATTTTTACAAGCTAATTAAAAATGCTGTGCATTTTGTCCTGTCTTAGTACTGGCTGCTTTCCTCTCTGGGATCTGCAGCCACCTCTGTTTGGACACTCGGGTCCCTCTCGCACTGGCTTTGAGGGTCCAAGTGACAACACAGCTGTGTCTTGCCTATCATGTCCCGTGGGTGGGGGAGGGTTGGACCATTGTGGACAGCACGTGTGTATTTATGCTTACAGGAGGCTTCAGGAGAAGACTAGACTAGAAGTGCAGGTGTGCACATGAGAGTATGAGCACAGTCCTGCCAACAACTCTCTCTGAAAGCCTGCAATGCCCTAGCTGTGAGGTGCAGAGGGCAGTGAGGCCTGTCATGCAAAGCCTTGTGATTGCCTGTGGTTGGGCCTGAGGGATCACAGAGGATTTGGGCCTGAGATGGACTCTTCACTTAGAGGGACACTGTTTACATATAAATATTCCTGGGAAGACCTCCACCAAAGAATAGATCATGAAGCTGGTACCCAAATGACATGAAGAAGGTCCCCATATGAAGAGCTGTGGAACTACCATTTCAGGCAAGGAAAGAGCAGTTTTAAAATGTTGCAGTAATGAAGTTGAATGAAGCAAAGAAAAGTGGGAAGGCCAATGTGATGGTGCATTATGAATGAAGAGAGGCTGTAATGATATGAGAAATCTCATTTCCTGAGCTCCTGCCATCTTCCTCCAGGCACTTTTCTAAGAGCTGGAGATATTGACTGAAAGACAACACAGTCTCTGCCACCACCACTCACACATTCAGACTCAGGTGCAGTCGTTGCAGTTAAAAAGGGAAGGCAAAATAAAGAACATTTAGTGAGCTTCAGCAAATCAGAGACTGTGCTGGGAGCATTACTGTATAATATTAAGTCATCAAAGCAACCTTGTGAACTGGGCTTCATAATACATGTTTTTGCCTATAAAGCATATATGTCTCAGAGAGGTTAGAAAATTTAACAAATACAACCACTTATTAACTGAAAATACAGCCCATGTTCTTGCTTCTACACTACAAGTAACTGGGAGTTTGGAGACTGGTCATTATAAACCCTAGGGCTCAAAGCTGGAGAAGGTCCGAGTACTAGGATGACTTGCTATTAAGCTTGTACCTTCTTTCCTTGGACTTTTTACCTACCTTTGTCTAAGGAGTGATTTATTGGAGAGTCTTAGGTGACACTGCCTCTGGCTGATGTTGCAAATGCTCAAAGCTGTTGAGACAAGTTGGCAAGCAGATCACACTTCAAGTGAACCCCACAGCACCCCAAAAACAGCCCTGGACACCATGGAGCCACCACATGCCTCTTACTGTGCTATAACAATTTTATCTCCACGTGGTTTCAGAAGCACCATCCCAGCTCACGTCTTAAACTGGAACAGAGTCCTTTCAGAAGAACTGATGGCTACTTGAAGGAAAGAACCATAGGTCACAACAAAGCCTGAAACTCAAGAGCTCTGTGTTATTAGCCTGGCTCAGAAATTAATTCCACCTTCTCTCCATTCCAGTTCTATATTACCAAGAATACTAATGTAAAATTATAGCAAAAAAAATGCATGTCTTACTGTTTTTATCTTTAAAATGGAAATAGCATATGTCTACATTAGAGCATTGGAGTGGAACAGAGACAGCTTGTTGCACAAGTACAGGAGAGTCTGATTATACAATAATAAGAGTATTTTTATCTGGTCTGAATATTTCTTCCCCCCCCCCCCCATTTCTTAGAACATTTCCCAAGGCTCTAGTGGAATGTCCCTATAATCACCTGCATTTGTTTCTTTATTTGCATACCATCTTCCAGATCTACAAAGAGAATGATTAATATTTTAAAGCAGCAGCACAGAGTGTTGTTAGGCTGTCATTCTAAGCAGAGCATTTTAATGCAATTGTATACTGTGACTGGAGTGGAGACCTCAGGTTAATGTCGCCAATCTTTCCCTTTCAATTTAAACAGTAGATTAAAGATGATTTGCTCTTTCTGAACATGACAGAGGCCTTTTGAAATGAAATGTCTTTGAGCCAATTTGGTTGCTGGAGTTGTTGAGCCCAAGTCCCTGAGGGTAAACATTATGGCGACTGTTCAGAAGCACCTCTCAAGTTCTCCGAAATGACTGCTCTTCAGCCACAGCAGTGACAGACAGGAATAGCAAAGCAACACTCAGCAACAGCTCCTTCACCAACATGTCATCCATACCAAGCAAATATTTTCCTAAGGGAAAAGATTAGAGTTTCTCTCCATTCACTCTATTTTTTCCCTTGTATTGATTGAAGCATCAGCGGTTCCTTTTTTTTTTTTTTTTTTTTTTTTTCCTCCCTGAAAACATGCTACACATTCCTATCTACCCTCTTTTTATAGGTTGCATCATCCAACTCTTAGTTTGTTTCCAATTAAATTCAGTGCTATCACAGGATGTCAAGCATTTCTGATACAAGCTTAAGCAATTCACCCCTCTTCTGTGCTGTATTTTTTCCAATTTTTTTCACTGAGGTGAACCATATAAACTAAAAAAAAAGAAGAAAAAAGTCTGATGCCATGAAGTGGATACATTCTGTGCTAGATAACCATAGGGGGAAAAAATCACTATTATATTCATTCATATGCAGATTGCTTTTTTTCCAACTCTTGCAAACTTTGCACATACTAAGTGCTCAAAATGTGGTTACTTTCGGCTTTACTTTTTTTATTATTTTTTTTTTTTAAGTAATATGGATGAAGAATGCATTTGTATCATAATTTCTCTCTGGATTAATTTTAACAAATCTCAACATGTTTGCTGGGAAGATCTGTGAGGTTTTAGTTATTATCAGCATAATCCACTCAGTGACTAAGTCACATTTATAATCTAAAATCCTTTAGGAGTCTCAAGTTTCAGGAGACTGTCACTCCAAAGCAGCCTTCAAACAAAAATATTGACAGTGTTTAAAACAGCAAAGGACAGAAAACCACTTAAGAGAACGTACTCTAAAGAATTACAACGAAAGGGGAGAAACTAAATCCATATAATATCTCAGACAAAGATAATCTCTTTTAATCTTTTCCAACTTGTTCAGTGAGAAATGAGAAAGTTCAGCAGAACTTGATTACAAAGATTCACTGAGGAAAAAAAAGAGTAAAATTGTGTCATGTATCTGCATTCTATCTTAATTTCCTTCCCGTAGTAAGTTTAATATGTTGTTTATTAAGTCATGAACATAACAAAATAAAGTCAATTTTGTAAGTGCTTTTATACTTTTTAAATTCTGATTTTTAAAAATAACTTATTTAAAAAACTCAAATGTGGTTAAGAGCCCTAATATCAGAGGAAACTTAGACGAATAAAAATAGGCAAAGGCTTAAAGAGGGTTCTCTTTGTCTTAAAGCAATAGATAACATCCTTTCTCTTACTCTAGTCACACAATCAGATGTACATCTTTCGCTGTTCCTGCTTCTAGTTTCAAAAGCATGAATTTCATCTCACATGTAAGCCGGGATGTTTTGCAGTGCACTCCCCAGATGGAGAGGATTCATAGCGTTACTTCTTGACCATCTCTGCTGGGCGTGCTCCTCCTACTGACTAGTCTGTATCACACAGTGAAGTAAATGGCACTGTGACCTTTTTGATCCCAGTTCCTTGAGATCAGAAAAGTAGGAAGGTTAGAAGCAACAATCTCTGGAGCACAAAATTTCACACTTCACTTCAACTTGACTTTTAAAAAAGTTTTGTTTTGCTTTTTGAAAAGAGGTTGACAATACTATTGTGACATTATAACACACACTGTTGAATACTATCATATCTAAATGTGGAAAAAATCTCCTAATTATTGAGACTGTGACTCTTTCCTACATTTATTCTCCCCTTCCCACCCCCCTCCTTATCCCACCTCTCTTGAATTCCTAAAGTAAGTAGAAGGCACACACAGCTGGACCTAAGAAAGCTGTATGCATATATGGGTTGTGGCTATTAAACTATTTACACTGGTGTGTAGGAGGAAGCCAGAGATTTTGTTGCTCGATAAAAAGCAAGGATAACACAGGAATGGGAATTGAGAATAAACGTTAAAAACCTCAGCAGCTGACATTAAAAATGTTTACAAACCACAAAAGTTCCATTAACATAAGTAGTGTTATTATAAAGCAATAAGAGGCAACATAAAAAGACACACAGACACAAATAATCTCTGTGCATTTTCTATATCAAAACAAATGCTACCAGATGACCTCTAAGATTCTTCAGAAATTATGCTACCTTCGCCTTAGTTTTTGTTTAGTGTGGATAATGGGAGAGTTCAAAATAAGAATAACAAAATGAGGACATTTTTTTAAAATTGCAATTAATTTTTTTCTACAGAACATTATGTCCCAGTGTTCCCTAATGGCACTGTCAACCCCTACGAAGTATCTATTTATATTAACAGATTAAACTCTAATAATGTGTTTAAATTTTTTCTTAGTTCTCAACAAAGTACATTAGTTCAATGAAGACTCCTTGATTTTTCTAATGATGTTTGCTAATCTGCAAAATTCAGTAATTTGCAATGGATCTCCCAGTCATTAGTGTCAATTAGGGAAACTCTCCCTTGTACCAGATGGTACTGAAGGAACAGAACGAGGGAGTGGGAATAAAATGTGTTTTCTGAAACCCTCCTACATGCTACTTTAAACCAAAACTGTGATTTTTTAAAGAAAAAATTTAGTAAGAGTTGAGAACATAATGCTTTTGCACTTATGGAGCATCTTAAACCCAGGGAATCCACATACAAAAAGAATTCACTAATGACACTCTAAATGAACTGAGGGTAGAGAATCCATATGGCAATGGTTTCCCTTTGCATATGAAACAAAAATGGTAGTCCATTCTGGCAGGGTCCTGTTTTATCTCTGCCCTTTTGGCTATTTTTAAAATAGTTATCATTTGTAGATGAAGAGTTAGCAAGTCCTCCTTATCCCGTCCTGTCAGTTGGGGGTTTGGTCCCAATGATTGGAAGAAAAATAAATTGAAATAGTTTCAGTCCTTAAAAGGCCTGATATTTCATAAACTATGAATGCCCGTAAATAGAAACCAATTATTGTTTATCTTTACAAAGTCTATGTTAGTCATGAGTACATTGCAAGCTCACACCAAGTAAACAAAGAATAAATGGGTGATAAATGAGTGAATAACTGAATAAATGAATATGGTCTACTCTTATCCATGTTACTCTTTCTGAACATTCTAACCACAATGCTTCTGCATTCTTTCATGACTCTGTCTTAGGTTTGATTGCCTCCAGGAGAAGCTGAAGACAATGATTTGAGTGAAATGGCTTGTTTAGAAAGTGATCCCAAGAATCCTAAGTACTAGGGTGAGGGAATAAAACAGGACAGAAAGTTTATACAGAGCGTGACATTGAGTAGTTTATCAAGATATGATGTTTCAGTCCTATTGGGGACTTCTGGGAGTTCCAGAAAGTAAGCTGCATAGTCATCCCATCCAAGGGGCATCAATGTGTGTCCATCATTGGTTAAGGTCTACTCCTAAAATTGTTAGCAACCAGTCACTTGCAAAAAGTTGAGAAAGACAAAAAGTTGAGAAAGACAAAACTCACAGGTTCTTGTAATCAGCATCTGTTAGTATATACAAATGGTGAGTGCTGAGGAGATATGGGCAAGGCATCCTTGGTAACTGGCACACTCCCCTATTTCAATAAACTTTGCAGCCTTTTTCCACTGCTCCATCATAAAAATGGCATAGACCTAAGTGTGGCAATCCAAGCCAATTATAACTTTACTTTACTGTCATTTTGAGGCAAATTACCTACACAGGTACAAATATACATGCAGGTACAGGTAGCATCTTTTTTTCTTCATAAACAAGCAACTTAACTTCATAGCTTTTTTATTTCTTATTAAGACCAACTGAATCAAGGCCCATGTGTAAATATCAACATGTCAAAACAGATAACAATTATAAAGGAAAGCATCAGCCCTGTTAAAGATCTGTGGAGTCTATCAAAAAATAGACAACTCATCACAATTAATGCGGGAAAATCACATTCACAGATTCATCCAATATGGGTAACATTTTCCTAACCCTTTTAATTCTACCACTCCAAATGCCCCCAGATTGTTGTTATTACCATCAGCCCAAAAATACTTCAATACAATAGCTAATTAATATTCAAACATGGGAAATTAAGGCTTGGCAAGCAACTGACCTCAGGACTTTCTGTCCCCATCCAAACTTTTTACTAGAATAGCATCTGTAATACTTGATTTTCTCCCAGAACTATGTTATATATCTTCATATTTCACCTTCCTATTGAGAAAGTTTAGAGCTCTCAGCATGAAAAGACTTATGTGCTATGGTTTGAAGAAGGAATATGCACCAAGTAGGAGTTTTTGGATTGAAGAAATACCCCAAGAAGGTTTCTGAGCATGCTACTATACTTATGCCTGCAGGCCCATATGGCTTCAACAGTCTGTGTCTCTGCCCACACAGGAGCTCCTGATGTGCTTCAGAAGATAATCAAATGTCCCACCCCCAAAAATACATAATTAGGGCATTTGTTAAAGTCCAAGTAGTGAGAACCACCACATAAGGGCTTATTATTGTATTTATTGAAAGATTTAACAGCTTTTCTTAGTTATGACAGCAGCTGTTGACTCTTAAATCTGACCAAAATGCATGTCACTATCCTAAAACTCACTCCTTTTGCTAATTGTATTGCTATGAACACTGCTAGTCAAGGTAAATTTTGTGATTCCCTTTTTCCTATTTTCTTTCTTTATTGCTCTCTTCTAAATTGGAAAACACACTATAGAGATGAGAAAGGACTAAGGCTTACAAAGGTTAACCAAGTTTTCCTAGGACACACATGCTCATGGCTCAGTCCAGATGCTCACACATGACTGACACTCAGAGCTTGAGCCATTGTGACCATGCAGTCTGGCTCCTGTGTTATACCTGCAGCAGTGACATGACAGTGCCTAGCAGAGATGCAGGAGGAGATTTGTGGTGGCAGTAATAAGAAATTAATGGAGAACTCATCAACAACTGGGAAGAAAAGATGACAGAAGAAAAATAAGAGAAATAACAAATGAGTGAGGGAGTTGCAATAATATTTTGCATAGAAATGACAATAACTTTTGCCTCAGTATTGTCAAAGCATTTTGTACTTGTAGGTTATTCAACATTCATAGAATATTTGTTGGTACCTATCTATTCCAGGTGTTTTTGTACTGAAAATATCCAAACAAAGCTCTAGGCTTCATAGATTTTCCATTGTACTGGGGCAGAGAAACAACAGGCACAGAAAAAAAAAAAAAAAAAGAATAACTTAAGTAATATCAGGTAGCAAATGGATCATAGTCAAGGAAGAAGGGATATTGAATTATGCAAAACTATTGAATTAATTGTGTAATTTATTTGACTGTTGAATTAAAACTATTCATTTGATGACCTTAGTTCATTATTCTAATTCCAGTTCTAATTTAAGCATCTAGTTCAAGCATCTAGTTTAAGAATCTAATTTATTGTTGAATTAATAAACTTGATGCTATTTCAGATAGGCAGGCTTCACTGAAGAAATAAACTTTGAATATCACTTTGTTGTTATTGCTATTCCAAACACTGTTTCTGCAATGCAGTGGGAAGAAATTGTTCTCACTTTCCTAAGAGGAATTAAAGTCCCAGATAGTAAAGTGACTCCCCTACTCTGTCAGTATTACATAACTTGGACTGAAGAGTTCAGAGATTTAATTCACTGCTAATAATACTCTTTGTTTGTTAGATCTGCAATCTCATGTGCCCCTATTGATTAGGTGGGGCTTATATCCTCATACTAATTTTTTAAAAACTGATGAGAAAACTGAGAAAAAGAATAAGAAACTTACCCTAATGTCAGAGAGAAAAGAGTCTGAGTCCAAGTAGAATTCCACCTTCATACCTCCATTTCTATGTTCTCAGCACGCACCTCAGTACCTTCCAATGGAGCAACAGGCTTCTAGGAAATATTGACTCAACTTTCTCCTATACTAATTTAAGTAGTGGATATATTTCAATAAGTCTAACCCACTTACCAATCCAGGCTTCTTAAAAAGAGCAGTGCTATATTTCAAAGGAATATGTGAACACAATTTCTTATTAGCTTGTCATGTTCATCACTCATGAATATTTATTGATTTTTCTGGAATCTTAGATGTTTAGAAAGCACAAATCCTTGTAAGATTTAATGAAGGCTATGAACCTCTTCCTAAGTAAATGTATAAAAGTGCAGGATGTTCACATGCTTTGGAGCATATTCTTGAACCCACTGGGGTCAATGGACTTCCTTTTTGGTAAGGTATGGAACCACACTTTCTTTCTTTTAAAAAAATATATATTTTTATTGATTTTAGAGAGAGAGAAGGGGAAAGGGAGAGAGTGAGAGAAACATGAATGAGAGAGAAACATAAGTCAGCTGCTTTTTGCATGTGCCCATGGTGGATAGACCCCACAACCCAGGTTGTACCATGACAAGAATTTAACTGGCAATTTCCGGGTGTACTGGATGACACCAAACTGAACCACACTAGCCAGGGTGACTCATACCTTTCAGAAAAGCCTACAAATTAATCAGCTCTTCTTAATTATATCTTCTAGGTTTTTATAATCAATATGATGTCTATAAAGATAATTGTCTAGTAAGGTTAAAGGGAACACAAGCCAAGATACACATAATCTACAGTGGCGTAATAGAGGGCCTAAATCACACAGGTTTGGCTTGATTTTGTGAGTTTTATACCCTATCTAATAAAAGAGAAATATGCAAATTGACGGTACCATTGCTACACCCACAAGCCACTCCCACCAGCCAATCAAAAGTGGGTATGCAAATTAACCCCACAAAATGGCAGCAGCCATGAAGCTGGAGAGAGCAGGAGGCTTGGGTTTCCACCAGTGATGGAGGAAGCCCTGCTTCCTGCCATTCCTGGCTGGTCCTGGCCTCTGCTCAAGGCGACAAAGTTTCAATTATAGACAATAAATAAATCCCAGATATCAGGGCCACAGCTTTAGTTACTGGGGGGGTGGCTGGCCTGCAAACCACCACAGGCTCCTCACCTAGGCTGTCCCAGACCCCAAGAAAACCCCCAGCCTGATCTTGGACACCCTCCAGGGCAGACCAGCCAGCCCCCACTCATGGGCCAGGCCTCTATCCTATCTAATAAAAGAGTAATATGCAAATTACTCACTCCAACATACAAGATGTCTTCCCCCATGTGGTCAAAGATGGCTGCCCCCATGTGGACACAAAATGGCTGTCACAAAATGGGAGGGCTATTGAGAGGGACCAGGACTGCAAGGGAGGGCAGTTGTGGGCAATCAGACTTGCTGGAGAGGGCAGTTAGGGGTGACCAGGCTGGCAGAGGAGGGAAGTTGGGGGCAACAGCCTGCAGGGAAGGGGACCCAGACCTGCAGGGGACAGCATTTGAGGGCGGCGAGGTCTGCAGGGACTGTAGTTAGGGGTGACCAGGCCTGCAGGGGAGGGCAGGTGACCAGGCCTGTAGGGGAGGGCAGTTAGGGGTGACCAGGCCTGCAAGGGAAGGCAGTTAGGGACAATCAGGCTGACAGGAGAGCAGTTAGGCATCAATCAGGGGAGTGGTTAGGGGGTGATCAGGCTGGTAGAAAGAAGTGGTTAGGGGCAATCAGGAAGGCAGGAAGGTGAGCAGTTGGGAGCTAGCAGTCCTGGATTATGAGAGGGGTGTCTGAGTGCCCGTTTAGGCCCAATCCTACAAGGGCAGTTGGACATCCCTCAAGAAGTTCCAGATTGAAGATGGTGCAGGCTGGGCAGCCCCATACATGCACAAATTTTGTACACCAGGCCTCTCATTCTTCAATATAATGATTACTATTTTGAACTTAATTTCCTAATCACAGAAATATGAAAAAGATCACCAGTCATTTTAAATTAGAAAATGTGTGTCAAGTACCAAGGTCAATTCAATGCCAACACTTCTATAAATTCTCCATAATTAATCATTATTTTGTTTATTGCTATTGTTCCCATGATCTTATTATTGTTAGTGAGTAAATCATTACATTACTGTATTGACAGCCCCCACTTACGATGTTTGGACCTCTGATTTTTCGACTCTATGATGGTGGTAAAGTGATGCTCATTGAATGGAAACTATACTTTGAAGTTTGAAGTTTGATATTTTTCTGGGCTATCAATATAGTGGCAGTGAGTCACAACTCCTAGTCAGTCACATGTTTATGAAGGCAAACAACTGATATTCTACAGTGTCTTGTGTTGTATGAGATTTTTGAATATGGAATTCCGAGCACATCTTAAGGTAAGGTAGGCCAAGCTCTGATGTTCGGTAGGTTAGGTATATTAAATGCATTTTCAACTTGGGATATTTTTAACTTAAGGTGGGTTTATCAGAATGTAACCTCATTGTAGGCTGAAGAATATCCATACTTTATTGTGATAAAGTTTTAAAAACAAGCTTCTCATATAACCTTTATATGAGAAGTTATTACTGAACAGAAAATTTCAACCTTACCCTAAATAATAAATAAAATACATCATTAGAAGATGAACCTCTACATGCTATACAGATATTTTGTACACCTAGGATGCTTTTTAATTAAAATAAGTTAATACTATAAAACAAAAACAGTAGCTGATATTTTAGTATTTCACCTTTGTTGATATTTTAAATTTTTATTCTGGAAGCAAAACAGATTTATATAAATGAGCGTTTAGTTGAACACATTTTCCATTAGCAGGATTATATCTCCAAACTTTGAAACATCACGCAATGATAAAAAGGATTAGCAGAGAGGAAAGAACACTCCCAACATGTTTCCACTGCATCTGGGGATATGCTAAACAACATCTGAACAAAGAGAGCTGACTTTTCATTGGCCCCCTTGATATGTTTGGATTTATCTACAAGAAAGATGAGACACTCTATGTTTATATATTAGGATATATTTGTCTTAAATATTTACACCATGCAAACTGTTTAACATTTTGAGGATGTTTTGTGAGTTTTTTACCACAAAGTTTTAGTTCAAATGAAATTTCTTGAAAATGTCAGCATAAGTGAAACCATTTGTTGACCAGAATGGCCTTATGATATTAGGGTGATAGGAAGGAAGGAAATGTGTCCATATAGATTTTAATTCTAACTGACCTCATTTTTCTTAGTCATAAGATGAGATATAGTAGAGGGCACCTAATCAGACCTGAGTACTCAGGACTTCTAAGAAATGGCCCATATGTGTTTCACTCCTTCTATTTTTGTTGTAAGCACCATATGGCAGAGAGCAATTGTCTCATACTCAGTTTTTTCTCTCCCCTTCTTTTTTGATAACAGAATCCTAATTGTAGCTAGAAAACTATACTCCCGGCCCCGTTTGGCTAACGAGATATAAAGAGAAGTGTTTTATGCAGATTCCAGAAAATCTCCTTACAGAGAATGGCCATGCCCTATGCCTTTCATTCCTTACGCCTCCCATTTATCCTCTACTGCCTGAGATGTGACCTGTTGGCAGAATTTATATGACCATCTTGGTTCAGGGAGTGGCATTTTTGGGAAAGCAGGACAGTAAAATATATGGCACCCAGGAATCTGATGATTGGGGAGCTGCTGTGCCATTCTAGAATATGAAAGTGATACATTTGTATCTTTTGTTTTTTTATAACTTACAACTGCAGCAAATTTCAACTTTCATTATTTTTTTAATCATCAAGTTTTTAAACAATTTCTTTCATCAGACTTGATGCCTGGCTTTCACACATTAACTGTCATTCTTTTATTCACTTACTCAACAAGTATTTAAGAAGAATATACTGTGTGCCTATCACTGGCCTAGCAATTGGTGATTGATCAAAGAGAATAATAAACTGTAAAGTTTATAGTCTATCAGGGAAGCCAAACATTAAATAAATAATCAAAGAAAAAAAATATTTCAAACTGTGATGTAAAAAAGGATGTGATGTCATGAAAAGTTAAAACAAGATTTTTCTTGATTTGGATTGAGATTGAAAGCAGAAGTCTTTAGAAATGGTATTAATTGAAACCAAAAGATGAGCAGTTACCCGAAAGAGAGGACAGGAACATTTGAAAATACCACCAGCCAGAAGAGAATTTAAGTCATTTCGGGAATTGGAAGAAAGTCAGTATGGCTGAAGATTAAAGGGAAAAGTAATGAGAGGCAAG
The DNA here is from genome assembly GCF_014108245.1 of Pipistrellus kuhlii. Taxonomy (NCBI): domain Eukaryota; kingdom Metazoa; phylum Chordata; class Mammalia; order Chiroptera; family Vespertilionidae; genus Pipistrellus; species Pipistrellus kuhlii. The sequence continues at coordinate 139,879,027 of NW_023425404.1, forward strand.
ATGTGCCACTGGAAAGGTTTGTTATGAGTGTATAATACAGTGTCTGCTGACTAGTTTGATTTCAGATTTCATTTTAAAGGTCATAAGGAAGGCCTAGCCAGCATGGCTCAATGGTTGAACATCGACCTATGAACCAGGAGGTTGAGGTTTGCTTCCCAGTCAAGGCACATGCCTGGGTTGCAGACTTGATCTCCAGTGTGAGACATGCAGGAGGCAGCCAATGGATTTTTCTCTCTCATCATTGATGTTTCTCTCTTTATCCCTTTCCCTTCCTTTTTGAAATCAATAAAAACATTTTAAAAATAAAGGTGGAAGGGATCTAAGCATAGCATAAACTTACTTTTGTTTAGGAAATATTATTTTTGGTGTCATGAAAAGGGTGGAGTGGGGGAAGCAAGAATGGAAGATGAGAAGAGTAGACTATTGCATTGATTTAGGTGAGGGAAATTGGCGACTTGAACTAGAAGTGATAGCAGGGAAGATAAAGAGAAGCATGAACATTTGAAGGCTGTTACACTAGCAGAATTGACAAAGTAGAAAAAAAAAAGGCAAAAATAGAGAAGTAATTGAAACAAGGGCATTATGGCCTGTGCACCCAGGGAAAAGGAAATACCATATCCTAGAATAGAGAAGCCAGGAAGAAAGTCAAGAATTTACCCTTAAAATGGTTCAGTCCTACCTGTTTGGGACACATCTAAGTGGGAATGTCAAGTAGGGAGTTAGATAAAAAGGCTTGGAACTTAAAAGAGAAACAAAATGTCAAGCAATTTATATCTCTTCACCTACTCAAAATCTTTCAACAGCCTTTCATTGTCTACAGGTATCAAACATCAAAATTCATTAAAATAGTCTTCTTTTCCATTTATGATTAACCAGTAATCCACTTTTCCTATGTATCCTACTATGCCTCCACAAGTCCTGTACCCTACTTACACCATCTCCTGAATACACCAATAATTTTCACAGCTCTGCCTTCTTCACTTGTACTGTCTGCAGCTGGTATGCTGTTTCCACATCTGCCTCTCCCATATCTTTAGCCTAATAATGCTACTCACATTTCAAGGCTCTCCTCAGAACCCAAATCCTCTCCTCAATGTAGTATTTCTTTTTTTTTTTTTTTTTTTTTTTTTTTTTACTATGATGATGTTAGTTTACTTATTTGAGTCTGCAAGAAATATTTAACTGTTTTGTAGTTTCTAAAACGAACTATGATTCTATTTTAAGGTCCTCTTCTACGTGATGACAGAAAACTTAACTTAGTCAATGCCACAATTTTTCCTCATCAGGTTTAACTCAATCACCAAATTCTATACCCTTTCCTTATTTTTTTTTTAATGTGACACATTTACTTTCCTAGTGTACTTATATGGTAATTGGGAAGTGGGTTATTTGTTATCCTATAACTTCCTCTCTAATTAACAGATACTTCTTTATTTCTTCTGACATCTTTTTAGAACCACCCATTTTTCCTGGCCCATCGGGGTGATGTCCTTTCATTCTTATCCCTTATCCCTAAGTCAAGTCTGCTCCAGAGTTAAAGCTCCTCTTACCTAACTTCCACATACTCTGGAACAGCACAGCAATGTAGTGTTCTTTCTTCCATGTTGACACAAACTCAGAAAAGTTGTTCAGTTTACTTCAAACTGTCTGGTTCTTCTATGGAGGCATATTCATTTTAGATATCCATTTCATAGATATACCCCTCCCAAGCTGACTATCATACGTGCTACACTTTAATTCCTTACAAGAGTATCTGGGGCTTCTATCACTTTTCCCCTATTCCAGAACTTTCCGACCAAGAGAATATATGTCCCTCTTATGAGGCTACAACTCTCTTGCTTCTTTTCCAACCCCTTATCTCTGACCAGGCTACTCTATCTAATTTCTGAGTGGGAGTAAACTTGTCTCTGTGTCTGCTCATTTAATTCCATCCTTAAGAAGATGAACTTACAACTTATGTGTAGTCTTAGCTGGTTTGGCTCAGTGGATAGGGTGTCAGCCAAGGGCACATGCCTGGGTTGTGGGCTTAATCCCCAGTAGGAGACATGCAGGAGGTAGCTGATCAATGATTCTCTCTCATCATTGATGTTTCTATCTCTCTCTCCTTCTCTCTTCTTCTCTGAAATCAATAAAGAAATATATTTAAAAAAAAAAAGAATTTGTATGCATAACCCATGGACATGGACAATAGGGTGGTGAAGGGCTGGGGTGGGGGCAGGGGTGGGCTATAAGGGGCCAATTGAAGAAAAAAAGGGGACATATGTAATACTTTCAACAATAAATGTTTTTAAAAAGATATAAATAATAAAGAGAAAGAGTATTGACAAAACACACACACACACACACACAAACATACACACACATGAATTTTAATTCAATACTCTGAAGAACCTAACCATTTGAAATTCGAAAGCCCAGATTCTTACATATCAAACAATGTCTATCTCAGAAGACTAATTACCTTGTCATGAGTTTAAATGTGCAAAAGTCAAAATTTGGTCTTATTGTTCTTTGTATTCTATTATTCTTTATTTTCCTGAAGCAATGAAGCAATACTCTTCTCTTAGGAATAGGGGTAGAGAGGGAAGAAATTACCAGATTTGAAATTTTCAAACTTGGATTCCACCACAGATCTTCATTATAGAATATTTTATTCTGCTTATATTATAGCTCACTCTACAAATCTGTTCACTCTTTTAAAGAGGTAGTCTTATGAGACAGTTAAGAGAGCATCAGATTTTGTGTCAGATGGTCTAGGTTTAAATCTCGGCTTCCCCACTGCCAACTGAGAGCCTTTGGGTATTTTAAGCATCTCTGTCTTTATCTGTACTATTATTTATACCAAAATGCAAAGGGTTGTTCTGATGATTGAATCATGTAATCCATTTTAAACACTTAAAATAGAGCCTTGACATGTAACTAAGAAGAGCTAAAAAAATTAAAAATAAATAAATAAATAAATAAATAAATAAAAGGTTAGTTTTTAAGGTTAATGGTCCCTCCAAAGAAATTCCTAGAGATATTAAACTATGTGAGTCATCTAAAAGACATGATATAGCCCTTCTCTAGTTAGACTGTTGTCACTCACACCCAAGGTCCCAGGTTTGATTCTGGGGAAAGGACACATACCTGGGTTTTGAGTTCACTCCCTGCCACTGGCCAGGGCATGGGCAGGAGGCAATCAGTTGATGTGTCTCTCTCACCTCTCTCTCTCTCTCTCTCTCTCTCTCTCTCTCTCTCTCTCTCTTTCACTCCCCTCCTCCTACTCTTCCTCCTCTTTCCATTACACTCTCTTTGAGAAGGCAATAGAAAAAGTATTCTCAATTGAGAATAAACAAAAAAATTAAAAGAAAATAAATAAAAGGGACTATATGGATCATGTAATCTAACACAGTCAACCCATAGAGAAGGAAAAGTGCACAAAGCCTGGACACATGCATTCTCCTGACTCCAGTGCTTTGATTTCTCTGCTCTACCTGTAACACCATATTAATCACTGCACTTAGCTGAGTGATCATGAAGTCTGATTTTATTTGAATGATTGTATTATATTTGTTAGTGACAATCATAACCTAAAGATGTGTAAAGGGGTCATTGTACCACTGAACATTGATCATGAAAATGTATAAGAATGTTTGGCTAGATCCTGAATATGTGAATCCATGAGAAGTCTTCTTGCACCATATCCATGAAGAAAATCCACTCAAAAGACACTCAGGGCAAGTAAATGCAGATTTATTGCTGACCCAGCTTCAGTAGTAATTTCCTCCCTTTTTTTATACCAACATAATTATTAAACTCCAGTCTCAGATTCAGAACCTAAGATTTCTCTGAATTTTAAATATATTTTTATTTGATGGTAATCTAAGAATTAATATAAATATGTTATGGGTCCAGTTGATATCTACTTATAAGAGAATAGGGCATGTGCTTAAAATTTGCATATATACTGCATAGAAAAAAAGTTGGTGTCAAGAGATTACATTAATTGACATTGTTAATGGATAAGGCCTATTAATATGTTTAATTTTAACATGTCTGACTGAAGTAAAATGTGAATGATTAAAAAATGATAATAATCATCCTATCATCCTGTGCCTTTGTTTTAAATGGGAAATATTATATTATGTTTACATGCTAATGGGGATAATATTGATACATTAATAGAAAAATTCTTTGATGTAGAGAAAAGAGGTGACATATTTGCAGGATCCAACGTCCTTGAGTAGAAGAAAATGAATAGAATCTAAAATACAAGTATAGTCTCAATAAGAACAGGACTGCTGGATGCATTATAGCAGGAGGAAAGATAGTGTATACAGATGTATATTTATATTGCACATTTTGTGGCAGGAATATAAGTACATTTTCTTCTTATTGCTGTGGAACCATGTAGAAACTTAACTTTTTAAAATATGACCTTTTTCTCTTTCTTCCCTTTTGATTCAAACTGGCCTCATCCTGCACTCTGATGCACCTTCTTCCTGGCAGGACCACTCCTTTAAACATCAAGCCCTCAGAGCAATGAGGTTCTGATCAACATCAAATAATCTTAAGAACAAAGCCTCAGGACTGAGGCTCAAAGAGACAGAATTTCAGTCAAGCTAGAGATAATATCTAGACTTCAGTTGTGTTTCAGCTCCAGGCCCAGAAAAGCAGTAAAACCAGACCAAGCGACGCCATAGCTGACATCAGGAACAGATGCACTGCCCTAGCACTGACCAATTAGTAGAGACTGGACCCCCATCACATCCTAACTCCCTTGGTCACTGTGGTTAATGATTTCCCCCTGTACAACCCATGCCCTGGAAGCTAGGAGCCAGGTCTTTAGCATCAGCTCACCTGTGTCTCCAGTCATGGTTCACTTCCTAAAAATAACCTCTTAGCACACTACTGTTTTATTGGACTGTGATGCGTGCAGGCAAACAGACCCCTTTAGTGCAATAAAACTTTGCATATTCTCAGTGAAATAAAAAGCAAAGTCATCAGTGGACTTTACTTACTGGGAGAATGGATTGACAAGGAAATATGGTGAGTGTCACCTGGAACTGCTGAGAACACACTGAAGTTTGAATTGATCCACAGAAAGGTTCTTATAAGAAAGAGAAGGGGAAAAAAATTGAAGCATTCATTGGAAGAAAAGAAAAAGCATGAATAAAAATGTCACCAGTCTGTTGGCACTAAAGTATAAAAATGTTGGAAAAAATGATTTTTATATTTTGATCTAGAAATGAGTAAAAGGATGGATGCAGAACAGCAAATACACTCAGATTGACACTAGCCTTGCAAAGGTTGTCTGTTGCAAGTTGATGATGTACTTGAGAAAAATGGGACAGCAAAGTAATCCACTACAAGGCTCAAACAACTGGCAGGGATAGGAAACTGCAAAAATGCCAAGCCAGACAATAAAGACAAATGCTTCCAGACATATACCAGAAGCATAAAAGCAAAATCAATGTTTGAAATAGTTGGCAGCAAGTGAAGAAAGACCTTGACATAATTGATATCCATGACATGTTTACTCAATTTCAAAAAAGAGAATACCAAAAGAAACTGAAGCACTTGTTAGGGTAAAAATGAAAAGAGTAGATCTGACCACCTAAGGATAATTTTACAAATAATAACATGGATGTGAACATTTAGGTACTCCTACTTGCTATTTACTGTGTAAAATACAGGTTGTGAAAAAATTCTCTGAATAAATTATAGCTGCAATTATTGGGGCCATTTGGTCTTTATGCTACCAACTTTATGCTCAAGAATAAGAATGAAATAACAAAGACTATAATCTTTGTTTGGGCTTTTATTGAAAAGAATCTACTTAGAATATTCCAATCTCAAGTAACATTTTCACAGACAAGTAAGAAGTAAAGGAAAATAGATAGAGACCCTGGTTGCTCTATATTACTCGATGGACTAGATATAAGGAAAGCATAAAAACCGCATCTTCAACAAGAAAATTGGAAATGGAAATGCATAAGTATATATTTTATAAGCCATGATTAATGTTTATGGCCTTTATTGTACAAATATCAACTTTCAGAGAAACAGAGGCTTGCCAAGGTGTATTCCAAATCTCAGAAAGTTTCCAGAAAAAGAAACAGATCATACCCAGATTAATTAGTCTTACCTCCATGGCAGGAAAGCATAGGTATAGTGCTATTTTCAGAGATGCAACCTATTGAGATTCAGACAACATTAGTTCTCACTAATCTAATAGTTATTAAAAAGGACAAATGAAAAGTTAGAGAAAGAAAGTGCAGATACTTAGTTTTGACTGGAAAAATTTTCCAGAGTTAAGCCTATAACAAAATAGATTATACAATGGAATCAAATTATGTTGGAAAGGCAAGAAAGTGATTTTTCAAAAATCTATGTAAAATGGCGATTTGAGCCCAAACTTCTAATTCACCTCACCTTCAACCTACTCCATATCTGAAAGAAATCCTATATCATAAATATTTACATGCAAATGGTCGTTATGTGAAGCATAACAACCAACCGTGTAAAAACCGGAGCACTGATCAGCAGGAGGGTGGGGCATCGAGCTACAAGCAGGTGGCAGAGAGCTACAGGAAGGAGCAGGGCAGCAAGTTATGGGGGGTAAAGGGAAGAACCTACAGGAGGGTGGGTCAGGGGGCAGAGAGCTACAGGAGGGGGCAGGGCAGCAAGCTATGAGGGGGGCAGAAGGCAGGGGGAGCTACAGGAGGGCGGGGAAGTGAGTGGAGAGCTACTGGAAAGAGGGAGAGAGCTACTAGTGAAGTACTGTACTGGCACGTGGATTTGTGCACAGGGCTACTAGTTATAATATAATTATAAAAATACTAGAGACCCAGTGCACAAAATCCCTGCACGGTGGGGCGGTCCCTCAGCCCTGCCTGCAAGGCCACCAGTGTCCAGCACCCCGGCCACTATGGGCGCCACCATCTTTGTGACAGAGTGATGGTTAATTTGCATATCACCCTTTTATTAGATAGGATTATAGCATAATATAAAAATAGGAATCAGTATTTGAAAATATCACCCATTTTAAAAAAAAGTAATTTGAAATAATTCTATATAATAAAAGCCTAATATGTTAAGTGTGCAACTGTTTGACCAGTTTGATCAGGACTAGGTGAGATGGGCCAGACACTCTCTGAAGCCCTCCCATGGTCCCTCCCCAGCCAGCCAACCTCCTGCAGTCCCTCTCTAGCCAGCCTGCCCAAATCAGCCCCAATCAGGACTGGGCAAGATGAGCCAGACATACTCTGAAGCCCTCCTGTACCCCCTCCCCAACCTTGATCATGCATTGTTGGTGTTTCTTGGTCTGGCCTGTGCTCTCTCGAATCTGGAACCCCTCAGGGGATGTTGGAGAGCTGATTTTAGCCCAATCCCCGCAGGCCAGATTGAGGGACCCAACCAGTGCATGAATCTGTGCACCAGGCCTCTAGTTACTACATAAAGTGCAATTTGGTTCAAAATGAGTCCTGACTCTTTTGCTTGAGAATGCAAGAAAGCAAGTAAAGGAGGTTTGGATTCCTCAAATTTGAAAATAAAGGGGCTGAAGTTGAGAGAGAAGATCCTAATAAAATTAGATGCACTTTTCTTGGTTCATTCTCCCCAAAGAAAGTCTACAACAATGTGCTGGACAACTTCCCCCAGGAAAAGACAGTAGGGTATTAACTAAAGAGACAGTGGGCTTCATTCCACCTGACATAAGCATGAAAGCAACATTATTCAAGACGTCAGATATCATCATGCCACATATTTGTAAAAAAGGCCAAGCCAGGAGAAAGAGCTGAGACAGATAAAGATTTGTTCAGCATATATTCTCCTGGAATTATACACCCAGACTATGCTCCTTTCCCACACTAGCTCCCAGATCTCTCAACTAATAATATGAGCTTATATCATCCAGCCCTTCAAAGCAAAAAATAAGTAAAGAAACACATAAGTAAAGTTTAAAACTTTAATAAAATGTACACAAAGATAAAAACACAAACAGATACCTATTTAAGATAACATTTTTAGATTTGGAGAAAACATGAAGTGTCAGCAACAGCCAGATAAACAAACATCTTTCTATTTGTATTTTTTGTGGGTTTTCCTATCATATATTATGCTGTCTTTGGAAAACAATAAAAAGTAATCAGAGAAGCAATTGTAACTAAAATGCAATCATTTAATTTTCTTCCCTTAATAATGGTAAGATCAGTAAACCTTATCCTACAATCAGACTTTAATCCTCAACATTTCCATGTCAGCATCAGCAGCTCATGCCTGTCTAAAGCTACCAAATATGTTGACATTTAAATTCCAAAAATACCAGAGAAATAATTTTTATGTGATAGATAAGAGCTGTTTGTATAACTTATTTATCACTAATCTGTCAAATATTTCAATAATAATTTGAGAAAAACCCTAACCCATGCTGAGTGTCTAAATTTTTGTTTCAAAAACTTTATATTTTTTTGAACTTTCTTTCTAGATTTCTAGGTTATGAGTAGACAGTTAAAGAGAAAACTTGAGTCCAAAATGGCATGGCTTGTGTCAAAGCCCATGAAACCAAACCTAGACTTCATACCTGACCTATTTGCAGTTTCAACCACAGCTAGATATAATACTAATCAAACAGTGCAATTTTCTTGTCAATACCATTGAGATGATCTGTCACATGGACCTTCTCCATCCCCTCCTCCCCACACATATGCACAAACACATAAGAAGGTGAGGCAATCTGCATGATAAAACCCTTGCTGTTTCATTCATAGATAACAGAGAACACATTTATGGATGCCAGAGGAAAGGTGGATTGAGGCGACTGGGTGAAAAAGGTGAAGGAATTAAGAAGTACAAACTGGTAGTTACAAAACAGTTTTGGGGATATAAAGTACAACATAGGAAATGTCATCAATGATGTGATAATAATCATGCATGGTGGGAAGTGATTACAGAAATATCAAGGGAAACCCTGTAAAGTATATGACTGTCTAAGGACAATGCTGCGTAACCTCATCTTGAATGCAAACTATAATTGAAAAAGAAAAAAAATTCCTTATTGTTCCCTTTCCTGCCCAAAAGATGCCCTGGCCTAAAAACAATATTTTCTTTTCTTTCTGCTAATAGCTCCCTTCCCACCCTTCTTTGTATGAAAGACCTTTTATTTTGTACAACACTTTAGCTTACCCTTCTTGTTGCTGGATGGGATGCTGCTTCATTCATGAGTCTCTTAATAAAGTCAATTAAAAGATTACTGAATTTTATTTATTGATAGGTTGATACAATCTACCTTTAAAATCTTCACATATGCAATATATGCCTCCAGTCTTTATCTACCAAGATGTATAGAAGTTTGTAATTTCCTAGGTGTGTCTATTTTGATTTCTACCCACTGCTCCACTGATCATGTAAAGGAAGTAGAGAACAAAACTATCTTCTTCCTATTATTCAAATCTTGTCCCATTTCCCCCTCGTGGCTCAATAAATAAGCTGAAGCCCTATGTTCTCTCAGCAAATAACATATTCACTCTTCACAGCAGCCCCTAAAACTTTTGCACATTTCTCAACGTTGAATTTGAAACTTGGTGTTTTCTCCAGTAAAGGTCTCTTCTATGTCTCTCATTGGCATTTAAAAATCTCAAACTATGCAATGAGCTGTAATTTAAAAGCTCTTTCCTACAAGATGTAAAATGCCAAAGTGTTATTTATAGAACTGTAAATATCTTCCTCATTGAATTTAGAACAGCAATATGTAAGGGCAAGAAGTCACTCCTTAGAAGTGATGAGGAAAATCAGAACAAAGTCAAAAAGGTAAATTTTCAGCCACAGTTCAATCTCTCAGCTGCAAATGTCTCCATTAGGAAAAGTCAAATAAGTGAAATCATTCTTCGGCTGGCTGATTTCGCTCAGCGTAATCTCCAAGTCCATCCATGCTGTCCAAAAGAAGTTTTATAAGGAAAGTTGAAAGTTCAAGGTTCTGACATAAGTTTGTAAGTATGAGGACATCAGGTGATTTTGATGGGGAAAATAAGACATGGGGCGGGGGGGGGGGGGAGGGGGGGGAGGGGGGGGAGCGGGGGGGGGGGGGGGGAAGGTGCGCTAGCAATCTGAATCTGTGCCAGTAACCTAATGTACATTCTTGATAGACTATAGTTAAGTCACTGCCCCTTTCTCCACAATCTGATCTTGCAAGACCTGTTTATGTAACTACTCCCATTTTACAGAGGCCAAAGACCATGAACAATACACAACCCCCAGAGGGGATTATCAGCTCTGGCACAAGGCCAGGCCTTTAGGTGTGGTCTTAAGCTTCCATCCCAACACATGGGGCTATCTGCAAAGCCCAGGAAATGTCTGGAAGTCTCATCCATATTTGGGGGACAAAGAAACCAAAAGATATAAAGGGAGAGCTTCCTCCATATTGGTTGGCTCAAGATTTGGAGAGAAACGGTCTCCTCTGACTCATTGTACTAGTACATGCGAAATATCTGAAAATAAATGGGTTTTTCCTGTATCTCCAAGTACACCTGTGTATTTTTCCATCGCCTGGTAAATTCTGTAACAATTTTATTCATTAGGGAGTCAAAAATAAAAATCTGATATACAGGAGGGCCATCACAGTGGGGATGTAAATTTGAGAATGAATAAAGGAGAAGGTTGAAGACCTAGATGTAAGATGAGATCACAGAATAAGAAGACAAAGAGCAGAAATTTCAGGAAAGGTCAAGAGTTTCATGTAGAAGAAAAGTTGTTTGAAGAGATATAATTAAAGAGTTCATGGGAGTAGGAAGAAAACCAGGATATAAAACAGTGCTATGAAATTGCAGTGCATAGCATTTAAAAAATTAGCCCTGACAGGTAGCTCAGTTTGTTAGAGCATGATCCCAATATGCCAAGGTCGGGGGTTTGGTCCCTGGCCAGGGTACATGCAAGAGTGAACCAGAGGGTGCATAAGTAGTTACAACACATTGATGTTTTGCTCTCTTTCTAAAATTAATACATTTTTAAAATTAATAAATATTTAAAATAAGAATTTCGAGATGAGGGTTCCAGTCCTGAATGTTTCTTCATCTGAATACTAATGGGGATAATAGTGGTACATAGCCATAAAATTGTGTGAGATTAAATGCAATAATTTAGGACATTCATTTAGTAATGTGCTTGGTGCAGAGTTAACACTTAATGGATTTTAATAATAAAGGGTAATTTAAAAAAATTACAAATGTGAAACTAATGACAAGTATCATTGTAGTCCCCATGTTACAGATGTGAAAAGAAGCCAGCAATGGCTTAACAGATGGCCCATGTTCTAACCCTGATGTGTCTGACTGGGTTATTTTCTTACCTGGTAGTAATTGCTCTTTAGTGAAGCAATTTGGGTTCAAATTCCTTGGGCAATTATTCTTAATTAAGTCTATTCAAGAGTGTGTCTTCCAGCTTACTTTCTGAAACTTCTTTTTTTTTTTTTTTTTTAAACTGAATTTAGCTCAGAAGTCTGGAAATAGTCATTTAAAATAACTTTATAGTCAAATATAAGTTTTTGTATTATTAATTCATCAACTTGGCCTCTAGCACCCATCCAGTTAGCCTCTGAAAAAGTGGTTGGACAGCTTCAATTTGTTTCCTTGTACTATTCCAAGGTTCACAAAAAAACACTGGAAAAATTTGGCACTTCTAGTTTGTGAAACATTTATATTCAGGACTTCCATTTTGAGATCAAATTGGAAAATGAATTGACTAAACTAATATTATTATCTCTACTTGACTAGACACCTGCTTTGCTGAGTTATAAAAATATTCTCAGCAAAGGTGAGAACATCAACCATCCAAAATAATCAAGCCTTTTTATTATGTTGCTTATTGACAGCTTAAGTTAACATAGATCAGGCTAGAAAACCAAAGATAAGACAAAAAAATTATATAATTATATAAATATATATATATATATATATATATATATATATATATATATATATATATATACTTTTAAATCTCTGAAAAGAAAATACGTGTTTTTTTTTCAAAATCTGATAAATACTAACCAATATGTTCTTTGTAAGAAATATACCTAAACAATAAGTAAAAGTATAGAAAAAGATATACATGCAAACACTAGTTAGAAAAAGATGCTACATAACTATAAATAGGAAATAAAATGGCTTTAAGTCAAAAAATACTTCAAAAGTTTTGTTTATTATATGAAAATAAAAGTTTCACCTAACCAAAAATCTAATAATTCTAAATGTATATGTCTTTAATGACATGGCTTTGAAATAGAAAAATCAACCACTATAAATGGAGATTTTTACAAATATTTTCCAGTGGCTGATAGACTATGCAGAAAAGAATAGGCAATGAAAATAAATTAATGTCACTAGAATCAACATGGATAAATTTCAGAAACATATGATGAGTAAATTGCAAGTCACATAAAATGTAAATAGTGGCTGCAAAGGACAGGGGTAGGTAGAGAGAGAGTGGTTGCTAATGGATATAGGGTTTCTTCTGGGATTAAACATACTAAACGTAGGTTGTTTTGGTTTTCATAAGTCTGTGAATATACTAAAATATTTGAATTGCAGATTTTACACAATTTTATGTTATGTGAATTACATACCAATAAAATTTTTCAAGTCACAGAAGAACGTCCCTGTGTGAAATTATGTCTATGCATTTTAAAATATATTATTTGTGGTAATAAATATATGCCCAAGATAATGATAATTACAAATATCATGCTATCTCTTATTGAGCCAGGGAAGTGTGATGGAGTCAGGACACACGAGATGCTGCCAAAGCAATGCTCTCTTTTTTTGTTGTTGGGTTCTTCAACAACTTTATTATTACTACTTTATATAAGCAACATTATGTCCTTTAAATTGTGCACACTATTTCCTAATTTAAAAACTCTGATAATATAAGTTTCTTATCAATTCTAATTATTTTTCTACTTGCAACTAAATATGATGGATATTGATACTTTTCAACATAACTTCATACATTATCTGACTACATTCACAAATAAATGAGTTAGGGACTCAAATATCTTCATCCAATTTTACAAATGAGAATACAAACAAAAATTTTCCAGTGTAATTCATTTCTACAAAGTCATTGAATGAATCTATAACGTCTTGGTAGAGTCAAGACTAGCAATTTATCTTCTGCATCTGGTTCAGTACATTTTCTAGTAACATTCTGTTATTTGTATTCTTTAATTTTCCTCTGTAGAAAATACAAAAAGTATTACAACAAAAATAACTACCCCTCATTGAGTCCTTCTATGAGCAAGCATCTCTACTCTCATTGTCTTATTTAATACTAAATAATCCAGTGATGTTGGTATTAGTATCCTGAATTCACAAGTCATGAAGTGGAAAAATAGAGAAAAATTACTTACCCAGGATATAAAACTAATAATTTGTGATAATGCAATCCTGAAACCCAGGTTTACATTGCATTAAAATTCACTTTTTATTCACTGCAATGTATTGTCTGCCTAAAATTCAATGTCAAAGTCTGCACTGCAAGTTAAGAGGGTGCAAAAAAAGATACAAATTTTTTTTAGAATACCTTACATGCAAGAAATTGGCAGTCCATAGCAATACAGGAAATAGTACTCAAGGATCTGAAAATTTTAACTTGTCTTCTGTTTACCTTTTACATATGAGTATCATTTTCTTAATGTTTAATTTTACATCTTCTTTATATGATAAGATAAACTTTCTAAACTTCATTTATATCAATTTAATCTTCAATACCTGGGCATAAATAAAGGCCTGGGTTTGGGCTTAAATTAATTCAATTTAAGTTGTAGTTTAATTATAGTCCTCAGAGAAATGTCATGAATTAGAACATGAGAAAGGGGAAGTCAGCAAAAGATAGGTGATGGGCTTTTAAGATAAGATAAAGTCATTGGGTTCAGACCATTAATGCATATATCAAGGGCTTGCTTAATCTGTAAAATTTGTAAAATGTGTTTGATTTTAAGCCATGCAAGCATGCTTTTTGCTATACAGGTGACTGATAGAATATCTGTCTTCTCCCTAAGACTTACTGTCAATGAGAGAATATGATACCTGGGACTTCCAAGAGAGTCACTACTACCCCTATTACATGCCATAATATCAAGTTCAAACTCAGGGGAATTTTATTTGAATATTAAGATTCTTAATAGCATTTTTAAGCATTGCTTTCTAACAAATTTGTGCAGGGCATCAACTGAATTGCAGCACCATTAGTTATTTTCAACTGCATTTGGGGATTTGGGTGAAGGGGAAAATTATGTATTCAAATGACACTCGCTTAAATCCTTACATACCTATATGAGGAAGTTGATTATTCTGTCTACTTTGTGTATAAAGCTATATAGTATACTGTAATACACATGCAAATAGTGTTTTGTCTACAAAAATATTGTGAATTATACTTCACAATTATCCTGTGAATATTTTAAGAGGGCTTCAGAAACATCAGGCTTATTTAATTACTAGAGGCCTGGTGCAGGAATTCGTGCATAGGTGGGGTCCCTCGGGGTGGCCTGCAGGGATTGGGCCCCAGCTTGCACTCCCAGCCTCACAGCCCTACTTGGCACCCTGCCTTGGCCGGGTGCCACCTGCTCACTTGCTCCACCATCCCACCACGGTCCCACTGTCTTTAGGGCCCATCAGGGCCATTAGTGCCTCCACTGCCGCCTGCTGCCAGCACACATTGCCAATGCCTGCCATGTTCCGCAACATAACCTGGTGGTCAGCGCACATAATAGCATGGGGTCGAACTCCAGGTTGAACAACCACCTGAAGGGACAATTTGCATATTAGGCTTTTATTATTTAGGATTCTGGGATAATCAAATTAGTAAAGAAAGTTCACGACCACACAAAAGTTCAAATATTCTTTTTTAAATAAAAACTCCAAAGGGAATGTTACTATATTCTTCTTTAGTTGCCTATTACATTAGTAAGATGTTAAAAAATTTTTGGATGATTTCATTGCCTTCTACATTTATACAAAAAAAAAAAAAAAATCATTACTTTGGTAAAATGCCGGAAAGTATTTATGTATATTTGCTCTAGTCTAATGTGTATGCTTAGTTTTCTAGTTTTGTTTCCTAATGTATTTAATTTATTATAGTCTTTTTGTCAATTAATTCATTTTAATTCTGTTTGAATTACCTAGAATATTAAATGTAGATGTATTAAGGATTAGTGGTGAAAAGCTATTTATTTTGGAGTTCAGTAGATAATGAGAAAGTGAATAAAATCTAAAAGTTTGAAACCAAAAATTATATTCAATTCTTCTAAATACTTTTATGTAACATAAATGTATTTATGTAAAACAATTGTAGGACTAGGAGAATGGAGGGACCAGAGAGTTCTGTCACGAAGTTCAACTTCCAGTTAAACACTTGAGAGTGCCGAAGACAGAAAGGAATGGCACCCTAACATGACAAGATGTTGTAATTAGGCCATACTCCCTTCCAGGACTTTTTGTCTGAGGGGTGGAAAAGAGATTCAGGTTTTTTGTTTTTCTTTGTTTCTTTTTTTAAATCCTCACCAGAGGATATTTTTTTCATTGATTTCTAAAGAGGGTGGAAGGGAAGGAGGAGGGGAAAGAGAGAAAGAGACAGAAATAACCACATGAAGGAGACACATAAATTGATTGCCTCTCTTTCTGCACCCCTTCTGGGACTGAGGAACCTGCAACCCAGCTATCTGCTCTTGACTGAGAATTGAATCCATGACCCTTTGGTCCTCAGGACAATGCTCTGACCACTGAGCTAAACCAAAGAGAGCAAGAAATTCAGTTTTGCAGAAAAGACTAAAGGAATATATTTGGGGCATTTTCTTAAATTGAATATTTGAGAATCAAGGAGCCCTGTTTGCTTCTATGAGCAAAAGCTCTCCTTGAGGTGAGAATAAGAGAATAGAAGGCTACCCTGTGGATTTGCTTTATTTTCGGAGGCCACATGACACACCAAAGCTAAGCTGACGTGAGCAGATGCGTTGGGTAATGGAGGTAATTGTGACTCATAATAGCAATAAGGCTAGGTTTTCATACTATAGGAGTAGACCTTTAACTCTTACATAATGTAAAGGACCTTGGGGGCCCCTAGTGAAATTTTAAAGTTTTACATAAGACCAGTTATCAAAGGGAATATCATTGTTCAGGCAGTTTTCAGAGGCTGTGAGTCTTAGAGCAAATTCATCAATTGTAATGGAGGCCCTTGAGGGAGATACAGATCCAGGTAAATAACAAGTGAGCATATCGCCAAGTGAGCTTTAGAATTGTGAAAACTGCAAACAAGTCATATGGTGCTTCAAAAAGTGGGTCAGTGAAAGAGGACTAGAAGACCAGAATGAAGGGGACAACAAAAGACATCTAGCATTGGTTATGTCATAGAAATATGAAAAATAAAACTCTCTGGGAAAGAGGAAAACTTCAAAAAGGATAGATTTTTAGGAAAGAAATAAAGATCGATTGTTGGAAAAAACAAAACAAAACGATTGATGGTTGGTAAAGAGAGGAACTAAAATAAAGACAAAAAAAGTATGTTAAAAATTTTACGGTCTTAAAAATAAAATCCAGTAAACACGAAAATATCTCATTACAGTAACGTGACCTGTAATGTCCTCAGGTCCCTAGAGGGAGGAGCTCTTCTCTAGTTCCTGTGTTATGTCACACAGTCACACACACACACACACACACACACACACACACACACACCCATGCACACACACACACACAGACACGCACACACAGGCACACATGCGCAAACTGACACAGTGAGAAACACAAAAAATACTTCATGACTCTTGACCTCAAACAGTTCATTACATAGTGCTGCTCTGAAGTCTTGGGATGTAAGAGAACACAACTCCCAAGAGAGAATGCTTTGATATTGTTCAAGCAAAAAAAAAAAAAATGATGAATTAATTTTTCTGTAAAATCTTTCCTCTCAGCAAAAATAAATGAATCCTCATGTACTAAATAATCAATCTTAGTAATGTGTGCAAGCAATGTATTGTTTTGCTCTGTTTTCCAAATGAGACCTCTGGATGTTCTTCTGACTTTGGTATTCACAACAGTTTTACAAGATGGTTGTGAACATTGCAACATTAGCAACTTATGTTATTTTTAAATATGCATATGCCTAGCTCCAGACATAATTAGATATATGATAAATGCTTGAATTGATAATATTTTATAAAATTTTATTTTCAAATATAAAATCCTCAGATTAATTAATTTTGCTTTTCTAATTATATATTTTTAAATGTTAATATATAATTAAAATACTTTCAAGGAATATATAGTTCTTTGTATTTATAGTCAATAGCATAGTAGGGACTAGTCAGGAAAACAGAATACATAACATTTATTTTCACAGAAATAATTGAACATAAAAAAATACTAGAGGCCTTGCACATGAAATTTGTGCATGGGGTGGGGAGTCCCTAAGCCCAGCCTGCACCCTCTCCAATCTGGGACCCCTCGAGAGATGTCTGACTGCCGATTTAAGCCCGATCCTACTGGGATCACATCTAAATGGGCAGTTGCACATCCCTCTCACAATCCAGGACTGCTGACTACCAAGTGTTCACCTGTCTGCCTTCCTGAATGCCCCTAATCACCTCTGCCTGTCAGCCCGGTCATCCCCTAATCACTCCACTGCCAGCCTGATTAATGCCTAACTGCTCCCCTGCCAGCCTGTTTGTCCCTAACTGCCCTCCCCTGCAGGCCTGGTCCCCTCTAATTGCTCTATCCAGTAGGCCTGGGTCCCCCTCTCAATTGCCCTTCTCTGAAGACCCAGTTGTACCCAACTTTCCTCCTCTGCCAGCCTGGTCACCCCTAACTGCCCTCCCCTGCAGGCTTGATGGCCCCCAACTGCCTTCCCTTGCATGCCTGGCCCCTCCCAACTGCCACCCCTGCTAGTCTGATCACCCACAACTGCCCTCCCTTGCAAACCTGGTTCCTCCCAACTGTCCTCCCATCTTGTGGCAGCTATCTTGTATCTACATGGGAGCAGTCATCTTTGACCACATAGGGGCAGCCATCTTGTGTGTTGGAGTGACAGTCAATTTACCTATTATTCTTTTTTTAGATAGGATTAGATAGGATAGAGGCCTGGTGCACAGTTAGGGGCCAGCTAGTTTGCCCTGAAGGGTGTCCCAGATCAGGGTGGGGGTTCCCTTAGGGTGTGGGGCAGCCTGGGTTAGGGGCCTGTGGTGGTTTGTAAGTTGGCTATGCCCCCCAAGTGGAGGCCCTGGTATCTGGGATTTATTTATCTCCTATAATTGAAGCTTTGTAGCCTTGAGTAGAGCCAAGTCTCTTGCTCACTCCCTGGCTATAGCCATTTTTGTTGGGATTCATTTATCTTCTATAATTGAAACATTGTAGCCTTGAGTGGAGGCCAAGGCAGGCCAGAGGGCGGAAAGCTTGGCTTCCTCCAGTGCCAGGGGAAACTCAAGCCTCCTGCTCTCTCTGTGGCCACAGCTATCTTGGTTAGGTTAATTTGGATACTCTCTCCTGATTGGCTGGTGGACATGGCTTGTGGATATAATAAAGGTATGGTCAATTTGCATAGTACTATTTTATTAGATAGGATATTAAATAGTGTTAAGAGGATTAAAGTATTAAAATACAGCACTGAGTAACATATAGATAGTTACTGCTAAAGTAAGTCAGCACTAGTAGGGCAAAGTCAGTGGTTGGCAAACTCATTAATCAACAGAGCCAAATATCAACAGTACAACGATTGAAATTTCTTTTGAGAGCCAAATGTTTTAAACTTAAACTTCTTCTAAGGCCACTTCTTCCAAATAAACTCGCCCAGGCCGAGGTATTTTGTGGAAGAGCCACACTCAAGGGGCCGAAGAGCTGCATGTAGCTCATGAGCCTCAGTTTGCCGACCTCGGGGCTAAGGGAACAAAGAGAAGAGATTGGGTTTTTAGCACCTGGGAGTTTATATAGAGCCTTACAGAGCTGGGACACAGACCTCTGGGCGGGTATCTCAGGAGCTGGAAAAGTTCTTGGTGGAGCTGTGAATAAGAATGAGGCTGAAACTGGTTTGGCTCAGTGGAAAGAACATCTTCTCTGGGAATTATTAATGCCTTCTTAGAAATCAGTCAAATTTTCACTGTATATTCTCAAACCTCAGGATTCAACTGCAAAACAACCAGCTTTATATAAGGTGACATGCTTACATAAAAAGTAAGGGAAAATAAGTCCAGCATTTAAATTCTCATTTCATAATTGCCCATGAGGCCTTAGTGATCTTTCGTTCACTATCCATTTTATGTGACCTTTGCCTCAGGCAGAACCTTGGATGATTAGGATTCATTACCTGTTGGAGAGATCCAAAAAAAAAACAATTCCTAAAGAATCTAGAACCTCAGTGTTTTCTTTGGTATACTTTTCCATTAACTTTCACTATTTGATGTATAAATACTAAAGGAACCTCAGGGAATCAACTTGGTTCCAGATATAGTCTCCCAATTTCTTTATGATCATTTCAACATCCAACTTTGATTCCAAGATAAATTATTCTTGATTTAGAGAAAATAATGTAATTAATTTATCTCTGATTAAAGCTTCATTGTACCTTCTTCCAATTGCTGCAATCAAGTATTATAAAGTAATTTAATAACCAACACATATGTGAAACATAATTAAAATTTTCGATATTTTTATTTATTTTATATTATGTTAATGTGTATTTTATTAAAATATATTCAATTTTTATTTTTTAAATGCAATTACACTTAATTTTTGAAAAAGCTTATATCATTGTGATTGATTACAATTTGAGATCATGAAAGAAATAGAAGTTACATAAATGTAGCTCAAAAAATGCTGAAAAGAAAAAAGAAAACTTTCCAATTGATCTGCTTAAATTTTTAAATATACTAAGAATAAAACTGAGTTAACTTCTATGAAATATGACATACTAAATCCATAAATGGGACAATACTAAATATTTAATGATGCTTTAGTTTCTATTTTTTTAAATAAATCTTTATTGTTCGGATTATTACAATTGTAAGGGCAGTGGGTGGAGTGGGGAACAGGTAGAAGGGAGCTAGGAGAAGAGGGGGAAAAGATGCTTTAGTTTCTAATCAAAATAATAAAAATTAATGTAAAATTATAAAAACTTATCATCTAATTTTCAGCTTAAGTAGATCTGATAAAATCAGACATATAATCTACTGGATGATTAATTGGTGATCAAGATTATGAAAATAGAAAGTAGAGTTACTGATACCAAATTTTCATTTTATAACCAACAAATGCAACCCTGGACAGCTTGTTAGAATATTAAAAAATATATATTTATGAAGTTGGTAAATTAGTCAAGAAAATAGAAAAGTTCTTGATCATTGTTTATTGGATGGTAATTCTAGAAATTATAATAATATCATTCTGAGAGCATGATAATATTTGTAACAAAACATAATCCTACTTAATTTTATTATTACAGTTATCTTTTCTATTATCCTAGCAGAATATTTATATTTAACTTTATGTCAAAATTATTTCAAACAGATAAAAACTGTAGAAATGGGCTTTCTAAAAATTGTGGTAAAATAAAACAAAATGTGCCATTTTATTATCTTTGAGTATAGCTTAGAGTTACTATATACATTTACATTATTGCACAACCACTATTATCCATTTCTAAAATTTACATCATCCTAAACTGAAACTGTATACAAATATCAATAGCTACCTATTCTTTCCTCACTCCAGACAATTAGGTTTTTAGATTCTACTTTAACATTTTTCACAACCAATTTTCAAGATCAACTTTGGAGCCTGACTTATGATTTAAAACATCTATAAACTGGCAAATAAAAGAATAAAATAGGAAATGTGACACAGAACACACATACAATCAATTATTAGGAGGCAGGCAGGGAGAAGGAGGGAGATTGAATAAATAGTAAAGAATCAATAACATTTAATACAGACAAGTAATTATCAATATAGAACATACCAATGCTGCTCTTAAAACATTACTAATGTTCTTTCAATATTGAGCTGAGCACAATAGTGCTTTTATGGTAATAGCAGTACATTATTTTTTAAAACAATGGAAAATCACTAGATTTAATAACAGAGATTTACCAATATAATGGTAAAATAACCAAAAATGAAGACAGGTAAAATATTAAATAGATTATTACTATTTTGGATAAATAATTCAGAATAATATCATTAGTATGCTAGTAAAGGCTATTAAAACCAGAAAATGTCATCATAGCTAAAATAAAAGAAATGATACATTGGTGAACTAATTTGTAAGGAACAAAAATCATATTAAAAACATATTTATTACACAAAAATCATATTAAAAACTTATATTTATTAAAGTACTAGATAAAAATATAGAAATCAAAGTTAAAGATATTTTTATTGCTTTTCTACTTGATATAAAAAGATTATTTTGAATGAAATACAGAACTGAGAAAATAGTTTTCAATTTTAGGCATTGAGTTCAAAGATATTTGCATAATAGTTCAAAGAAAGGGGTCTTCAAGCCAGTACTTTGGCTAAAACTCTAGGTTTATGTGCCAAGCAAGGCTTATAGTGTGAAATAGTAACAAGGAAATAGGGTCTCAGTGGTGCCAATAGCAATAATGATATTTGAAACAAAGATTATATGACATTTACTGATCGGCCCAAAGGTGAAATAGCTTAATAAAACATGTTCTCATTTGATTTTACAATGATGATGAGACACATTAGAGGATGCTGACTAAATTTTATTAATGTCATCATAATTAATGTAGACAAGACAAAATTCATTAGGAGAATTAAAGAAATAAGCTAAAGTTCTTCAAATTATGATTGAATCATGTTTTTTGGTAGAAATAAAATTAATTTTTGACTTGAGCTACAAAGAGCAATTTGGTATGAATTATTAATACTATTGATCATGATAGAGTAGCTTATAAAACTAATTTAAACTTGATCACTTTAAATTTTTTAAATGTTTTTTATTTAGGGAATTTTTCTCAATTGAAATGAATTTTACATGAGATATAACATTCTAATAAAATTTAAGGAAATTATATATTATAACATTTAAATTTTGAATTTAAATTCTATAGAGACTTTTCTGAATATTACAGATCAAGATTTAATCTTGAATTAAGGTATACATGGCCAAATTGAGCAATATATTGTTATTTATTCATGCTACTGTCATAGCATTAAAATATTAAAAAAATCTATCTTAATACATACTGTGTGTATTTATGTACTGTTTAAGCAGTAAAAATTGTGATGTGCCAGTAAACTACAAAATAAAGTAAAATAGTTTGTAGTATTTTCTCTATGATAATTTATGAGATTCCATTACAATATATAAACATAGTATTGTATTTATTGTTTATGTTATATTTAAATATGGCTTTAAGAATTTTATCTCTTTCACTACTGTCTCAGACAAGATAAAATTCTCTAAATTGAAATTAATAAATTAAAGAAATATAAGAATTATATGCTTCAACAAATGTTTAACAAAAAATATGAACATCTTAATTACAACTTAGTTGGTGATTATACTAAAATAAAGACAAGAAAATAAAATTTTATGAAAGAAATACATGCAATGTAAGAATTTTACATGAATTTATTACTTATGGAAACTTAACCAACCTATCATCAGACCACCCATCAGTAATAAACTATAATAACAGAATTCAACTGTCTTTGTGATTTTACTGTCTTTTATTGATTAAATAGAAGTAATAGCTCTACATTGGTTATCAACTTTGTATAAAGGTACACTTGCTAAGGTTGGGGAAACTAAAAAGCATCCCGAAGAGTCCTCAGGTAGCATTGAAAAGTAAGGGATAGGCAGGAGGTAAAAGCAGGCACAACCAGTGGACCAAACACAAAACACGCAGGCCATTGAAGTCCAATTTTGGGGGCATGGATTACTCTCACCAGCTTTCAGATTATTGCTGGCATTGAAGCTAACAAGTATAAATGAAATAGCTGATGCTAATCACTTTTGGAGACTCGCTGGGAAGCAACCTCATTGTAGCCCAGGAAAGACCTAAGGCCAAGGGTTGGGGAGCATTCAGAATAAAGCCCTAGAAGAATTCTTCTACAAGTAATTGATGGAGATTATTAGTTTTAAATTAATTAGAAATGTGAAAAAAGAAAGTGAGAAAATAACATTATATAAGTATAAGTCTGATTATTAGATAAATTTAGTCTGTGTGGCTCCAGTTTAGGATAGTTTTCTTCCTTCCTTCCTTTCTTTCTTTCTTTCTTTCTTTCTTTCTTTCTTTCTTTCTTTCTTTCTTTCTTTTTTCTTTCTTTTAAGTCTTTATTCTCAAAAGTATTACATATGCCCCTCTTTTCCACCCTCATTGACCTCTTTTAGCCCCCCAACCCCCTCCTCAGATAGATCAGTTTTCAAATAACTGTCACAGCTCAGTAGAGATACAAGAAATAGAATTAAACCTAGGCCCTTAATAGGAGTCAAGGACATGAAATATAGCACCTGAGGCCAAACTTATCTGGGTTTCTGAGTTTCATTCCTATACACTGGATATCTACATTCATGTCAAGTTTTAAATTTTATTTCTAAATAATCTATACTAATAAAAAGCTAATATGCTAATTAGACCAGGAGACCTTCCGAGAGACCTTCCAGACATCCTTCTGGACAAAGCCATGGTGGTGAGGTTGATAGGAGCAATTATGCCAGGAGGGGAGAGCAGTTGAGGATGATCAGGCTGGTGTGAGGTGACAGTTGAGGGGAAAAAGCAGGCTGTCAGGGAGGCCAGTTGGGGGTGATCTGGCTAGCAAGACTAGGGGACAGTTGGGGGCCAGAAAGCTAGAAGGCAGAGTGATTAGGGATGATCAGGCAGGCAGATGAGCAGTTAGGAGCCAGCAGTCCCAGATTGAGAGAGGATGTCCAACTGCTGTTGGACATCCCCTGGGGGGTCCCAGATTGGAAAGGATGCAGGCTGGGCTGGGGGACATCCCCCCATCCATGCAAGAATTTCGTGCACCAGGCCACTAGTGTTTTATAAAACTGCATGCATTTAATCACTTTTCTTTAAGATAAAGTCTCACTTAGAAACTCTACAGTTCATTTGAAAAGATATTAAGAAGATTATTCAGTATTCAGAATTTGCACTTTAAAAAATGAAAAGGAGTCTTCATTTGAAAATTGAAAGTTTCATTGTTTGAGTTTGTAAAAGCCCTTCTCCTCTGAGCATGTGTTTTGGAACAGTTATATGGCTTATATCTTCCTCTGAGTATTCACCTATATTTGTTCCCATTTCCTCCTTTTGCATGTGTCAAGAAAATACATTCAACAATGAAATCCTCCAGATGCTAGTAAAGATCACACAAGTTGGCATTCAAATTTGCTAGAGAAATATCTGGTTTTTGAGTAATTAAACCAAAGTTAGTTAACTCACATGCTTTGTTATTTTCTTTCCCTGTTTTAGGTATGATTCCCACATTTGGGAGAGCTTTAAGAAAAAATTTTCATATCTTCCCTGTTATGAAATGTGGGTAAAGATATCTCTTTTAACATGTCCAAAATTTTTTGTTTTATTTGAAGAATGGGCATTCATTTTTTTCTCTTTAGGAGTATTTTCATTTCCATTTCATAGAAGAAATTTGCCAGCATCAAAACTACTGACTCAGTGAGATGCAGTCAAATGCAGACAAAAATGCAAAAATATTTGCCCAGCTGATGTGGCTCAGTAATTAAGCATCAACCTCTGAACCAGGAGGTCACCATTCACAGTTGGGGCAAATGCCCAGGTTACAGGCTCAATTCCCAGTGTGGATGTGCAGGAGGCAGCTGATCAAGATTCCTTTTCATCACTGATGTTCTTATCTCTCTCTTTCCCTCTCCCTTCTTCTCTGGAATTAAGATATAGATATAGATATAGATATAGATATAGATATAGATATAGATATAGATATAGATATAGATATATATTTTTAATGCAAATATATTTAAAAGGCCATATGCTTTCAATGAGTTATTAGGTGGAAGATCTGAGCCTTAGGGTTTTTGTTACCTGAAGACATTTTTACTCTAAAAGAAAAAGGGAAACAGAACAATAATTTTCCTCTTTTAAAGAACTCCAAATATAAAGCAATTCTTATAATTTATTATATTCTTGAAAGTTGCAAATAGATATGGCATAAAGAACTGAGAAGCATACCACTCCTCAGTCCAGTTTCTTTCTCAATGATCCCACCGGAGGCAAACCTTTCTGAGGGGAGGATGTGATTCAATGGTGTGATAACATGTAACCAACAGTGAACACAATATTCCAACTAGATATGTGATCTTTATAAGTGACAAAAAAGAAAAAAACAAACAAACCCCAGCTCTCTAGGAGGGTGTCTGAACCAGAATTGGAGGTTAATAAAAGAGCAAGAAAAGGCAGAATAGTTTGGTTGCTTCAGACATATAAAAACATTATTTTAAAAAAAATGAGAATCCAGGCTAGAGAACTCCCCTGGCAAGGCAGTGATATATTGGGAATTAAAAATAATAACAAAGTAATTATAATGCTGTAATAAATAGCATTTTTATTACTCAGACTTTGTCAACAAGTTATTCATTAAAATTTATGTTTTAAAATGCTGAACTCTGATAAAAAGTTGCTCAGAGAGAAATATATTTCATTAGTGAGTTAAAATTTGCCCCCAGCTCAGCTCCACTTCACCTTAATTTTTCTACCTTTTTAATTCTGCTTAATATTGATAGATGCCTTCCTTGTCTATGTTCCCCTTCTATCCTTTCTATTTCCTGCTAACTGCCCACTTATACCTCATTCTGAATCTTAGGTAACATATTCTTCCTCTCTTCTATAATACATTCCTTTCCAGGCCTCATCCTGACCCCAGTTACATGGACTTCTGTAATGCGATTTACATCTCTTGTTCATCTCCTCTTGTATGTGGTTGTCTCTGAAGTGGGAGTTAGTCCTTTAATCCAACTTGCTTATCATTTTCTGCAGCAAAATTCCTAGTCAATTCCCAAAAGGTTTACTTCTCAAAGATAGGTTTCAGATCCTCTGATTCTGAGGATTTAAGCAGGAAGCATTTAGGTTAAACTCTCAATTACCATAACAAGGGGCACAGGTCCTGTCCTTAATCTTAAATCAGGCCTACATGGCACCCCTCCTCCCTTCACATTCCCCTGCCCCTAGTGTGTGCTAAAGTGCCTCCCTAGAAGATCACTGGGTTCTATAATTAGACTGTCTGAGTGGGAAAGCCTGGCATTAGAATTCTGGATCTGCTGCTCCCTAGATGTGTGACCCTGGGCAAGGCAGTCATCATTTCTGTGCCTCAGTTTCCTTACATGTGGAAAGGAAACAGGAATAGCACCTTCTTCATTTAGCTGCTGGGAGGTCTGAGCATGGTAATTAGTTAGTGGCACCTAGGAAGCATTAAACCATTATTAGCTATTATTTGATCTGAAGGATAGATAAACTAGAAACACCTAAAGGTTCCATTTCAGTTGAGCCCTCCAATTCCCCCTCTTGCCTCTCCTTTAAATCACTTATCCTTTTTTTTTTTTTAATATATTTTATTGATTTTTCACAGAGAGGAAGAGAGAGGGATAGAGAGTTAGAAACATCGATGAGAGAGAATCATTGATCAGCTGCCTCTTGCACACCCCCCACCGGGGACATGCCCACAACCAAGGTACATGCCCTTGACTGGAATCAAACCCAGGACCCTTCAGTCCCCAGGCCGACGCTCTATCCACCGAGCCAAACCGGTCCCTGCTAAATCACTTATCCTTAATCTCAAGTATTACTTAGCCCTTTAAAATGTTGCAATGCAGCTGCTCCCAGAAATCTTTTGTAATACATAGGCCCAGTGCATGAAGATTCATGCGCTGGAGAGGGGGCTCCTCAGCCCAGCTTGCCCCCTCTCAAAGTCTAGTAGCCCTCGATCAGAAGAAGGTGAAGCCCCATCATACCTCTGCTGTTGCCACTGCCAGCAGCACAAACTTAAGCTTTAGCCAGCCCTGGTTACCTGAGCCTCAGGCTGGCCCTTGGTGACTGAGCAGTCACCATCTGAGGCTTGCCTACACCTCAGGACCACCCTGGGCTGCTGGTGGGCTGAGGGGACTGAGGGACTCTGAAGGCAGGTGTGTGGGAGTGGCTGGGTCCACCTTGGGGCAGGCTCGGCCTTGCTGCATGCCGGTAACCCAAGCAGGGCTGAGGGGAGTGGGCACCACCATCTTGTGGCTATGGGCACCACCATCTTTGAGGGCAGGGCAGTCAATTAGCATATTCCTTCCTTATTGTCTGTGGGCACCACCCTCTTTGTGACAGCGTGAGGGTAAATTAGCATAGTCCCTCTTCATTAGATAAGATAGATATATATATATATATATACATATATATATATATATATATATATATATATATATCTCCCTAATATGCAAATAGATCAAACAACTGGTTGCTATGACATATGCTGACCACCAGAGAAAGCATGTGGAATGTGGCTAGTGTCAGCAGAAGGTGGCAGAGTGTGTAAAATTGCAGGCATTGGCCTGGTGGGATGGTGGAACATGTGAGCAGGGGCACCAGACCAAGGCGGGGCATGGGTCCCTGTCATTGGGGTGTACCTCTGCTGGTTGCTGAAAATTCTTTGCTCCCATGTGCCATGGTCCTGCCTGTCACATGTATCCTCAGCCAGTGCCCAGTGCTGGTCCTGATCGCTCGGCACTGTCAGGAGGTGTAAGCGGCAGTTGATAGCCCTGATCACCCCTGAGGGCTTCTTCACTTCCCCATGCTCCTGAGGGGCAATCAGGGCAGCAGCCACCAATCACACCCACTGACAGCACTGGCCCTGCTTGCACGCACTGCTGGTGCTGGTCCCAGTCACTCTGTGCCACCAGAGAGTGCAAGCAGGGCAGGTGCCATCAGTGCATAGGTGGCAGTGGGGAAAGTGGAGCTGCTGGCAGACAGGGAACTAGAGCCACAGCAAGAGGGGCTGGTAGGGGGTGCAGAGGATGGGCTGACCTGTGCCCACCACAGCCTTGTGGCCTACAGTTCCTTTCAAGGTGCACAAAATTCATGCATGGGGTCCCTCAGCCCAACCTGTACCCTCTACAATCCAGTAACTCTCAGGAGATGGATGGCTTAAGCCCACTCCCCATGCCCTGTTGTCCGCTCTCTACCTGCCCCTGCCATGTGCCATGCAAAAGAAGCTCCAATACTCTGCAGTGTGCTCCGTCTACTAGGCCTGGGGGCTTCACTGACACTGACACACTAAGGAAGCCCCCAAGCCCTGCTGTCCAGGTTCTGTCTGCCCTGTCTGGGGGCAGATCCAGCCTCCTTGCTTGGTCCCCACAATTCCCAGAGGGGGCTGACAGGCCCAGACACTGCAGTAGTAGTGGAGCGAGGAGGCTGGATCCACACTCTCCAACGGTGGATCCAGTCTCGCTGCTCCAGAGGACAGTCCTGGACATTCCAGCAGTGGAGCTGAGGGGACTGGGCACTGCCATCTTGTGGCGATGGGGGCCGCCATATTTGTTACAGAGTGATGGTTAATTTGCATATTACTCTTTTATTAGATAGGATTTGTATGCATTACATACTTTAACATGCATTACAATTGTCCTATAATCATTTTATATATTAGTCCTTTGTGCCTCAATTATATTTTACCTTTCTATTCAATATTCTATTCACAGACTGTCCCTAATAATAACATAATAATCCTTTCTAAAAACTCTTTCTTACTATGTGCCAGGTGCTATTATACTGGACATCACACTGAATCTTCACAATGACCTGTGAGATGAACATGATTATTCCACACTTAGGAGTAAATGGAAACATGGAGACTTTAAATACTTTGCACAAGAAGGACTTAAACCTTTCCTTAATCTTTTTTTCTCCTACAGTGAGTTCACCTAAGGTACTTAGAAAGTACTTCTAAACTAAAGGAGTGACTAATTTGAATGCTGTCATGAGCTATCATGATTTTCTCTTGGACAAAGTCTGGATAATTAAATTTTAAAAGTTTGTGTACTTGTAAGAGTATACGTTTTAGATTCTGACTAACTTGAGGTTAATTCCTGGCTCCAACAATTTCTGATGCACAGGTTTGGGCAAGTAATCTAATCTCACTAAATCTCAATTTTCTCATTTATAAAACAGGGTGCTTTCAACCTTAGAGTGTTTTTCTTTTTTTAGGGAGTAAGTGGAATAACATTTATACAGCACATAGCATGGTGCTTTAAGAGGGCTCAAGGTATGTGTGAAAAAAATCCATGGGAGACTTAAGGGTGAATTCATCTTTAAAATGAATAACTATTTTTTTTTTTAAAGCAGAGATTGAAAGGGCAAATGGGATGGGTTGTGGAGGGTAGGTTTAGTATAGGGGGCCAGTAAAGGATGTGGGAAAATTTGACAAAATTCAGTTTCAACTTCAAAAAAACAATTTTGCTTCTGAATTAAAACATTAACACAATTTAGCATTTGTTTGGATGTTCTCAAGGAAACCTAATAATTCATTCCATAATTATAGTTGTGTAAAGTTGTCCTAGCAATACTCTATTTGATTTATCTTATTTATATATTCTTTCGCTCAATGTACACAGTTTATCTTGAAGAGCCAACAGGTTTCACAACTCAGACAAATAGTCCTCCGCATGCTTCCTGTAAGTTTTGAGCCCTGATTTCTATATGATGAGTCATACTGAATAAAGGAGTCTGATCAAAATAACAAACTGAAAATCATGGAGAAGCAAATAAATTTTGAGCTCCTAAGCAAACATAAACTTAGTTCTGGTGATTCTCAGATGATGTTTTTCTCACCAAATTCATTCTAAATTTATGAGTCACTAATGTGGCAAAATTTGAGAATACAAATTTCATAATTACATAATCTCATAACAATCTCATAATGAGAATACAATTCTCATAATTACATCCTATATAAATAAAAAGGTAATATGCAAATTGACCTTCATACCCTCGCACAAGATGGCAGCCCCCATGTGGTCAGAAGATGGCCAATGCAAGTTGGAGGAAAGTTGTGGGTGATCATGCCAGCAGGGGAGGGCAGTTGGGAAGGACAGGCCTGCAGGAGAGGGTAGTTGGAGAAAACCAAGCCTGCAGAGAAGGGCAATTGGGGGGATCAGGCCTGCAGGGAAGGGCAGTTGGGAAGATCAGGCCAGCAGGGGAGGGTAGTTGGGGGCAACCAGGCCAGCAGGGAAGGACAGTTGGGGGCAATTGGGATGGCAGGGGAGCAGTTAGGTGTCAATAAGGCTGGCATGGTAGTGGTTAGGGAGGGATCAGGCTGGCAGGCAGGTGAGTGGTTGGAAGCCAGCAGTCCTAGATTGTGTGAGGGATGTCCGGAATCGGGCCTAAACCAGCAGTCAGACATCCCCTGAGAGGTTCCAGATTGGAGAGGGTGCAGGCTGGGCTGAAGGATGCACAAATTTATGTACCGGGCCTCAAGTATCTCATAATAATCTCATCATCTTTCTGTTCCAGACTCATATTTAATTTCTTAATTATTTATATACTCGTGTCCCAGTGCACAGAATTCATGTGTGGGTACAGTTCCTAGGCCTGGCCTGAGATCAGGGCCATCTTCCCAGGCTGCCCACAACTGGCTCCATCCCCTGCTGTCACCCACCGCTGGTTCTACATTTGCCATCAAGTGATCAGAGCTTGATGGCCAGGGGAAGGGACCAAGAGGTTGGCTGTTCCCACCTGCTCATAGGCCCCACCACCTCTGCAGATTGCTCTCTGTATGTGGGGCAACTAGGAGCCTTGGCCTAGTGCCATCCATGTCCCCCATCACCTGCCTCTGTTCCCTGTTCACCATCAGGCAATTGGAGCCTACTGGCAGGGGAAAGGGATCCAAAGGGGCAACCAGGTCAGTACCTCAATAGTGACTGGTTCAGTGGTTGTTCTGGTTGTTCTGCCTTTAGGGTCAATTTGCATATTACCCTTTTATTATATAGGAATAGAGGCCTGGTGCATGAATAGAGACTGACTAGCCTGCCCTGATCAGGCCCCAAATCTGGGTGGGTGTTCCCTGCTGGGGGGGCAAGGCTGGCCTGAGTGAGGGGTGCCAGTCATTTGCAGACCCCCATCAAGGTGGGAATCTCTGCTGGGGACAGGGCTGGCCTTAGCAAAGGGCCACAGACAGTTTGGAGGCCAGTCATGCCCCAGATTGGGGTGGGGTACTCACTGGGGGGGCCAGGACAACCTGGGAATGAGGCTGCAGTGTTCTGGTCTCTGGTCATCCCTCTGGTCATTCTGGTCGTGATGGTGTTAAGGTCACTGGTTTTTTATATATATAGATACAGTATACACTGGACATGATTAAATCAAAAGATAATATCACTCCAGTGCCTTTCCAAGCAATTAGGCAAATGAACTTTCATATGTTTTCCATGAAAATAATGAAGATTACATGAATGAAAATCACAATCAAATGACTGACTGATGTACATAATTATTAACCTGTTTTATTTCAATCAATGGCAAGATTATTATATAGCTTGTACAATATAGTTCTTGGGCCTAACAGACTTGTATCATCAGATCTGTGCATTTTCACTTTTGCAAGAGTCTGGAGCATCTACAAGGAGAAAAAGAAATTACTTTTGGTAAGAGTAATATGGTGTTCAGAAAAAGCTGAATGTTTGATACATGTTGTTGATCATCTAAAATTATATATTAAATTGTACTCTTATCAAAATATTAATACTGCTTCATCAAAAAACATGAATTTTTACTCACAAAGGGAAATTTATTTTTCTTTTTTTCCCAAACCGTAGCAGCAATACTTCTATTCTTAAAGATTGTATTCAATTTTGTAATATAGTATTCTTATCTCCTTTCATCACACTGCAATATATTTTTTCATGTGGATAAGACTTATAGGAATATAATATCACTCTTTTTGTTGTAATATTCAGAATAAAGGGTGTTTTGATACATTTCAATATTCTAAAAGTTTATTGCAAGTGTCAAATTTAATGAAAATAAATGTTGTAAAAAAAAAAAGTCAAGCTGAATATATATAAACCCCATATCTTAGAAATATGATTGTTGAATTAAAATAGGGGTGTTATAAAACTTAATTTTCTGGCATCAACTTATTTTCCTGCGATATTTCTCCTTAAAAATTCAACATAAGTAAGAAGCTGATCAATAGAGTATATTGTCATTGCATGCATTTGTGTGTATATATGTATAGTAGTCACTTAATAATTTTAAATAATTGAATTTGAATCCTTAGCATGTGGGAAGATAATATATAAAAACTATTTGATTATACAGCTAAATTGGATTAAAAATATCCTATAAATTCTACCTTGCTGATAGGACATTTTTCAACATTATTTAAACTAGAAAACATTGTGGTGGGGGGGGGAGTTTATACAACTCAAATACTTAGACAAATCTATAGAGAAACCTAAATAATTAAAGATCGCCTTATGAATATTTTATATAAAGCATGATGCAATAGATATTTTTTACTCTGACTTTTTTTTTGCTTTCATTTTTGCATTGCTTACTAACCCTACTTCATGCCTATACTAGATAAACATTGGTTATTCAGAAAATTGTCTTGTGAATGAAGAGAGACTTTATAAAGCTGAACATTTATGTAATCGATGTTTTATTCTTAATCTAGGCATTTTGGTATTATTTAAACATGAATTTAATGGTCAAAGCAAACAAAATATGCGTTTATCTATCATATGGTTTCTTCTCACAGATTAATGCTCTACAGCACTCATCTATCTTAACTCATATAAGACAACATTACAAATAGATTTCACAACACATACCACTCTTTTGGCCTTTTGGCCCTCAAACTTTCTTTGTTAGAGCCACTTTATTACCACACAATTGTCCTATACAACCTATTTCGCAAGAGTTAGGAAATTGTCAAGAATGAACTACTTCAAATTAATGTACTTCCTAAAGCAACCCTCTCACCTTTTTAAGTCTGTTATTTTCTCATCTCCCTCCTCCTCCTCCTTCTTCTCTTTTTTTCATTTTCTTTTTTCTTGTTAAGTCAACTAGATATCCCACTTTATTGATGCTTTCATATGGTCAGTGACACTTTCAACAATACTTCTATTATATGGCACACTTTTTGAAATTCTATTTACATTTTCAGTCATATTTTTATTTGCTTCTTTTTTTTAATTAATTCATTGGAATAACCAGGAACAAAAATCATACTATCATACTATTTGACGTATTGCTTCACTGGAGATTTAATTTTCTATGGTCCCTGCTTTTACATTTGGTTAAGGGTTAAGAGCTCAAAGTGTTATTTCTGACAACATGTTAAATGTTTGAGGTATGGGTGTATACTATTGTAAAACAATGCAATACATGTCTTGTGTCCACATTGACTTTGTAGATGAATTTGCTTTAAAAATTCTGGCACCCAGCACCCCAATATCACTTAACTATGGTAACCTTTTAGTTTTGTTAAAGAGTGTGGCACCTTCATTCTTAGGTATAATCCCAAGCAGATTTTTAGTGACATAAGGAGAATTGATACTCAACCTCTCATGCTATAAGGTCATTTCAAGGAATTAGACTCTGAAGGGTTGTACTGCCAGAAAAGCTAGCTAGTGCCAACAAGTTAAGACACAATCTGATGTTTTCTACATAGTCTGGTATCATATTATAAAAAAGAGTGTTCCTCAAAAATTAAGAAATTATTGAGGTATGTGGCTCTGAGACACGTGATAAACAGGAAGCAATAGGTCATAGCTTGGCATTAGAATTATTACTCTGAGATTTTTTATGATATCCTGATACACCTTAGAGAATTAGATAAATAAAATAATAAAATCATTATTTTATTATTTCATTATCCAATTATTTCATTGGATAATGAAATAATAAAAATACTTTCTGTTCAATAGAGTTAAATGAAGGCCCAAGAAAATGTGTAGAATCAAAGAAGGTATTTATTGTTTACACTCGATGCTTCTGGAATATTGCAAAAGTGTTCTAGAAGAGAGGCACTGTGAAGGGAATGAGCAAGTGAAAGAAAATTGGGAAATGGTATCTTTCAAGCTCTCCTTTATTTCCAAATTTCTATACTTGCCTGGACCATATCCTTAGCATCTGTTAGAGTGCGTAGCTCCACAAAGTTACTTAGACCTGTCCAAATCCCAGAGTAGATGTTTAAATCTTTTTCTATAGCTTCATTTGTGTAAGATTGGACAGGAAGGAAAGAAAAGAGGAAGAGAGGGAGAGGAAAAAAGGAAGGAAGGAAGGAAAGAAGGAAGGAAGGAAGGAAGGAAGAAAGGAAGGGGCAAAATAATGAACAAACTGGTCTTTAATGAAATGTTTTGATGAAAGAATTGAAACCATCAACTATGTTAATGTTGTAGTTTTGCTGTGGATTCACCACCTTCTTATTTCTGTCTTCTTCTGGTCATTTTTCCAACCAAAGAACAATTTTCCAGAAATAAAAATTGGTGTGCTCTTTCAAACTATTCCTATGATTGAAGGTACATAAGTAATTTTAAATTTATCTTTAGAGCAGTTTTAATATCTTATTATTCACTTATTTTTTTACAGAGCTGATGGCAGAAATTATTTGGGAGAATTATAACATCTTCTATTCATATTGCATGATCAATTTGGCAAAACTTTGCTTTTACCATCCTGTACTCAATTTTACTGATAGTGTACCCAGAATGCATTCATATTTAGTCATATTTTGCCTTTCTGTGGTCCTTTTCTTTTAAGAGACTTTACCCATTCATTCAACAAAATGTCTTGAGTATCTATGAATCTGATGTATGGCCACAATTATCCACCTCCTGGGGGCTCTACCAATGAGTCAGACAGCCCTGGTCTCAGAGACTTAAAAGACAAAGCCAATGGCACAAAGAGATTCAAGACATAAATATCTAATTTTTATGAAATCTTTTCAGTAACTCGCCTAAATGGGAGTTAATCACATATAATATGTTTTCTTTAAAAGCACCATAGGTAAGCAATTAAAAAAATAAGCCTGTCATTTTGTTAAAATAGGAAAAAAATAATTTTTATAAACTTTTCAACTTTGTTTCCCATGTGAATAAATTTTTGTTTGTTTGCTTTTCATTTTTCAACTTGGTAAATGTCTATAATGTTAATTGGGCCATTTGTCAGTTGTCAGCATGTTAGTTTTTTCCCCAAATTTAAATTCTGTTCTCAGCATCCATTTTTCATATTAGTTAATATTACAGAGTGCACCCTTTTAAACTGTGTGCCCTACATACAAAGCCATTTAGCATAAATAATAGCTGAAACCTGGAGTAACATTAAGTTGTTCAACTGATGGGACTGAGTCCTATGAAAACAAGATGTAGGCCAATTTACACAAGTTTGTTTTGGCCAATCCTGAAGCAAATAAAGATATTTTTAGAGAATGAACATTATCAATATCATCTGCAGTAAAGATTGGTAATATTGTAGCTTCTTAAATTACCAGGTGCCCTTGGCCTAAATTTTATTGGATTAAGTAGCATTTAAGAAAAAATGTATGTATCTATTTTACATCTCTTTTATGGCATTTCACAACTGCTAGCACTTTTAAACTCTCGAGTGACCCAAAGGAAAAGCATTACAACTATGAAGGACTCAAAAGCAATTTTGGGGAAAATGTTATTTGAAGTCCCTGAGGCTGCTAAAGGTCAAACACATGGAAGTTTATTTTCTGTTTTTACTGACTGTAGTTTTATCCAGACCAATGGTCCTTTCATTTCATGGCATTTCCTCAGTCCATTGCTCCAAATTCTCAGCTCTTACCACAGTCAGGGTGATGGAAGAAATCTGAGCTGCAATTACTGCGAGATCCTATCTGGCAGTTGCCTGGACTGACACAGCTCCTTTCCAAGCAGCTACAAATGTGTTGGACTGCCTTTGACCTTTCTCTCTCAGGGAGCTGCATAGAAGAAACTCTTACTGAACTGTTATTTTTCTCTTAAGTTCCATAGCTTGCAAAGCCTTCTAACTGATCATAGGAGAATACAATAACAAGCAAATGTTTCCAGAAGCGTCTTGGAGACTCCAGATTGCTGCCTCTACATATTTTCTGAGTAGTACAAAACTCTAGTTAGCAGTTATTTCTCTTCCGGAAATCACAGTCTTGCTAGTGAATTTTATCTGATGCAACATAAATTCATGGTTGTACTGCTGTTATCTTGCTGAATAAGGAAGTGTATTGAAAATAATTGGGGTGATGAAAAGTTTCCTTATTTTCTCTTTTTTTTTTTTCCATTCACTTTTTACTATATTTTGTTGTACTTTGTGGCTATAGTGCCTCGTATTGTTTCATTTATGTTGTTTCTCTCGGTGGACTATAAATTCCTCAGACCAGTGAAGAGCATTCATAATTTGTTAAAGCCTTCCTTCATGCTCAACGCAATAAATTCGATGAATAAAGGCTTCCTGAAGTAACCAATTAGTTAGTTAATTCATGACCACTTGCTTTGAAAGAAGTAAACTTTATAATCAGTATCTATAAAATCATTAGTTTAATTTCCCAAATGTTGAAACTATTTTTGAATAAATTCCTCAATACTGTCAAGGTAAAATACTAGTTTATATCCTTCTATGGAGACTAGTATGGAATCTACTTATGTTATTATATATAATATTCATATGTATTGTATATACTAATGCAGAATGGGTCAAAAGTAGATTTACAGTTGTGAGTACACAAAACAGAGTTGATTCTTATATTAATATTTATGAATTATTGTATTATTTTCCATATGAACCACTGTAAACTCACTTTTGCCCCACCTTGTATACAAAGACATAAAATATACATGTACTCATACATATGCTAGAATAGTATCAACTTAGTTATGAAATCATAGAGCATGGAATGAGCCAAGATCTCTATAAGTTGCAAATGTAGAATAGAGTGTGTTGTTGTCAAAGAACCATCCTATATATTCCTATATAATAAAGAGGTAATATACAAATTAACCATCACTCCAACACACAAAATGGCTGCCCACATGTGGTCAAAGATGGCTGCCACCATGTGGACACAAGATGGCCAGAAAGATAGGGCAGTTTGGGGGGACTGAGCCTGCTGGGGAGGGCAGTTGGGAGCAACCAGGCCAGCAGGGGAGGACAGTTAGGGATGACCAGGCCAGCAGGGAAGGGCATTTAGGGCAATGGGGCTTGTAGGGGAGCAGTTAGGTGTTAATCAGGCTGGCAGGGGAGTTGTTAGGGGTAATCAGGCAGGCAGGCAAGCAGTTGGGAGCTAGCAGTACTGGATTGTGAGAGGGATGTCTGATTGTCCATGATTGGGCCTAAAAAGGCAGTCAGACATCCCTCTAGAGGTCCCAGATTGGAGAGGGTGCAGGCTGGGCTGAGGGACACCCCCTCCTCACCCCCAGTGCATGAATTTAATTCACCAGGCCTCTAGTTTTATTCAATATATATAGTCTTCTATCTAATCTTACATTTCTAGGAATTATTAGAAGTTTTAACCTTGAAAAATCTGTGAGAATATATTTGTATATCCATTGAAATCAACTCTTTGATCTAAACAACTAGATAATGGCTTAACTGTCTAGATAGAGTGTAAATTATCAGGAATCTTTATTTATTCTTCCTCAAGAGGAAGGGTCTCTGTTTTGTTTGTTTCTTTAGTCCAAAGACATAGAATAATTGCTTGGTGCATAATATGAACTCAATAAATGTGTTAATTAAATAAGTGAAAGGCTTATGCTTGTGTACAAGAAAGCAAAATGTGATTTTACATGTGATGGAGTTATCTAAGTGAAGGTAAATGGAGTAAAGATCTTAGCAGGGAGAGGAGCATGTACAATGGCCCAGTTGCAGAAGAAATATTGGTCCAGTGCTGGCCATCCTCAGAGTGGCTCAAAAATAGAAAATGGGGAAAGTGATTTGTGATGCCTGGGACATAGAAGATGGTCTTTATCTCTGTAGCAATCAGAAGCATTGCAGGATTTCAGGGAGGGTGGAGGCATGGTATGATTTACATTTTGAGGAAATTATTTTTGTGAAGTTGAGAAAGGTTTAGGGGGCAGCATGAATAGAAACAGGGAGACCAGTAAGTCAACAGTGTGGTACCTCAGGTAAGAGATGATGCCTGCTGCACTAGATGGTAATGGTGAAATGGAAGAAAGCTTATAGTCATGACACAAGGTCACAGCACTGTGCATTTTCTCCATACCATTTAGCAGAGTTTGTAATTGCTCATTATTTTATGACTATTGGTAATGTCTGTCTTTATTAATCTCTGATCTTCATCAAGCTGATACTATGTCTAGTTTGGCTCTCTACTCTACCCCAGTATTCAACATCACCATTGGTACCTAGTAACTGCTCCATAAACATTTGTTGGTTGAATGAAAGTGTATTCAAAATTAACTATCTTATTGCCATACATAACAGTAAAGAGAGATTTTCCTAATAAAACACGTGAAACACTAAATTTTAGAAGTTAAAAAATTTCAAATTACTATAAGAACCTTAAATATATAGGAACCCTACCTAGAGTTTAGTATAATTTACAGCATTTCTAAAAGAAGGTCAGCTTAGGTAATTCCACAGTGAATAGTTATCTCATGAGGCAATTTATCCCATATAGCTGTGCTTTATAATTAATTCTTATAATCAGACAAAAAATCTATATTCTTTTTACTTTTATAATTAAGCCAAGTTCTGAATTTTGGAAGATGATAGAAAAATATCTAATACTTTTATTATTTCCAAAGTTGTTTAAATATTTAAAGATGGCTCTACTGAGTCTGCTCTTTCAAGACTAGATTACCGCAATGGCTTCCAAATGACATGCTTTCTGGATTTTACAATCCTGAATGCCTTTTTCTAAATGCATTCTAGTTTGCCAATGCTCCTAAAATGTATTCCTACCTTTGCATCACATTGCACATGTTCATGTTTTAAATTTATGAGGCAAAAGTTCAAAACAGTGCTGCAATTGTGATTTGACTATATTCTGTGCAATGGATTTAGTGCTTCCCATGATATGAACATCATCTTTAAACAATTTAAAAAACTACAACTGACTAAAGACAAGTCACATACCTAAATTGGAATCTTCTTATTCACAGCTCATGCTTCTATCTATATAATTATTTCCTACCACATGTGAATCTCAAGATTTTCACAGTGTAAGCACGATGATCAGAAAATTAAATGATCTTGCCATAATATATTTCCACTAATAATAATTATCAATATATTTCTAATTTCCAGGCAGAATCTGAGAACACTTTAAGTGCATTTGCACCTTTTAACAAATTAGACTGCTTGCCATCTAAAAGCTTAGATAATGTCATTGCAATTCTTTATGTAAAACATGGTTCATTTAAGGAATGCACATCTGTTTTCTAAAAAACAATTCCAAATTGAGAACCTTGTCAATTTTAGTTAGAATAATAATACAAACCACATTAGCATGGTTATTTTCTTTCATTTAGTAATTACTTTCATAAAAATCTTAAAATATATTTAAAACACATAAAACAAAATTATTAAGGATAGCTACTATTTTCACCATTTTGTAATTTTTCAACCCAGATAAAAATTATTTGTTTTAGTCATTATTTCTGATGTACAAAAATCTAATTACTGTAGGATAATTGAGTAGGTTGTTAATTGTGGAATCTAACTGAATCAGAATCCATTATAAACTATATTATCTATGATTAAATGATAATTACTGCCATAAGTATTATATTATCATAATAAATATGAGAAAATGTTGAGTATTTTTAATTTTAAAATGTATTACTCTGTATATTGTCTTATCAGCTCTTCTAATAAATAAAATAGAACATGCATAATTTTGTAAAGAAATTGGTATAACTAAACATGGAAAAATTGAACCTGCATAAGAAAAATGTATGTCATAATATATAAAACTAATAATTGTTTTAATCAACAATCTTTACTGAGTAACTACTAGATGTAGGTAACCTATATATATATACCTAATATGTGAAGTGTCTGTCCAACTATTGGAATGTCGACCAGTAGTTATAATGCGCACTGATCACCAGTGCTCAGATGCTCCTGGTAGGTTAGCTTGTTCCTGGGGTCCGGCTAATGGGGACTTCATGAGACAGGCTGGACAAGCCCTGGAGCCTTCCCTCGGTTCTCCCTAGCTATGGTCATGCACTGGTGGGGTCCCTCAGCCTAGCCTATGCCCTCTCACTATCTGGGACCTCTTGGGGATGTCAGAGCCTGTTTAGTCTGATTCCCACAGGCAAGGCCAAGGAACCACACCAAATTCGTGCACTGAGCCTCTAGTATGTTAATAAGAAATTTAAGTTAACATCTAGTGTAATATATATTGTATAATTTAATAATAACTAAAACAATATTTACTAATATACGTACATTTTATTTAACAATAGTATTTATTAATAAACTATATATATAACTATATTTACATGTTTCAGTTATTAGTTTTTCAATAATTACTGAATGTAATTAAATTTAGATTCGTATTCAAAGTAGGTTTTTTCAGAATGATAAGACCATGAGGTGTAATAATTCTTGTACAATAAATTAAGTCTCACTTAATAGAATTCAAGAAAAAAAGTACCATCTGGACAGTCACCTAAAAATTAGACCAGATGATTATTTGAGGTTCCATCCATTTATATTAATTTCCATTTCTGGGTAGAAATTTCTATTAGTTGAATAAATTTCCTTTGATTGTGGATAAGGAACAGCCTCTACATACTTCAGAACTAGTCCGGTGGTCTTCTAAGTTTTCCTTCAATACTTAGATACTATGAATTCTAAAAACCTATATACACCTTCATACAAATTTTAGTTGATGCTTAGTGAGAGGAACATATTAGAGTCCTCAAAATAGTGAGAAAAACAGTGAATTCAAAATAGGGTTCCTGATCACCACACCTGTTTCTTCATTCCTCCACCATGTGTTTCTGACATAAAGGAGGCAGGCAGTGGGGGTGGGGTGGGTTATCACAGGCACATGCATTCTTCTCTGCCTTTACAAAGACACTGCTAATGTAAGGCATGTAGATGATTTATCACGTCCTTTTTTTAATGTCTTTTAAAAAAATCATTTTTCTACTCTCTTCACTTTGAAAATATCTTTTTGACGAAAATGAAGCGAAATATTAATTTTATTAAATGAATTAGAATGTGCTGCACCTCCATACTAATTATAATATTAGAACTTTTACTTTTAATCCGTTTGATATATTTGAATATGGCATTTTAAATATTGTACATTACCCACTTAAGCAGACACCCAAGCATGGATGATTAATGTGTGGACTGTAACACCCCATTTATATGAGCACTTAAGCCATTATTATGTATTCTGCTAAATGTATTCCACTGAGGCTGTTATTGTCCGAGCACATTACTTCCCTTAGGGGAGTTCTCACATTCTAATAATTGTCCTTATCATAGCAATTGTGGTAGGATTTTTTCTTCTTCTACCTACAGTTTTATATCTTTTATTAAAACTTTACCCTGAAATGTTCTCCTAATGAAATCTTTTTTAAATAGCATTCACAAAATGATGCCAGTGTTTAACTATAATACTTTTTGTATTGAATAGTTTTGTCAATGACCTAACATTCAATAATTCTATATACTTATGAATTCAGAATAGACTAA
Organism: Pipistrellus kuhlii; assembly: GCF_014108245.1. Taxonomy (NCBI): domain Eukaryota; kingdom Metazoa; phylum Chordata; class Mammalia; order Chiroptera; family Vespertilionidae; genus Pipistrellus; species Pipistrellus kuhlii. Next base: position 139,920,692 of record NW_023425404.1, read on the forward strand.
AGGTGAATTAAAATGATTAAAATTCAGATTCTTAAAATTTAACATTTTCTGTTTAGTTATTGAAGTAGTTCCGGGTTGTCTACTATGTACCAGGCTCTGTGAGAGGCCCCCTGGAGTCAGTGGAGAATAAGGTAGGTCACTGCCTTCCTGGTGCTTTCATTGAGCTGGAGATGACAGGGAAGTCCGGGGGTGAAAGACATAAGAAGGAAAATGCAATGAAGAATGGAAATGGAGGTGGGTGGCCTCCTTGTGGAGCTGGTTATAGATGACCTCTTTAGACACTGGGGCATACGTAAGAAGTTGTAATAGTGAAAGGAAGGGTACCTGCCAATCCTTATTCATCTTTGGCCTGCATGTTTGCGATCCTTTTAATTGAGTCTATCTAATTTCACACATTTTCCTGCTCACCCCTTTTTAAAGAAAAGGGAAACTATTTCTATTCCATTTTCCCCCCTTCTGTTTCCTCTGGTTCTCCTTCTTCAGCCAGATTCTCATTTTTGTCCCTGTGTTATATGGAGAAATATAGCAGTTTTATAACTGAAGATTTACCATGGGAAGCTGTAGAAATGGAAAGTCTGTCAAAAGTTAGAACCGGTTATCATTGACCAGTATATCTAATATAAAAAATCTCATGGGCAAGGAAGGGGTTTCACACCAGAACTGTGGTTTTTACAGGGAAGGAGCATGGGAGTTGAAAGGCCAGAGTGAACACCAGATCCCGGTGATTGAAATGTCAGAACTCCACAAATACTGGGTGAATTAGAGCACATGGGCCTTCTGTGCTTATATGGGTGCAGGTTTTGAATGGATGGATGTCAGGATAGGTACATCCCCAAACCAGCAATTTTCAAGCAGGGAGCTGCAAGGAATTTTAACACATGAATGCCCAACTATTTAGTCAGGGGCACTGACCTCTTTTCTCTTAGATTGTCAAAAAAAAAAAAAAAAAAAAAAGGCAACAGCCAACACAGCAATAGCCATCCAGTGTGAATGAGTCAAATTTATACATAATTTTTGTCAGATCGGCAAAAAAGATATTTTTTGGTGCCCCACAGAATTTTGGCAATTAGTTTATGTGTGTGATGAGGTGAGGAAGGTTGAAAATTGTTTCTCTAAACTAGGGGTGTCAAACTCAATCAGAGAAGGGGCCAAAATCTAAAATCCAGCCTAAATCGCGGGCCGAATGGTTTACTGAACAGTCATAAACTGTCATTGTGATGGAAACGCAGCAGAGTGCAGTGATGACAGCGCGGTGCGGGCCACATTGCAAGGCCTGGCGGGACAGATTTGGCCCGCGGGCCTTGTGTTTGACACATGTGCTCTAAACTATTATCCACATCGATTGCTATAGTATTTTGGGCAATCTCTCTCTGGCAGGGACTGTGCTAGGATCTGGGGATATAAAGCTCAAAACCATGAAAGCAATTTTTAGTGTTTTTGCACTAAAGATGTCAGCACAGATATGCAAATATATAACAAGCCCAGGGTTGGGAGTGGTTATCTCCTCAGGAAAGGGCCAGTGCTTACTTCAGAGACAAGAACTAGGTTGCTTTGATGGATGAGCAGCAATTTAACAGGAAACTCCAAAACAAGTGGACATTTCTCCTCGTGTGAGGTAAGAAGATGTCTTAGGAAGTAAATCAGGAAATTATGCAGGGCTGGGCCAAACAGAAAATCAGAAGAAGACTGAGTTCACACATTGCTTCATCCCTATTCCCCGCCCAGTCTAGCCACTGACTATGCAAAACATAGTTTTGGGGATGGAGGTTTGATCAGAGTTAAAGGGTATAAAGAAGTTGGAGCAGCCGTTAACCAGTTTGGCTCAGAGGATAGAGCATCAGCCTGCGGACTGAAGGGTCCCAGGTTCAATTCCGGTCAAGGGCATGTACCTTGGTTGAGGACAAATCCCCAGTGGGGGATGTGCAGGTGGCAGCTGGTTGGTGTTTCTCTCTCATCGATGTTTCTAACTATCTATCCCTCTCACTTTCTCTCTATAAAAAATCAATAAAATATATCTTAAAAAAAATTTGGGGCAAAATCTTCTACATTTGACCTTGAATGGCAAGAGACATGTAGGTAGAAAAGTCAGGAGTCATGGTATCAACCATGAAATCTACCAGAGACCCAGGAGGGCATGGACTTAAATGAGATGCTTACAAAGGCAAAGCGGCACCATTTGGAAGGAACGGAAACCTACAGTTCTGAAACATGACTATTTGTTTAGTGTTCTGTATTATATTTTATACTTCCTTGTCATATAGCAAAATTACTTTTGAAAATGACATGGTGTCTCAATGATTTTGAGGTAAATATTTTGCCTAAGTCAAAATATTAACCCTAAGAGAGGATATATAGATGGGAACATTAAAAAAATCAAAATTAAGTGGACTCTAGTAATATGTGGGGGCTGGGACTGAGAATGGAAGATTCCGGAATCAGTGTTCAGTAATGTCCTTAAAATATCACCCTGCCTTGAAGTTGGTAGTGCCCTTGTAGAGAAATGATTAAACATTGATATCTTGGCTCTTCTATGAGGTAAACAGACTCAGGAAGGGCTGGAGAGGCCGCGGGCTCCATGATATTGAGGCCCTGTTGTGTAAAAGTCCTACACAGAGGAGCCCACCAGCCAATCAGCAGGTGTGAGACACTCATTCCTGGAGGGGACGGGATAGGTACAAAAAGAAAAAGACTAAAGCAAATGAGACTCATACCAGAACCCATGGCAGTGTGGGGCGAGCTCATCACTGGTCATGCAGAGCTCCGGCATCCGCATCCATGGCCTTATCAAGGCAGGACTTCAAACACAACCTCATCCGTGGTCTAATCACCCAATTCCAGCAAATTCTTCTGATTAGGTGTTCCGAAACCATTTAGTCCCAAAAGGTTCTACACAAGGGTACCGGAGTGTATCCCAGGATGGGAGTCTTCCATGGGAACACAGCAACAGTTTTTGAACCCTGTGGGAAACCAGGGCAACTTTCCAGCCCTGCTTGCTGGCCTCCTGCACTTCTTTGGATTCAAGCACCACCTGAAAGTCATGATGGTTTGAATGCTCAGCTATCTGCATATTGACTTTTCCCCTCCTTTTCTGTAATTTAACAAGAAAGCTTCAAATTTTAGCATGCATTAGAATTGCTGGGCAAATTGACACACACAAAGCATATACTATTCTCTATAACTGATTTAAAGAAATTTTTTCCCAAGGTAAGCGTGCTATAATTATTTTAATTATTCTGACTCTCAAAACTTATTTCAATGGCTCCACTAATTGTATTTGTGCATGTGGTTGCTTATATTATAATGCCATATAGAATGTGACCTATTTTTTATTGTGACATGGATATGGAAACATACCCAAAATAAGAATTATCTTTCAATGATGTTCTGGGACCTGCTATTTAACAGCACAAAAGAAATGGGGGGAAGGGGGGGGAGTCATATTTGAACTAATCCTTTTTACATGAGTCTATTTTAGCATATGTTTGGGAGGTTCCGGCTTTGAGACCTATGATATGAAATGCAGAGAAATGCAACCAGACAAGTTTCTACCAGGAAAAGGGTTCATTTTTTACTCTGCCGCTCAAATCAGCTCCTACATGACATTTATGAATCCTTACGCTTTAAATCAGTGCTGCACAGTGGGGGCGAGGTGGGCAGCTATCAGAATCACCGGGAAGCCTTTTCAAACAGCACCAGCCCTTTTCTCTGCATTGCCTCCCCACACCCCCCCACCTTGAGATTCTGCCTAAGATGTGTCTGTGAACTTGAGGAATACCATCTGTTCGCTTACAAATAGGCATTTTTATCTCCAAAAGAGCAGGTTTCTGCACATGAGCCTCTACCATGCATGGGGGAGAGGGAGCTGAGACATACATCAGTGCCATAATTTTTCAATTGAATGCTGACAGGTTAAAAAATGGATATGTCTATATTTTCTGAGTGATGTATTCAGGTGGTTAGCCCCTCGTACTAATGAGATAAATATTGCTACTCATAGAGGTCAATAAGCATCATTCTGGGAGACTTTCATAAACACAAACATTTGTAGAATTAAGTAAAAAAGTGTGGCAGACTCAGCTCAAATGAACACTATTAGAAAACTGTGGTGGATAACATCAACTTTATGTCACAAAGAGCATTAAAAGCCACTGCTATTATACACACGTTTCCCGTTGTTTAAATTCCTATGACGATTGTGCCGCAGTCCCTGGGGTGTACTTTTTTCCATTTAAAAAACATTGGGAGGATTTGTAGATATTGTTCTGTTCTCCACAGAACTGACCTTCAAGGCCTCCTTTGATTCAAGTTTTGTGAACATAAGGTACAAACGTAAACACTTTTGCTGCTCGCATTTTATTTTTTATGTTGTAATCACATAATTGAATCATTTTGTGCTAGCATGCTTTTGCCAAATATCTGGAATACAAAATATGTTGTGTTTTTAAACTCAGTATTCATTAGTTACATTTTTCAATTCTGTCAATAAAAATGTTAGTATGAACTAAGGTAAAACAAAAGTACTTATGGAATTATAATATTTAAATTATTACAAATATTTTTGAGAGAAGTATTTACTGTATATCTGTAGAATGACTAAAATATTTTTAACACCTTATTTTCAGGAAGATACTTATTTATTGAAATATGTTAAAAACATTTTGAAATAGCTAACATTTATTAATGTTTACTCAATCCCATGCATGGTGAGTAGTGTTTTATGTGAATTAATTGGTTCAACTCTTATAATAGCATGATAATGCAGTTATTATCATATCTAAATTTATACAAGAGTGCTAATGAAAAATTTATCATATTTTCTAATGTCACAAAGTAAGGGATAGAGCAATGATTAGAACCAGGCATTTTTAACTGTTTTGTTGTTAATTTTGACTTGAGAATACAGTTTTATTGATTTCAGAGATGAAAGGAGAGATATATAAACATCAATGATGAGAGAGAATTATTGATTGACTGCATTCCCCACATGTGCCCTGACCAGGAATCCAACCGTGACCTCCTGGTTTATAGGTCAACACTCAACCACTGAGCCATGCTGGCTGGACACAAGGATATTTTTCTACTGATTTTTAGAGAGAATAAGGGAAGGGGAAAGACACAGAGAAAGAAACATCAATGTGAGAGAGACACATTAATTGGTTGCCTCCTGCATGTACCCCAATCAGGAGCCAGGGATCCAGCCTCCAATCAAGGTACGTGTCCTTGATTGTAATAGAACCTGGGATCCTTCAGTCCTCAGGCTGATGCTCTAATATTGAGCCAAACTGGCTAAGGCAAGGATCCAGCAATTTTGCAGTAGAGTATGTGCTTCAAAACTCTTGATCACTGTCCAGGCCCACTGGTTCTCGGTGTCTTATCTGCTGAATGCTGCTTTCCCCACATAACAGAATTCCTAGTCACATCAGTGGCCTCCCAGAGTGGATATTGTGGAAGTTCCCATAGCTTTCAAATCTGTTTGTGTTTTTTCATTCTGGGCATTCTGGGTACCTCACTGACACAAAATTGCCTTCAGAATGTAGGACAGTTTCCCTTTTTAAGTTGTTTTCCACTAATGCCCATGGTGCTGATGTAAGGTGACCTTGCTGTTTCCTCCTTTTATCCATAGGGTTTCTGTATTCCCCTCCCTCACAAGTGGGCCCCATGGAAAACAATGGAAACAAGACTTCTTTGCTCTCTCTTTCTGCTTTTATGCCATAACTTTTAGAGATAGAGGGAGGTTTGCACTTCGGGGCCATTCACTTCCCCATATCTTATCCTCTAAATCAGCAAGTTTAATGGCCTCAATCTTAATTACAAGTGGTATCTTTCTCTACACTATGCAGGCTAGACTTAAATATTTATTGTTTTTTAAATTACAGTTGACATTAAATATTATATTAATTTATTTTTCCAGTAAATTGATATTTTCATTTGCTAAACAGTCTTACCCTTTTTTTAGAAAATAAAAAAGCTTATAAACATTATCTCTTTATGTTCATTAAAGCAGTGATTTTCTTTTTTTTTTTAAATATATTTTTATTGATTTCAGGGAGAAAGGGAGAGGGATAGAGAGATAGAAACATCAATGAGGAGAGAGAATCACCAATCAGCTGACTCCTACATGCCCCTCTCCCCCTTGCTGGGGATCGAGCCCACAAACCAGGCATGTGCCCTGATTGGGAATTGAACCTTTGGCCTCCTGGTTCACAGGCCAATGCTCAACCACTGAACATTGAACAGGGCCTTTTTTTTAATATTATATTAAAGTGTACAGCCTAGTAGTTAGACATCATTGTAACTTACAAAGGGATTTCCCCAATAAGTAAAGTATTCAATTGGCAGGATACATATTTATTACAATATTATTGGTTATATTCCCCATGTGGTACTTTACATCCCTGTGACTATTTTGTAACTACCAATTTGTACTTCTTAATCTTTTCACCTTTTCTATAGAGCCTTTCAATGACCCTCCCATCTGACAACTGTCACTCTGTTTTTTCTATCTGTGAGTTTGTTTCTGCTTTGTTTGTTCATTTATTTATTTAGATTCCACATATCAGTAAATTCATATGGTATTTATCTTTTTCTGTATGAATTATTTCACTTAGCATATACCCTCTATGTCTATGTTGCCACAAAAGGTTAGAGTTCATTCTTTTTATGGCATATCTAAGCTAATTTTACAAGCCAATGTTTGACTACAGACATAGAAATTCCATCTTCCAGTTCAGAAACTACATGTGAATTCTTTCTCTTATGTATTTCTGCTCAACTGAAACCATTGTAATTAGCTAGTTATTAATAATAGGAAAAGAGTGATGGGAAGGCCATACATTATAGGCATAACATTTCACATTCTCCAGGGAACGCTAACTAAGCTAGCCAGATAATGTATTGGACTGGACACTGACTCTGATTCTGTTCCTATGAAAGCCACAGCTATACTGCTTTTATGGCAGGAATAGGAAGAAAGGACCTTGGAAACTCAGGGACTTAATTTCATGCAATATAAGTCACTTATTCTTCTGTGCAAATCTCAGAAAATTCTTTTTATTGGTATATTACAATAATTCCACTCCCATAAGCAACAGATGGGGACCTTTCCCCACAAGTAACATAACCATAGGCATGCCCATTTCCTGCACCTTTTCCTTTATTCCCACTTGATAGATGCCTTGCAATGACTAGGAGAACTATTCTATCTATGAGAAGGCAAAAGAGAAGGGGTCATTGATACATTTAAAAAACACAACTCATTTAGTATATGTTGACCAATAAGTTCACTGTTATTACAAAGTCCAAGGTGTCTGAGACTCAAATTTGAATCACAAATGCCCTGTAAATTAATAGAAGGAAACTATACATTTATCAGCATATCAATAGTAGGTGATACAAAAGCTTGTGGACAACAGGAAAAGACTGAGCACTTCTAACTGTATGGTTCAGGGAAAACTTTATACTGGGCTAGCACCTTTGAACTAGATTTTTAAAAAGTGGTTGGCCTACTTGTGAAAAAGGAAATTTCAGGTAGAGTAACTGTCATTAGAAAATGCAAAAAAACAAAAAACAAACAAACAAACAAAAAAACTTCAAGTTATCAATTTTCCAGGAATAGGCTGTGACCAGCTAAAGACTTTATTCCTGGGAGAATGGCAGTTGGCAATGCCAAGGGCATGGAAGCAGAGGTAAAATTCTAACATCAGTTTTCAGATGTCAACACCATTCCTCAAATAACTTTTATTTTTTAAGGAGGGGAGGGTGGGAGAGGGAGAGAGAGGGAGAGGGGGAAGGAGGAGAGAGAAAGAGAAAGAGAGAAACATCAGTGTGAGAGAGACATGTTGTCTGGTTCCCTCCCTTATGTGTCCTGAGTGGAGGTGGGGAGTGAACCTCAATCCAGGAACCTGGAATCGAACCAGCCACCCTTTCGGTGCTTGGGCCATTGATCCAACCACCAAGGGACACTGGCCAGGGCTCAACAAACTTATTTTAAATATTCTTGGGATGTCTTAGCCTCCACAGGTATTCAAATATCTTGTCTCTAAGTTATTTGGTCCTATCTCCTACAATCACAAATTTGCTCATAGACTCTTCAGAATTTATACCTAGCACAATTTGTGGCCTGCAGCTGGGATACTCAATAAGATGAAAAGTAAACCATTGCATGTAAATGTCCCTGTGTTTTTAAAAAGCAACATGTAAGCAGTCAAAAAAAGTGTTTTTCTTTGACCTCACTAGTGTCCAAAATGTAAAGTGAAATATACCTGGGAGAATAATAATCATTGAAAGATTTTCCTGGCCTTAACAATAGATAAAATAGCAAGTGACAACAGGAAAAAAAAATTTATTAAATTAAAATACACATTAGTGCACTATATCATTGACTCATTTACTATTTTTTTCATTATGCAACCACACTTTAAAAAAATATATATCTTTCTGGATATCAGAGAAGAAGGGAGATGGAGAGATAAAAACAGCAATGATAAGAGAGAATAATTGATCAGCTGCTGCCTCCTGCACACCCCCCAGCAGGGATCAGGCCTACAACCCAGGCATGTGCCCTGAATAGGAATCAAACCATGACTTCCTGGTTCATAAATCAACGCTCAACCACCAAGCGATGTAGGCCAAGCTGTAAACACTATTAGGGTCTTGAGTTAGGCACTGAGGCAGATAATGTTCATGAATAAAATATTACTAAGGTTAAGTTAAAATCCTTCTTGAGAATCTCAAAGTCTAGAGAATAATTACATAAGAACAAGCAAACCAAACATTGCATGGGCTTTCTCCTTGAAAGTACTTGAATTTTAATCTTCTCCTAAATCTTAATGCTGGCTAGCTCACTGAATGCTGCTGTATAATACCAGGCTGTTCTTGCCCAGTGGGGCCATCTGGTGGACAGTGGAGGATGTTGTTGATAATAAAAAACGTTGCTTTCTTGCTGTTCATGCTTTCACTTCTCTTTAGCTTTTGTTCCACATGGTTCTGGTTAAAGTACTTCTGGGCGATTCTGACGTGAATTGTTTTGTTCTTTATTTCTTTCCTTATATTTTTCCTTTGTTTTCCTTAATGCTGTCAGAAATAAATCTATTTCCTTTTCTACCTTTGTTCTTTTTAATTCAATATATTAACCAAAACCCAACCATGATCAAGATAATGCTGATTAGCTCTAGTGCAACATCTATGCTAAAGAAAACAAATCCACTGTTTCCATTTTAAATTATACATGAAGTTGAAGTGGCTCCATTGTTGAGTTATTGCAAATATCATGAAATGAACTTAGAAATACCAATATTTTACATTTTCTTCTTTATTCTACTTTCTATCATAAGCACAAACATCATGTTTTTTATATTTGTTTAATTTGATTATAATTTATGGCTTCATTTCTTAATTGGGTTATATGCTCTGCAATATTATTGTTTCCATATACCAGCTACATGATCAGGAGGATTTTTTAGGCTTGGTTTTAGACCATAGTTTATGGCATGTTTCTATAATATAAAGCACAACACATTTCTAACAATGAACTTATAAATGCATTTCAGAAAAACTGAAAATAAAATATTTGAATATGTCATAACTAATTTGTTTATATATTACAAAAGATTTTTATAAATTATTTCTTTACCTTTAAAACGGTTGTTGATTAACTTTTATGTGCCAGACACAAAGTGTTAAGGACTACAAAAAATAATCTGGTCATGTAACCAAAATGTTGGTGAATCATTATAATATATCAATATTGAACAAACTATTTGAAGTCCCGATTAACACCTGTCATCCCAAGAAATGTATGTGTCCCTCTCAACCTTTATATCTTATGTCTCATTATTTAATGCTTTTAATTAAGTTGAGGGTAGCTTACTGTTACAAGTAGCTTTTCAAGGTTTTATAGTTTATTCTTAATTATATCATGAATATTTAATGTTACAAATTTTTCATCCTGTGTTCTAGAATTAGTAGCCACCATCTCAGTTGAACATTGCAAATACTAGTACATCCCCTTCACTTTTTCCTTTTCCTCATTACATTTAAGCTCTCACTGTTTCTCATCTTGATTATTGAAATAGACTTCATGATTTTTCTTCCAGGTTTAATTCACTTTGCACATTGATGCAAGACATGGTCATGATATAATTTCATTGCCCAAAACCGTTAGGTAGTTTTCTAGTATATACATAATGTGGGATAGGCCACCTAGCAAACCATGAAAGGCCTTTCAAAAATTAGTCCTATTTTACTGTCTAAATTTACCTCTTGGTATTTGCCTGCATCTAGATAAACTTGAGTTCCGATCCCATTCTGACTATAATTTAGTGAGGGAACTTATTTTACTTTTCTGAGCCTTAATTTTCTCACTCATGCTTAAAATGAAGTTAATAATACTTACTTCAAACATAATGCTGTGTTGGAACTGTCATTAGTCAGTCACATATATATGCCTGACTAATGATAGTTCAAAATATTACCAGGTTGAATTGTTTGTAAATTATAATTAGTAATATTATTAAGTATAAAATAAGTAATTTAATATTTGACATACATATTCTATTCTTCTTCCCTGTTTTTGCCTCAGTGGTTTCTTCTGCCTGAAATTCTCTCCTCTCCAACTCAGCAAACAGAAATTCTACTTATCCTTCAAGGACCAGGCTTAATGTAATCTCATTTAAGACTCTGCTGATCAGTTCAATTTAAAATAAATTTAATTGAATTGAACACACCTCTCATAGCCATGTATCCATACTTCTCCCACTGCACTCCCCAGAGTCACCCAATTCAGTTCTGTAATCTGTTTTATTTTCTGCTAGCTTGTTAGCACTACAGGGGAGATTAGCATTTGATTTATCTTGAGCTTAATCTGAGGACATGATTTCTCACACTATGCATACCAGACACTTCTTACTGTGATAATGCTACATTAAAAATCACCCAGAACTCAGTGTCTGAACACAACAAGCATTTTGTTTTTACTCATGGGTCACTGGGTCTGCTGCAGTTCAGTTAAGCTGGGCTGGACCCAGGCTCTGGACCCCAGACAGTAGACACCAGGCTTCAGGCTGTACGTCTCTCCATGCATGTCTCCTTCACCTTGGACTGATGGCTCTTTGGAGAATGTTCTCATGATTACTGGCAGGAGCATGAAAACAGATGCAGTGGAAGGAACTGGCACACTGTAGCATCTTCTCACATTCATTAACTAAAGCAACCATCAATGAGGCAGTGAACTCCATTCCACCTGTAGTGAGTAGGATTACAATTGCAAAAAGCAATTCTGTTAACAAGGAAAAAGTAGGGCCAGGCATAATGCAATCTAGCTCACTATAGTTTCTTTGGTACTCATTTTTAAGGACAGAAATTCCCTGTAATGGACTTTGAAAAAGGGGGCCTAAGACAGCAAGAATTTTGAACAGGATTTTAGGACAGTAAACTCACAGGATTTGTATATTAGAAGGTCATTCTGGGGTATGTGGAGAGTATGGATTGGAATGTGAGAGCAGACTGGTTACTAAGGAAAAATTATGAGATACCATGTGGAACATGCCAATGTACTGTGTGTCTGTGGGAATGGAGATTATGGGATAGATCATGGAGATCTTTAAGTAGTAAAATTGCATGGGTTTAGTACTTGAGTAGGTGGTGTGAGCAAAAGTAAAGGAGATATGGAGAACAGCACCAAGTTTATGGTAGGATGGTATAATTCACATCATTAATGTTATTCTTTAGATGATTATGTAAATTAAGTAAAATGAGCAATATAGAACATACTTCATTCATAATAATTTCCTAAGTGTTGACACATTATAAAGCATTTTCAGACACATTTCATTTTTAGGGCAATGTTATGTGTCCATATTGTTCAGTGTAAAGAAGTTACAGGAATATCTGAGAAATAAATGAGATAAATATAGACTTAAATCTATATTTACTGATTCAGAATCACCCACCATTATATAGACTAGAGTATTTTTGTTCAATTTGTAACATGAAAAAAATGACTTTGGTCCAATTGGCAATTAAATTTAAAATAAAATGAGGTATTTGAAAAGGTCTCATACATAATAATTATAATATCTACTCCCAGTAATTTTCTTCAAATTACATATTCTATTATTTTGTTGAGCCTTTCATTGTTTTCTTCATCTTATAGCAATTACATCATCTTACACAAATGAAGAAATCACAATAAACTTTATTCCCTTCTTTTCATTTATTTCTTTTTTTGTTCTCTTTTCCCTTCTTTCCTTCCCTTGATCTTTCCTCCTTTCTTCCTTCTCAGTCTTTCACGTCATCTTTCATTTCTTCCTTTTCAGTCTTTCATGTCATCTTTCATTATTTATGGCTTTCTTCCTATTTTGCAAATACAATATTATCTCTATGCCCCAACTATAGAGAAGACCCTATCTCAGTGCTAGACACTTCCCAAAAGTTCAATATACATTAGTGAACTAAAGAATATAGTCTACTCCATCCTTTCATTTTGCAGTGAGATAGAAAAACACTCCTTCTTTTTACTCATGTAAAGAGAGAATTATTTTCCGTCTACCACTCTCTCTCTCAATATACAGTCACCTCATGTCTTCATAGCTTTCTCTTTGTAGCTTCCTCTTGTCCCTTCTCTAAGACAGAATTGTGTCCAAAATACGTGCTCCAGCCAGCATTCACACATTCTTTATTTTATTCACCACAGTTGACTGGTCTAGGATGGCCATTTGACAAGCTATCAAGGATGGCTTGGGCTGTTTTTGGAAGGTGCCTAAGGTGGCTGAAGCCCCTTGGGCCTGTTGCTCCTTCTTTCTGCCTGGAACGTGCAACATGATGCCTGGAAGTGGAAAAGCCATCAAGCCACTGAGAGAATGAAAGCCACACATTATGGGACAAGGAACTAAGGCATGAAAAGAGCATAAGTGAGCTGCTCTTGGTCCATAATGGCCCTGCACTGCCTACTTCTAGACTTTTTATTGTTAGAGATAAATATACCCTTTGTGGGAAGCTTAGCATTACTAATACACAAGTGCTTAACTCTTACTCTTAGGTGATTTTCTTCTCAGATATCATTTTTTAAACTTTTCTCTTATCCATGTGTTTCCATAACATCTTGTCCTTTATGTGGAATCCTTTTGTTTATCCATCTTTATTGTTGTTAGTCTACAAGCCTTTGGAGCTCAAGGACTGTTACTCATGAGTACTCTTCTCCAGGGATTCTGGAATGTATGCACAATAGAATAGGGGCTGAGTAAAAGTTTTGAAAATTAAATTGAATTGAGATAAGTTGAATTGAGTTGAGTTGAATTGAATGTATTTAATTTTCCATGGCATGGGACAAAATAATCTACAGTCCTCCTTAACCAATTCATTTGCTGCAGTGATGTGCTGTCACACAAAACTCAAACCTGGAGAAAACTCATTCTGCCTCAACACCATGGAATAAACATATTTGCCAGCCCTACATCCATTCTTTTGGTTTCTATTCCTCCTCTTCACCATATTGATTTTACTTTGAGGGAAGCTGTTCTTGCCACTCTCTATTCCAGTTTCCACTTGCAGAAATGGCACATGATCCAGACCTTGCCATAGAGTATATTCCAACTATTTGGCCATGGTAAGGGTACGCAACCCAAGACAAGCCAAGAACATAATTCTGGAATTGTGTTTGCTATCTGGGAAAGAAAATGCTCTTTGTGCTGAGACTAATCATGGTAAAGACATAAATCTGGAAGTGCCAGGAATCCCAGTGTGGACATCACAGGTCTATGAATGAACTCAAAAGAGAAATAGGCAGAACCAAAAGATTGAAGGGAATGGGAGGGAGGAACCAAGTCCTGTGAGTGGGGGTATTTCAGTTCTTGGGTCTAGAAAATGATCTCTGAAATTAGACTGGCATTCATAAATATGAACTGTTTGTGACTTGGGAAAATTACTTAACCATTCTGTTTCCTTGTGTACAATATGAGGATGATTATAGCACTTCAGTTTAATCTTCACTTTGAAGTTTAAGTGAGATATCACAAGTAAAAACTTAAAACAGTGTCTGACACAGAGTATGATCAATAAATATTAGCCTTTGTTAATATAGATATTTTAATATATGGCATTTGAGTTATGTACAGCAGTAAGTTCTCTTTTTTTGTTTACACTGGTTTGAGCTGGGATTCTATCACTTTCAACCAAGTGGGTCTTGTCTAAAACAATTAATATAAAGCATAAAGCCCCAGAGTGTATAGGTTTATGGCAGGCCAAATTCCCTTCTGGGGACTGAGGCAGAGAAGGGGGATTGAACCAATTGACCCAAGACCATCTGGCTCTCCTTAGTTGATGTCTATCAGTAATTTTACCTCCAACCCCTAGTTTGGATAAGAGTTTCTTCATCACCATCTTATTCATATTCACAAATATCCTCCTTCTACACTTCCTGCTATGATGATTCCTTTTAAAAATATATAAAATACAAAAAGTGTGAAATCAAACATGAGAGTGATAAAATAAAATAAAAATATTCTATAATTAAGATATATTTTCTATTTCTTTTTATTTCTTAAATCTTAAGCTGGAAACTTTTTCCATACTGGTTTAGGGTAAATAATATCATAAGTAAGCAGCCTACATGCTAAATAGCATAATTTTTTTAGTGTCGATTACTGGAGGGATATGCAGGGATTTGCATGCTTAATTCCCATTAGCACCTGTCACTGGGATTTATTATCCCAGAGTTAATTCTCCACTCACTGCAGCCAAGAAAAAGAAAGCCCTGGTACATGGATTAAAATTAAGCTTTAAAAATTTTTTTTCCAGAGCAAGATAAATTTCATGTCTGTACCTTAAGCACCTACAGCTTTCCAACCCTGAAAAATTAATAATTAAATTCATTTTTGGTAAACATTTACCCAAATTTTGATTTTATTCAACAACTAGAAAAACATATTCATAATTTAAAAGTTTGTCTGGGGGGTGGTGGTAAAATAACTCTTATTAAATGATTTAAATCAGTTTTTCAATCTATTGGCTTTCATTCTTCTACTTGAATAAATATTGAATAAATGTTTATTGACCATCTATTATGTGCCAGGCAGTTTTCTAGGTTCTGGGGATAGAGTAGTGAAATGACTAGGAAAAAATCCCTCTCCTTGAGAAGCATACTATGGGAGAGTACATACATATTCATAGACACATGTTTACACATATGTCTGCCTACAGCTATATGTAGGTGTGTTGGATGGAAAATCAGACCAGATGAATACAATTGAGCAAGGGAGGTGAGTGCTATTTAAGGTAGTTGATCAGAGAAGGTCTCTTTAAGCAATTTAACCCAGATCTAAGTGAAGCTAGTTAGCAATTCTACACTCAGAAGTCTAAGCAACACTGCGTTATATCTTTCATGAAGAAGAGAAAAAAGGAAAAAGAAATCACGGGAGGATGTGTCAAGGAAAGTTTTATGAGTGACCATTGATTATAGGAAACTCAACTGCTTGGCAAAGCTGATCTATTGTATTTGCTGGTCCTTTTCCTGTCCTAGTCCTGGTGCTGTCACCCTCCCCCTCCCTTTTCCACTTCATCTCTATTGACCATTCTCTGGCCCCCTTGCAGCTGAGTGTCACTGTTGAACTACTTCTCCTCTTCTTCTCTTTTACTTTTCTTTTAAAGGATTATTTTCATGCAGTATCTTTCATTGAGCACTTCAATGCCCCAAACAGGATTATTGACAATTTAATTTTGTTTAACTAACTAGACTTTGAGGGTTCTTTCCTATTGAGCCTTTTTGACATTTTATCAACTGATATTAATTGAACACCAACTATATACTGGGCTCTATGTTAGGATCTGGGGATGAAATTATGAGCAAGACAAGATCTCGGCCTTAAAAACAGTTTAATTCTAATTAGGAGAGATAGGCATTTGAATTGTAAGCAAACAATCAAACAACTTTTAGATAGTGTTAATATGATAGTGATAAATGTGGGGGTTTCTTCCTTACTACTGCTGTCCTTGGAAAAACTGTAAAGACAAATATGGAATATAATTATAATCCTCTCTGGTGATGTCATCCTCAAAATTAATGACAGGTTATGAGTGGCCTAAATGCACTGCCCACCATGGTGGTCACTAGCCATGTGGCTACTTAAATTAAAATTAATTGCATAAAATTAAAATTCCCAACCACACTAGTCATACAGCAAGTGCTCAGTAGCCACGTGTGTCAAGTGACTACCATTTTGGAGAGCACAGATATGAACATATTCATCATTGCTGCATGCAGCTGATGGGAATCTTTGTCGATGGTGAGAACAGCAGCTAACCATTTTATGTGTTAGACACTTAGCATACATTTAACTCATTTATCTCTTACAAAACCATATGGTAGTTATTGCTACCAGACTTACCTTACAGATTAGGAAACTGAGGTACTTAGCTTTATTGTTCAATAGCTGTCAATTAGGAACAAGATATGCTAAAAATTAACCCAGCCTGGTACTAGCAACTACACTCTTACCAAAATGTCATGATCCCTTGGTATGGGGAAGCTACAGAGAGTAAAGAGGTTTTAGCATAGAAATGGGAAATGGCTAGATCTGTCAATGTCTTCACAGAGGACGATCTGTTCAGATCTAGCAGACTCATCCAAGACATGTTTTATTGAGTTGAGGTTTAGATGGAGGTTGGCAGGCAGCATCCTGGAATATTAGAATTGAAAAGAACTATGAAGCCATCTCATAAAATACTTCACAGATGAAGAAACCGAGGCATGCAGTTTACCTGACTTGTCCAGAATGACAGAGCGAGTTATGAGCACAGCCAAGATTAGACAGAAAGCTTCCTTCCTCACTGTGTATTTACCCATTGCCTTCTTGGCACCCGAAGAGCTTAAGCTCTCCTGATACATTATTTATTATTAGCTTTAAAAAATGTGCTAATTTGGGGAAGTGGTTTTCTTCTTCCCAGAATGTTAGTTGTGCAAGTGTGTATTAACCTTTAGAAAAAAAGCAATCACTTTCCTTTTGTCTAGCCTTCCTTATTTTATCCACCCATCTTACATTCTTGCTTAGCTGCCCAGCCAATTCTTCCCTAGAAAAAGAAAAGGGGGGAGGTGGAGGGGTAAAAATTCATAGCAGTTTGAGTCCTTACCCACACCATTTAGAGTTTGGAAAACATGTCATGGGTTCCACCACCACTTTTAAGTGGGTCCCTACAAATCCTGTACATTGTTTCTGGGAGTTTCTCCCTTCATCAGTATCATCTCGCCAAGATGCAGGCAGATAAAGCTCTGGTAAAGCATTCGTTTTCCTGGAGCTTTTAGTTTCTATTCCACTACAGAGAGGTTATAGGCGCCTAGAGCAGAAAGCAGTCTAAGTGGAGCACACCATCCCCATATTGCAGCCGGTCTGGTCGGGGGCACTGCAAAAGCTTCCTGCCTTCTTCCCCGCCAAGCAGGACTTCAGCTCCAGCCGGAGCCCGGCTTCATCAATCTCCAGACTGGAAGTGGTAGACCGAGTCCAGGCCCCGGGAGGGAGTCTGGCTCAGGCTTTGCTGGCTCCGTGGCGAAACTGGCGGGCGGTGGGCCGGGCTCCATGAGACGCGGCTAAGTGGCTTGGGGCGCGCCGTTCTGCTCCCGGGGTCCGGCCTGGCGCCCCGCGGGGGGCAGGCGCGCTCCCGGTCTCCGTGGCCGCCTCTTCCCGCGGGTCTCTCCCGCCCCGGCTTCCGAGGGAAACCGACAGCCCGTCTCCACCTCCCGCACCCGGCGAGCATCCCCCCCGCAGCCCTAGCAGCTTACATAAGAAGGCCGGGCGCGCTCCCGCGCCGCTTACCCCCCAGCCGAGTTGGGCTGTGCCCTCCTTGCCTCCTCGGGAACATCTCGGAGCAGCCAGGCGCCCCGCACCGGGAGGTGACCCTCCCTGGCCTCACAGCCTGCAATCGGGTTGTCTCCGAGCGCCGTGAGAACGCTGAGATTGGAGAGCGGAGCGCCTCACTGCGCCCAACTCTCTCTCTCTCTCTCTCCAATCCCCCCTCCTCCCCGTTCTCTCTTCCTCCTCCCCCTTCCCCTCCCCTCGCCCGCCGGTGCCTGAGAGTGTTGGGCGCGGGCGAGGGGACCGAGAGAGCAGTCAGTCGGGGCTGAGCGCGCGGAGGAGCTGCGGCTGCTGCTGGGGAGGAGCGCCCGCCGAGGAGCCGCCCCGCGTCTCCCCGACTTCCCGGAGGGGGCAGAGCAGCCGTTCGCTGAGCCTCCCGTTAGAAGGCGCCGGGCAAGAGGGTCCTCCCAACTCCTCCTCGGCGTCTCCGGCCACCCCCCTTGGCCCTTGCCCTTGGAGAAAGTGGAGTGCGCCGCTTGGTGATCATCATTTCTTCTCCGGACTGCTGCGCGGGGCACGGACCCGGCTGCTGCTGCCCCCGGAGGGGCTTTCCGCGGTTGTTTCGCGCGTCGGTCGGTGTGGCTCCCCCCTGCCCACCTCGGTCGACGATGAGGAGAAGTCTGCGGGCGACAGCGGCCCGCTGCGGACTGGGACTGGGATACGTGCTGCCCATGCTGGTGCTGCCTGCCCTGGCACTGCTCAGCGCCAGCGGCACGGGCTCGGCCGCCCAAGGTAAGGGGGTTCGCCGCGCTCCTAGGCCACCTCTCTTGGCTTCTTCCTTCCCTCCGTCTCTCTCTCCCCCTCCCCAGTTCTCCTTAAGGAGCCTCCGGTGCGCTCCACGAGGCTCATTGAAGTCACTTAAAACCCCGCTTTCCCAACTAGCCCAGAAGCTTTGGTGATTATGTGTAATCTGTCTTCCGAGATGGGCACGGATGGAGCGGGGACCCGCGGGGTGTGGACATGCATCTGCCGCCTGGCACGCGGGCGCCTGGGGTGTCTTTGGCACTTCCTGCCCCCCATGCACACGTTGTTGAATATTGTGCACGAGAGGTGTGGACACTCTCGGTGTGTGCGGTGTACGTGCATAGGCGCGCCCCGATGCGCGGAGGCTCCCCGCGCTGGGCCACGTCTGGGGTTGCAGGGTCTTGGGTGAGTCTCTGAGCATTCCTGGCGCGGAAAGGCACTCAGCTAAGGAAACGTGTCCATTAAGGCTGAGGACTCACAGCTGGTGCCCCTGGGCTGCTGCTCAGGTCTGAGTGGAGACACGTAACCCCAACCCTACCGCTACCCCCACCCCCTGGGCCCGCTTGACCCAGCCCGCTGCAGGCCCGGGGTGCGCGCCTCCGCACCCACAGCCTCTCCGAGGTGTCTCCCTCCCAGCTGGCCACGGAGAAACTTAGAACCTGTGAGCTCTGGGGAGACAGACTGCTCGCTCCAACCAAACCCGAAAGTCCCCGGGGAAACCGGCCGGTTTATAACTCTGACATTTTAATTTAAGGCATCTGAGCTTTCAAATAAATGTCCGGGGCCTTGGGCACCCTTGGGAGAGCAGCGGAGGGGAGTTGGCGGTGGGCAGGGAGGAGGAGAGGGAGGGGGGCGATCACCTAGCTCCCTCCTTGCCCTGGAGTTGGCATTGGCAGCGGCAGTTGCCAGCCTTCTGAGCCCAGGAAGCGGAGTGGAAGGGAGGCGGAGAGGAAAGAGCCCACGCTGCAGCCCTCCGCGGTTTCTCTCCTGTCACCTGGGCTCCCGGCCTCCTGGTCAACCAAAGCGCCAACCTGGTCTTTTTGACTTAAGTTCTCTGATGGTCGCTGGCTCTGAAGAGGCAGCTCAGCTTTTCCCTGTAGTGGGGGTGAGGTTGGGGGTGGGAATGGAGGAAGCTTGTGCAGCATTGGAGATAACGCAGGCATCCCATCCTCTCAGTTACAGATCTTCAAACATTAGGGAGCAGAGAAGGTGCAGTGATAGCCTAACCGGCTGCTCAGACACTCTGGGGGGTCCAGAGAGACAGCAATCACTGTGATCTGAGAGGGCGCTGGGGGCCAGGGCATGGGAAGTCCAGGGCAGTGCTGAGCTGAGGCTGTAGAGGTCCGGGTATCCGGGTAAGTGACGAGCAAGGCTTTGTGAATTAGCCATAGCTACTCCTGGAGTAAATTTTCCTGCTGCAGCCTTAAGTGGCCAAGCTTATAAATCCTCTCCTCCTTGCCAGATGCCTCCCGCCCCGAGAGGTTCTGCCCTGGTTTTCCTGTGCATACTTCCGGAGCTCATCTGTCCATTTCACAAAGGAATCTCCATGGAGACGCCTATGAACTTATAGGTTTCTTGAAACGGTTTAAGAAGTTCTCAGGGTGGCAGCCAAAGCGGGCTTAGGGGGGCTGTTTGAAAGTTTAAGTGGGCAACCTGATGACCAGTTGTGGAATCAACTGCATGATTCCCTGCTGAATTCGCCTGTTGTTATTGGGGGCACAGCTTCCTGGGTTGAGGGCTGGGAGAGGGACCAGGACAGTGAGAGAACTATTTGGAGAAAGGACAAGTTAAAGTCCCCAAGAATGTCAAACAGGAGATCTGACATCCCTGCCCAGAGCTTACTACAGCCAAATTAAAAAACACTGCATAGGAAAAGGGATCGATAAAGATAAACTGGAGATTGTAAATGGATTACTATTGAAAGAAGAAAGAAGAGATGAAAATAAAAGATGCCCAGGATGAACAACATTTGCCACTCGTGCTGTTCTTCTTCTTATAGACCAGAAGAGCCAGAGATTGAGAACTGAACCTGCTCTTCAGATCTTAAGTGGAAAAGTAAAATGTTTTCTGTTGGATGTGTGTATTTCAGTACTGGTCTCCTCCGTTTAGTTTATTTCGCTTTTTTTTTTTCAGTTCCTGGTGCATAAACTATTAGTGTTTGAATCTTGTGATCTTCGAAAGACATGATTTCACCTCTTTTATCTTTATCACCATCCATGTTCCCTGATACCAGCTCCTCCTGCCTTGTCTGTTAGGTATCAGACACTTAGAAAGTGCCAAACTCTACTGGCAGCTATTATCAGCTGCTATCACCACCACTCTGCTCCATCCCCCAGGCCTGCTTACTGTCAAAGCACCATGACAATGCCTTCCCAGAATCGGACTTTTATCATGGTCTTGCGGTCAGTTCTCCTTTTCCTCCTAATTTCTTGTCCTTTCTCCTCTTGGTGGACTACATGCTAGCGAAACACAAGATGCTGCTGTTCCCTGGAAGTATGATTTCCATGTGCTGGGGATTTATGGATCAGAATGAACTATTTTATGAATGACAGTACATATGCAGTTATGATGAGAAAGTTAATTTAAGCATTTTACAATGTGGATGAGGTTTTTATTCTGTCGTTAGAGAAGTACTGGCAAATTAAAAGTTTTAGGAAATGTGTCTCTTCAGAGAGAGCCAAGAAAACAACAGATGTTTAAGATGAAAAAGCACAGTGAGTGTTATTTGTGAGTGTACTGTGTTTTGTAACTGTGCTTTAAAGAAAGACAAGCAGTCATTTTAAACAGGTCCTTGGGACCTTCTCTAGGCTTTAGGCAACAACTTTCTCCTCTCAGGCTATGCCCTAATTGTTTCATTCAGGAATGCTGGGAACTCCTAGCTCTAGGGAATTTGTGGTGTTTCTGACTTTCAAGAATGAAAGATTTTAGTAGGAAAAGTGTGTGTGTGTGTGTGTGTGTGTGTGTGTGTGTGTTTGAATGGTGTGCCTCAGAATGAGTGTCCTGTTTCATAAATGCATTTTATTTCTGGACTCTACAGCATTGAAATTCTGCTTATCTAGCACCAACTAGTGTTTCGAGTGTTAACACCACCAAACTCAGGACAGAAAATTACTGAAGATTCTAATCATATTAGGATAATGCCCTACTGTCACAAACTGATTTATAATGTTTTCGATAAACAAGTAATATACTTCCCATGACAGAGTAAAACTTGCTTTTGTGCATATACGTATACATATTGGTATGGTACAAGTGACATAAACACAATCTTGAATTTTATTACAATTATACCTTATATTTTCCATTTTAGGAGCAGAGTAAATTCATTAATTCACATTTGGGAATTTGCAGTAAAGGAAATTAGGGTAGCTTACCTTTGTGTAGACAAATAAGGTCACGCATTCTCACTTAGGGAATGCTTAAAAGGTTTCAGAGTACAAACTTCTCAAGTACTTGCAAAGAGTAGGAATCATTAGATCGGTCACATTTATTGACTCCTTGGTCTTTTGTGTTCTGGATATTGGGGATTCCTAGTTCAACAGGAGAGGGTCCTCTAACATATCCCTGTGCAGTCCTGATCAGAATCCATACTGATCTTTTTAAAGCAACCCCTAGGGACATGCACATGAATGAGGCATGACCTCTACTAGGCAAACGTCTTGGCTTATTTATAATTATTGTTGACACTTAAAAAAATAACTGTTCTTCAATGTGTGCTAAGTTCCCAATTAGTGTGGACAGAACAGCTAGAGTGTGGTCTGTTCATCCTTAACTGTGTCTAGCACTTTTCTGATTTAGGTCATGGCTTTGCTGGAGCAGCAGAGGGAGTCCCTGGCAGAAGAAACATGAATGTTACAGGCTGCAGCCACTTTCTAGAGATAAAGGGGGAAGTGTGGGGCAGGGACTAAGCCAGCAGCACTATTGCCTTCTGATTCTAGATTTCAGCCTACATCTTTTTCAGCCTGACTTTGTATTTGAGGCAGTTAAAAACGAACCTGGTCACGTTTCTTCACAAATAAAAAAAACTTACCAGCTCATTTGGGTAGTGGTGGTTTTCAAAGTCAAGTTCTTAACAAACAAATATTGCGCACTCATCATGTCCCAGATTGTGTGCCGTTTTTTAGGGATGCAGAGTAGAACGGGATAGTTTTTCATCCTTTCAGAAAGACAGGTATATAAGCATATAGTGGAAATTCACATTCTGAAATATAACCGTGGGCACAGGTGTAATACCTTCTGGATTCAAGCATCCAATGAGAGTGAACTTAGGTCAGGCTAGGGAATGGTGGTGGGGATTCTAAAATTTCTACACAGAGGAACTTGAGGGTGGCAGTTTGGTGGAAAGTTTGCATTGCACTATCTTAAATCAAATCTTCCTTAGATTAAATATATGTTTAGTTTTGTTTGGGGGAGGCACAAGCTAAAGAGAGTTAGTGGCACACCATTCTGCCTTTTATCTTAGCAATTACTACCTTCTCAAGATCTTAGCCCCACTCTGCCTCAGTGTTTGACAGTGAATGAGCTACTTAGTGTCCCTGTGCCTCAGTGTCCTCTGATAGAAAATGAGGATCATTACAAGTCATATTCGGATCGAATGAATTAATATATGCAAAGTATTTACAGCAATATTCTTTGTCTTCCAACCATGTAAACCATTAGCAAAGAAATCTAGAAGTTGAAGAAATTGAAGGTCAATGATTTTGAACTCAGAGTGGGATGGCTGTAGATGCTGTGTCCCCAAAAGCAGCACTTCGAGCCCTCTGAGGAGATGCTCCCAAGTGTATCCCTGCGAACTCCTGGCCAGTGCATGGTTCCTTGAACATCATGTGGAAGCTCTCTCCTTCCATAGTCCCATTTCTTCCTTTCTGTTTTCTCTCAAAAAATTAACCCAATGCCAGTTCTAAAAACACCAGGTCAAGCCCTAGCAGGTTTGGCTCAGTAGATAGAGTGTCGGTCTGCCAACTGAAGGGTCCCAGGTTCAATTCTGGTCAAGGGCATGTACCCAGGTTAAGGGCACATCCCCAGTAGGAGGTGTGCAGGAGGCAGCTGATGGATGTTTCTCACATGGATGTTTCTAACTCTCTATCCCTCTCCCCTCCGCTCTGTAAAAACTCAATAAAATATATTTAAAAATAAATAAATAAAAATGCCATGTCAAATCTCTGCCAGTTAGGTCCTGGCTACACATTCCACTCTTGACTTACTTTCTTTACTATAAATATTGAGGGGGAAAAAAGACTTCCATACATAAATAAACACCTTTATTAAAAGAAAACATATATCAAGTCTCATGTTTTCAGATAGGGTTTGGGAAAAACAGCCCTTTACAAAATTTCAGTAGGTTTTCTTAAAAAAAAAAAAAAGATGGATACAGGTGTACAGTCTGAAGAATATAATTAAATACATGTTATAACAACACAAAGAAATATATAGAAAATTAGATTGATTTGAAGGCAAAGCATATTCACCAGGTCTTTTATATATTAAGATTATATTTACAATAGAAAGTTTTAGTATCATAATTTAGAATAACATGAATGATCTAGATAGCATTTTTTTTAATGTTTCACATTTAATTACTTCTATTTGGTTAGTGGTTGCTGCTAATTTCTCACGTTTGGGGCAAATTTTTTTAGCCCAACTTTTATGATAAAACAAGATATTTCTTAGTTTCTTTTTTATATTGGGATAAATCTTTATCCTACATTATTTTCATTCTGTTCTTAATGTCTGATTGCTTGATGTGCTCTTACAGAGCCTGATCTTTCTCATTCTCTCTTTTAAACCATAACTTCTTAAAGCCATGCATGGACTCTTCTTGGACTTCATATTTTATTTGGATTTATAATTGCTTATGTATTTGTATAAGAAGGTACATGAATCTAAAGCCTTGAATATTGCCCCAGTGTCACGTAGTTCAAGGATATTTGAAATACAGCTCACAGAAACTTGGTGCTTTATGTTATGTAACTTTTTTTTGAAGTGGAATAAGTTTGGCTTGAGCACTGTTGCAATTCTATCTCCTTTATCCTAGTTCTTAAAAAGAAATCCAAAAAATTGAATAACTTACAGTTTCTCTTATTTTAAATATTTGTCATCTCCAATTTAGAGTTTTAAATAAAACAAATTTATAGTAATAACTATACGCTATTAGGATCAGAGCTAGTAAGTTTTTTTTATTCTAATTGATTAGAACTCTCAGAATTTCTTCCTTTTTATGAAAACCCAAAACATAGTACATTGCAAATATTTGTATTCTTTATAAGCTAAATGTTGGAAAGTATTGTTCTATATTTGAGAAATTAAAAAAAAAGTTTTGAGTTGAAGTTTAATATGGTTATTAATTTGGACATCCCTGCCCCTAGAAAGTTGCTCCCTTAGGATTCTATATGAGGTTTTGAAATACACAGAAAAATGTATCTAAATTTTACAGTAACTTAAAACTTACTTTGCTTCCTACATGGAGCTGATAGTGTTAAAACAATTTCAACATTAATTAAATTGAAGTCATAATTTAAAAAGCAAACTATAGCTTTGAAAGTGCCAAATATGCAGATATTTGCCCTTATGTCAGTATGCCTTTATTAGCCCTAAGCAGTGATTCAAAAGTGCTTGGTGTGGCAGAAGTGAAGTCTAACATCTGAAAACTCCAATCATTGGGGAATAGCCTCTTTTAATTAAATAACCAACCATATCTTATTGCCAATGTAGAAGGGCAATGGGAGAGTGACGGGAGCCAGGTGAGACTTCATTATATTGATGTGCCTGTTAGAGTTCTTATTTTAAATAAAAGGGCTCAATAGAATCATGCTAACAGATGATATTGATTAATCAGATTGAACTCCAGACTTACCAGTCTTATTTATTTAGAAATGTTGTGAGGATAGGGAGTTTTTAACCTTCATTAATCATTGTCATTTAGATCTTGTGGCTAGTTTCATTTCTCAGCAATTATGAGAGCCATAAAATGCCTTAGGTAGATGAACATGTATTATCTCCTCTTCAAACTAAGGATGTTAAACACAGAAACTCCCTTAGCACATTTAACAAGTTTATTGATGAATGCTAACATTTAGGAGTTTTAGTCAATGTCTTAATTGATTATTTAATCATGGATTGCCTGAACTCAACAATAATTTATTGTCTGCTCTCTTTTTTTGTTCAAAAGAAGAACTTGTATATGAACATTTTTTTTTTTCGCAATAAAAAAGGTTAGTACTTGCAGCCCAATTATAAGGGCATGTATGCCCATGAATGGCAATGCAGGTGTTTTCTTTAAAAATTCAAGAAAATTGATGTTTATAATAATATAACGTATAAAAGAGTAGTAAAAAGTATATAATTTTTATAAAAAATTAATAATTTTAAATTAATTTATAATGTATACTCTATTAGACAGTAGAAGTTTAGTACAATATGATAGGGCATGTGGCATAATAATATTCACTTGTAATTATAGGCATAGTGAAATGCATTCATGTTTAAGATTAAAGTTAAAGAAACCATTCTATTCTCTATGAATTCACAAATTTGTAACTTATATTTGACTTGATATTTTATATAATTCTAATATCTTTTTGAAATTTCAAGAACCTAAAAAATCCTTTTAAGATCTAGGTGAAAGAATATCCTCTACCTTTTACAGAAACTAAAAGTGGTAGTCAATAACAGAAGTTCTGTTGTTTTATTAAAAGTGTTTGTCAGAGACCTGTATTATCTCTAATCCAGACCAAACCAAAAACAAACAAATAAACAAACAAAAAATTACTATCACAATAAAAACTTTGTGATTGGGAAGCTGTAGTCAATAATGGCAATTTCACTTTAAAAATTATGTTTGTATGAAATTTGTTGACATTTGAATTTAGCTTTTGATAAAGGGAAAATGATATGTTTTATCTTCCATTGACTAAAAAGTTTGCCAAATATGCATATCACAGCCACCAGTTGAAGTACACAGGTTTAGCAAGTAACAATCTAAAAGTTCTTCTAAATAAAACAATAATTATATTGCCTGTCATTTTCTTTAGCAATTTTCCTTCTTTCTTCCGGATCTCCATAAGATAATGAAAAAGTGTAAGCTATAAAATGTGTTATGGACCAAACCCAAGGATGCAAGGAACCTAAGACATTTCCTTCCCAGCCACCAATGGCCATCACCAACACAGTATGTAGCTTGGTGGAAACAAGAAGCCCATTTCAGTAACTGCACTCAGAAGCTGAGAAAAAAATAGGCATGTTCAACCCATTTATTTGTGCTATCTGGAAGAGAAACCTAAAACCAGTATTTCATCATAATATTGTCCAACAGGCTTTCTGACATGAAACTTTTATCTAAATAGAGTCTTCATCTGCACCTATCTCAATTAACAGAGCAAAAGACAGTATATAAAAGGATATATTTGAAGAAAGTTACATTTGAATTATACTTAAACCTATTTAGCACGATGTGCTTATTTGAGAAATCTAGACTTAAATCAGAGGTATGCTGATATAGAGTAACTTAGAGTATATTCTTCTGGAATATATAAGTAATCATTTAGTTGTCATAATAGAATGCATTGCCAATTTCTGAACTGCTCTGTTAAACATCCTATATGGTCAATATGCAAATGACCATCACTCTAACACACAAGATGGTCACCCCCATGTTGTCAAAGATAGCTGCCTCCATGTGGACACAAGATGGCTGCCACAAGATGGCTAGCAGGGGAGGGCAGTTGTGGGCAATCAGGCCAGCAGGGGAGGGCAGTTGGGAGGGACCAGGCCTGCAGGAGAAGGCAGTTGGGGCTTACCAGGACTTCAGGGGAAGACAGGAGTGACCAGGCCTGCAGGAGAGGGCTGTTAGAGCTGACTAGGCTGGCAGGGGAGGACAGTTAAGGACAATCAGGCTGGCAAGGGAGGGCAGTTAAGGGCAACCAAACCAGCAAGGGAAGGAAGGTAGGGGTAACCAGGCCAGCAGGGGAGGGCTGTTGGGGATGACTAGGCCTGCAGGGGAGGACAGTTAGGGACAATTGGGCCAGCATGGGAGCAGTTAGGCATTGACCGGCTGGCAGGAGAGTGGTTAGGGGTGATCTGGTTGGCAGGCAGAAGCAGTTAGGGAGGCAGGCAGGCAGGTAAACGGTTGGGAGCCAGGAGTCCTGGATTCAAGAGGGATGTCCTACTGCCCATTTAGGCCCAATCCCACCAAGGGGTCCCATATTATAGAGGTGCAGGCTGAGCTGAGGGACAACTCTTCCCCATGACAAATTTTGTGCACCTGGCCTTTAGTTGTCATTAGTAACAATATCAGCATTGCATCTTAAGTCTTACTCTTTTCTTTCTTTCTTTTTTAATATATTTTATTGTGTTTTTTTTTTTAGAAAAAGGAAAGGAGAGGGATAGAGAGTTAGAAACATTGATGAGAGAGAAACATCAATCAGCTGACTCCTGCACATCCCTTACTGGGGATGTGCCCGCAACCAAGGTACATGCCCTTTACCAGAATCGAACCTGGGACCCCTCAGTCTGCAGGCCGACACTCTATCCACTGAGCCGAACCGGTCAGAGCTTAACTCTCACTCTTACATCAGAAATTGAATCACATTCTTTGTCCAGGTAAAGATTTTAAGTGGAGCTTTAACTACTATTGTATACTTTTAAAAATGTTGCCAAAAATCTTTCTCTTACATACCAATCTATTTATTTTTATTGATATTTACACATGTATATATCTATATAGAATTAAAAGACCACAGTGAAGGAAGTTATGGTTTACTTACTATATCATGATGAAAAAAATAAAAGGATGACTAGAAAAAGTTTTAATGATAGGCATGTTTTCAGAGGGATGAGGGTAATCAGTTTATTGCATTTATTAGAAATGATGATGAGATGTAAGATACACATCATTTCTTATTGAATTAAATAGTGGTGGAATTATTTCCTAGGAAGGTATTTCCAGGAAGAGTCTTAATGACATGAAGAGTTACAAGGAGTGGACAAGTATAGTTCAATAATTCCTATGAGTATATATATATATATACTTGCGCACAAATTGTGTGTGTATGTGTGTGTTTGTGTAATCATTTTTATTTTAGAAATGAGAGCTCATTTTAAAATAAAATTTGCAATATCCTTAACAAAACAAAACAAAACAAAATAAAACAAACAGTACCTTTCAAGAAACAAAGATCAAACATTCTTACTTATAAAACACATTCATGAAGGTAGTCATTGAGTAGGAAATCAGATTTCATCAATGGGTCACGACTGAAAATCACACCCTGCTTTTCTGCGAGAAGGTCTTCTTTCTCTAGCAACCGCTAAGCCATTCTGTGCAGTGAGTGGAGATGCCTCTGCCGCCTTGGTGCAGTGGCTTATCTGATAGAATCCTTTTTTCTCTCCTCCAAGCACCTAGAGGGGAATCTCCTTTTCATTGGTCTACTACAGACCCCCTGAGGACTTCTGCTGCTTTCCTACAAAATGGACTGTATTTGTTGACCTCTGGAGAACGTCAACTTGCTCTCATGCACAATAAAATCCTTCAGAGGCGAGCAGAACTCCTCTCAGGGTGATCCCAGGAGAGAGGATTCCCCTTGTATGTACCCCTCAAGAGGTGACCTCCTCTGGGGGCTGAGAAGGAGAGGCCCCCTTGTTGCTCCTTCCTGAATTCTGTGATAGTTTGTTTCAACTTATTAAGTGGAGTTACGCTCCCAGGCTGGGGGACTTTTGGTTTTCTTGGACTCTCTCAAAGGCTGGATAGGTTTCTCCATCTGTATTGAAAACTTTATTTAATTGAGCAAAAAATGAAGTTAGATGAGGAGGAAAAAAGTCGTTACTATTGAAAGAATATACAGAACTTCACTCCAGACAGAGGTTTAATATGCTTCCTTGTTGAATTCAATATTGTATTGGAATGCAAGGTAATGTCTAAATATTTGCAAGACACATCAATGTGTAAATATATATTAATAATTACCATGTGTCCACGTCACTTGGCATTTCTGAACTAGGATTTTAAAAGATGAAAATACATTTTAAGGTTCAGTAAGAATTGTTTTGTATGCTCTTTTGCGTTTTCTACATTCATGGATGACACTGGGGTTTCATAGCAAAATGAGTAGTACTCCACAAAGCCCTCACAGAGTTTTGGGATCAGGAGCCTAAATGCTAATGAGGGAGGCTGCCTGTTAAATGCTGAATGCAAGGCTAAGAAGAGGGTCTTCAAGATAACAGCGGATTCCAGAGTGCTCGAGTTTTTTCCATTCAGTGACAGTCACTAAATTAGGGAAAGGAATGTTCAAACAACACACTTGAGGAAAAGTGATTTTTATAGGAAGGAGCCATTTCTGCTAATAGCCAGTAACTGCACGTAACCCCTCTGACATTAAAAGTCCATTAGCTAAGCCCAGTTTAAATAGCAGCTGATGCAGTGTCAGCTAAATGTACGCAGGAATTTTTTCCTATCATTCAGTAATAGCAGTTCTGTAATTTCTTCTAAAACTACATACATTAAGTAAAACAAATGTCATCCGATAGTAGTGGCAGGCTGCTACTAAACAGGCAGAGATTAGTGATGAAACAAAAGAAACAGTCTATATAACGAGGAGATAATGAGTGGTAACGATGGTCTTAAAAGGGAGCCTTTGAGAAAAATCATATGGGGAAGCTTAAACTGGTGTTCAGAGAGAGTTGTTTTCCTAGGCATACTCAGTCATGTGCACGACTTTGAGATATTCACTTAAGGTGAACAGATTTTTTACTATTAGCCTCAGTGTTTACTCTTTCAGTGCAATTTGAAACAACAGGAAGTCCCTTCCATAGGCACTGCTATGTATGTAAATATTGATAGTTGTGTATAAAGGGTGGGAGACACAGCTATTGAGAAAAGTGAAAACAGAGGTACAACTTCATATGTGTTCATATTGTTTTGAAAGTATAAGGAAGTATTAGTACTTCCTGCAATGATATAAAAGGTGGAAATGTCCATAATTAAGCTCACTTTTTATCTTTTGAATACCTTTTACTTTCTTTTTCTTAAAAAAAAAACAAACAAAAAAACAGCAAAATATTTTTATTGATTCCAGAGAGGAAGAGTAAGGGAGAGAGAGATAGAAACATCAATGATGAGAATCATTGATTGGCTGCCACCTGCACGCCCCCTACTGGGGATGAAGCCTGCACCCCAGGCATGTGCCCTTGATGAGAACTGAACCTGGGACCCTTCAGTCTACAGGCCCATGCTCTATCCACTGAGCCAAACCAGCTAGGGCTTTACTTTCCATTTTAATCATCTGAAAGACACACTTTTTACTGCAAATATATGTTAGATACCAAGAATTATTATTTTTTTGGTCTTTTTAAATTTCATTTTATTGTTTCCATCATGATTTATCCCCTGTGCTGTGGAAATTGAACAAGAATTCTTTAGTAAGTCACCTTGAAGAATTCCCTACGACAGTGTTCTGTAACTCTGAGACCATTGTGGAGACACAGTGAGGCTTGCTCAGGCATCTGATGTGTGCAATGAGAACAGGGCAGTAATTAATCAGCGGCTGCCATGCTCACCCCACTGTAAAGTATCATGAGAACCTCCCTGGCCAGCCCCTACCCCATTAGTGAAGGCCTGTCCAGGCAACAATGGGGAGCCCTGCTTAAGCTTATGACCCCAGTCACTGGGGCATAAGCTTTGTGTACAGTTTCACAATCACACTTTCTAGTTTTCAGAATTATTCATCATTTCTAACCTGAGTACTATTTATAAGTCTGAGACATCACATTATTGATTGATTTACTTGTTTGTTTACTTATTTATATTTTAAAATTAAGTCAATTTTTCTTTATTATGTTAAAAAAAAACACCTCACATAACCATGTATTGCTTAAAAGGAGAAAAAAAATGAAAATCAATAAAAAAAAGAAGAAAAGGACTACTATTTAATCATAATGGGGTGGCAATGCTTCCCTTTTATGTTCACAGATTTTTCATACAAGAGTTTCTTAATAAAATCAAGAAGAACTCTTTGGTGTTGTTAACTGTTTTAATTCAATTCAGGCCACTGTGAAGGTTTCTTTGGAATGAATTGGAAGCTTAGATGGACAGAGTTTATGTAATTACATTTCTAACCAAAATCCTGTTTACTAAAGTATTATATGAGGGACTTGATGATTAACCTCATCTTTAATATGTAACTCAAACATTAATAACAGATGGAAATATGTCTCAGTTAAACCAGTGGGCTTTGATTTTTAATTCTAAACCAACTTTATTTTCTTTTCCAGATTAAAACATCTGTTAAAAGTGACTATTTTCCACATGTTTTCCCTTTTCTTTGCATAAAACTTAATTCTATTACAACATGAAGAAAGAATGTCATTGTATTTTGCCTCACAATAAATTAGTACACATCTATGAACTAGTACAATGAAATTGAATTATGTTGAAAATAACAAAATAATGCTAGACTGATTGAAATAGGACAATTATTACATTAGAGTTTGGAATAGGTTTTAGAAAAACTTACCCTGCAATATTAACATATTGTTACTTTCTTGGATAACTTTACAAGTGTATCTCTATATTTTTTTATATGAAGAATTAACTTAAAAATCAAGTTAATACAATACATAATGTAGTTTTGGTATAATTAAAATGTTTATGCTTAGAAAAATTTTCCTAAAATAATATTTAGTTATATCCATTTTATAGTGGGATTATCATTACTGTTTAGAATAGTGAATGGTTTTAGGTTTCTTTTACTTTTTTAGAGAGAAAAGGGGTGGGAAGAGAGAGGGAAAGAGAGAGAGAGAAACATTGATTTGCTGTTCCACTTATTTATGCATTCATTGGTCTGTTGTATTTGCCCCGATCAAAGATCGAATTGGAAAATTTGTCATATCTGGATGATGCACTAACCAACTGAGCTATCCTGCCAGTGCCTCTCATTTTTTATTTTTGGAAGTTTAACATTTCCCTTTTCTTGACTGTTACAGAAGTAAAAATATATTAGATGTATGTATGCATGCAGATCTGATCATTTTTTTCTGTGCCAGATTTTGAATCTAAAATATATTCTGTTAAAAGTAGTACCTAATAAATGTCAATGGAAAAGTCAGTTTATACTTTTCCCACTATACTTTGGTTATACTCATAAAGACAAATATAAGTTAAAAGAAAAGAAAAAAAACACTTAGCAAATTATTTACTTTTTGTTAATTTTTAAATTCTTTCTAGAGGAATAGAGAAAAACTTCTTAACTTATGACAGGAAATTTTAACACACTTAAGGATTTACTGATTCTATGATAGACACAAAATTTATTAAACTGCTATTTCCAAACAAGACCAGCATTGTTACATGTATAAGGGCCATATTATAATGAAGGCAAAAAGGGAGATTAGCTACCAAACTGTTAAATAAATATTTTGTGACTGACATGTACTGCATTTAATAAAGTTTTTTTCTAATGGATTCGTTTATGAACAAACTGTGCTGGACTCTAGCTTTTCATAGGCTCACATGCATCATTTATGATATATAAAGATGAAAAGGGGGAAATATTCAAAGATCATAGTTCTGCTTGAAAAATGTTTTCCAACATGTATTTATAAAATAAAAGTGTATCATTGCTTAAATAACAACCTTATTTTGCAAAAAAAAAAAAAAAAAAAAGCACAAACAACAAAAACGGGCATAGAAAATGCTTTTAGCTGCAAAGCTGCAAACAATATCCAGTGTTATAAATTTCAGTTCACTGTAACATCACATAATCAATCCTTTTTGTCCTTTTGTTCTTTAAAATGTTTCATTGTAAATTTAAAAATTAGACAAAACATAACATTTTCTCTCAAAATGTGTCAACATAATAGAAGGACATAACCCCAAACATTTGTAACCCAAAATAATACAATAGATGCTTATTTATTTAATTACTAAATTTATTACATTCTGTAGCTAACAGAATGTAATAGATGCAGTAACTAAATAAAGAAGGATAACTCACCTAACACACCAAAATAATACCCAGACAGGAAACACTTTTAATTGGCCCATTGAACACTGACTCCTTTGTAATTTTCTTTGTCTAAAAAGCAAGTTTAACTCTCTAAGTTTTTAACTCCAGCCCTCCTCTCCCAGCTCCCCAAGTGTAGCGCTGTAGGGAACATCCCACTCTTTAAAGGAAAAATTAATAAGAACTCTGGAATCAGCAGTGTGGTTTAGTCCCTACATAATTATAAAACCTCTTATCTTTATAGGATCTCATTCTGTTTAAAGAACCTAACAGAAGCAACTTAGAATGATTTTAATGATTGATTAAACTGTTTATTTGGGGTTTTATGCTGTGTACAGCATTTGGTTTGTAGTAGTTTTCTTTGAAGATTTCCAAAGGGGGAAAAACCACAACCACTAAAAAGATGAGACTATTTATATCCCCTTCTTCTAGGCTGTACCTGTTTGTTTTGTTTTTCTTCTTGTTTTTTGTTTTAATAAAGATAAGTTTCTTACAACTTCATTTTTTCCCCTGGACATTGTCTTATACAGTCCTACTGTGTGATTACTGAGGGTTTTGTGTGTTTTTCATTGATACAAACAATATTTATTTGTGCCAGAATGAATATGGATTGCTTATTATTTTCTTGAGGAGGGAGGGGAGCAATTTTAGAAAGCCACATTGTTCAAACAAACAAAAATTAAATTATTTCATAGTCTCACATAACTATGCTTGCAACATTTAAACATACTCAACCCTTTAATGATGTTCTCTTAAAATCTATATTACCTAGATATGTTTCAAAGATGTCCATTTCTCCCAAAAGGATCTCTGAAGAAGTTTCTTCCTGCTTTCTGCCTGGCCCCTCCACGAAAGAGGATCTGCCAGGCAAACCCTCATGGATGACATCAGTAAAGCTCATTTGCTTAAAACCCTCTGATGTCTCTGTTGTATCTAGAATCAGATCTAACTTTGTTAACTTGGCTTTCTGAGTCAACAGCCAGCGTGGCTGACAGTGATATTTGTTCTCAGGCCTCTAATTCCAATCCTATACTCTTTGTGGGTATAGTCTCCTCAGTCTGAGCACCTCCACTAGATCTCCACAGGGTGCTCCAGTGCAGTCTTAGTCAGGAACTTGCTTCAGGGTTTCTGGCCAGCTACTAGTAAGTGAGCATGGCGGCCTACCCCTTTGCTGTGAACAAGTCTTTCTTCCTCATGTTCCATCCCTCCCTGCTGGCTGCCTTCCATTTTGTCCTTGTGATTGAGTTTGCACCTTCATTCCTTCATAGAACTACCTTTGCCATGCAGTGGTGATACTATTTTCTCTCCCCTCTGACCCTAGCCAGCATGCAGGATGAGGAGGGCGGGAACCATGTTCATCGTCGTATCTCTAGAACAGTATGTGACAAGCTGCTTGAAACACACACACAGTCTGCCTGTAATGTAGATCTTTTGAATGATGTTGGATGAATGCATATTGTGTTCATGCATAAATAACATATCTTCCAGGGACTTGGGACTTGTCTCTGCGGTGGTGGAGTTAATGAGAACTTTCCAGGTTCTTTTCTGTACCCTTTTTTGAGAGCTCCTGGACAGAGTGAGCTGAATAGGAAGTTGTTGGAGGACCATGAAGAAAGTCTCAGGAATGAAAGTTCACCGTTTCTTGGATTCTGACTACAAGGCTGATCACCTTCCCTCTCCTTCAGAAATCCACTTGAGATGGTCTACCCTGTAATTTGGGGCTCTTAAGTAATGAAGACCTGGGATTCTTTTGCAGTTGAAGGAGATGAAGCTCAGACAATTGATGGGTAAGCGATATGAGCACAGAAGGACTCTAACTAGTTTGGTCAAGTTGCCTAAACACAGAATCAAGAAGTTAAAAGTTCTCCAAGTCAAAGCAGTACCCTTTGACAGTCCTCAGAGAACCTTTCCTCTTTCCAGGTGAAGAATTCTAGCATGTAATAGTGCTAAAATGAACTGAGTTTCTACTGGTGGAGGAAATTTTGTTTCATAGAAATTATTCTTACATCCAAAATTGCTCTACAGAGTATTTCTTCTTATTTCTCTCCACTATAAACAAGCCTCTGGCAGGGTATGTGTCTTAGTCTATTCAGGCTGTAAGAACAAAATATCACAGATTAGTAACTTAAAAACAACATTTATTTCTCCTAGTTCTGGAGGCTGGGAATTAGAAAGTGAGGCACCAGCATGGTCATGTGGGTAAGGGCCCCCTTCCTGGAACATAGACAACCCCTTCTCTCTCTGGTAGGGGCAAGGGATCTCTATGGCATCTCTTTTACAAGAACACTAATCCCATTCATCAAGGCTCCACCCTAAAAGTCTAAGGCTCTCCCAAAGTCCCCATCTAATGCCCAAATTGCATCATATTTGGGCATTAGGATTTCAACATATGAATTTGGGAACACAAACATTTTCACCTTTTTCTAAAAGAAATAAAATACCATCAAAATACAAGTTCTACTTTAGGAATACACTTAGCTAAGTTGTTCTGAATATAAGGCTGGGGCAGGAGTTTGTGGTGGTGGGGGCAGAGTAACCCAGAGTCAAGAACCCAGAGTCATCTATTTGGAGCACATGTTAAACTCAGTTGTTTCCCTATAATTGACCATTGTCTGAAATATTATTTTTGCTAAGACCATAGCCTATGTTATCTTTGGGTAGGATATTTGTTTTGTTTTGTTTTTTGTTTGTTTGTTTGTATTTAGAAGAGGAAATATATAGTGAAATGTATCATTACAAAGCATTATTGAAGCAGATATTTTCATCTGTACTTTTAAGGTGACCAAAATAAGTTATGAATTATGCTACACTGCCAGCAAAGAGGAAATTATAACAAGTACCTGCCTCTTTTTTGTTGACTTCAGTAAACACAAACCCAGCTTGCCTGAATAATTACCACAGAGAGCTACGCAGTGGTCTTTAACTGGTAGTTGTTTGTAATCATGCAGTCTGCATATGCCTTGACATAAAGCAGAGGAAGTGGTTAGGACACAGACCTGTAATTATGGGCAGCAGGTGCCCATAATGGAATGCCAGAGAGATGTTTAAAGGGGCAAATATTACTTTGGGAAAGACTTCAAGACCGTCAGTGTAGACCAAAAAACCATCAAAATAAAAACTGGCTTGAGAGCAGTACTAAAAGAATATTTCTTTGAAACAGAAGGAAATGTAATAAATTTTACACATTTACCACATTCTGCACATGCCTAAACATTATCAAGGAATGAAGTCTGAAACAAGATGGGACTCCATTTTTAGAAAAGGTTATTTAGCAATATTAGATAATTTCTAGTTGTTAGAAGGTGTATTTATTGTGTAACCAACAGCTTTGTTCTTTATTTTAATGAGTATCTCATGAACAGATTGAATGAATGGAAAAATTAGTTTTTTTCTAAAATGAATTTTCCTAGCTTCAAAGGAGACCAAATCATTGATTTCATTATCGCATATGACCAAAAGTTTTTATTTCAATTACATAACTACTTTCTGTTATAATTTTTAAGTTGAAGAAGGAAAACAAAGCAAATCCTGTATTTAATGGGACCCAAAACTTTCCTACACATTTTAAATTTTACTAATTTACTACATTTTAATTAATTAGGTATTTGCTCATTGTTGCATAAAATGTCACCCTTCAGTGATACCTTTTTTCAATTTTCACCTTTTTCTGAAAGAATTAAATATCAGCATCTTTTCTAAGTGGCATGGAGAAAGAATAATGATCCATAAAGTGTATAGAATGAAAACCTCTAGTCAAGTTATAAAAGAAATGTTAAACATGGATTTACAAAATACAAAGTCTACTTTAAGAATACACTTAGCCAAGTTGTTTTGATAGTGCACTATTATTTTAATACTAGAGGCC
Source organism: Pipistrellus kuhlii (assembly GCF_014108245.1). Lineage (NCBI taxonomy): Eukaryota > Metazoa > Chordata > Mammalia > Chiroptera > Vespertilionidae > Pipistrellus > Pipistrellus kuhlii. Next base: position 139,958,134 of record NW_023425404.1, read on the forward strand.
CAGTGCACGAATTCATGCAAAGGTGGGGTCTGGCCTGCTGCCTCTATCAGGGCCATCAAGGCGGGCTAGCTCGGGGGACAGGACACCGAAGGTTGGCCGCTGGCCCCACTGCAGATTGGGGTGATGAACTCCTTTACCTTTTTCTTCTGTGAAGCTCTTTATTTGCCCTTTGATTCTAAATGAGCTTTGGTGGGTAGAGAAGGGCATGGCAAGAAATATTCAAAGTGATGAAGAGCAAGGACCTGCAGCCAGGGAACCTTCCTTTTGAAAGGACAGGCTGCTCCTGGCCAGGGGTTCAGTTTCCTTAAAACCAGGGTCAGTCTTTGCATTGGGCAAGTAGAATCGCTGAGGCCTACTTGAGGTTGCCAAGGCTGGGAGCCTGATCTTAGAACATTTAAAAACACATTCGTGAAGGGATGTTATAGGTTCTCATCAAAAAGCCCACTCATGTCTGAGCGACACCTGCAGGGCTGCTTTAACACGGAAGCCTCCACCCCAAGCCCACCTGCCTCCAGGAGCTGGGGGGAGGTTGAAAGTCGCCGTGGGTAGATGAGGCCAGTGCCAGGTGACCTGGCAAGTGTCAGCAGTTTGGCCATCTGAGTCCTAGTCTTTGAGAAACGGACTCTGACATCACCACCACAGAGGATTTAACAGCATGGGCAGTGGCTTCAGAGCTTATTGCTATTTTGTTTTATTTTTATCTCCTTTCCCTCTAAACCTCTCCAGGTTGTGTTGGTTCGAGAGTGGAGCAGCCTTTGCAGCCTCCTCGGTGGAGAGCAGGCCTTCGATCTGGGTTCACACACAGCCGGACAGAGTCCTGTGTAGAACACGTGTGGGTCTTGCATTATTTGCTCTGTCACCTATAAAGAGGGTTTCAGATTCCAGCACCTAAATATGTCTCCCGGTTATCCATGAGTGCAGGAGGCCAAGCAGCCACAGGCACAGCCGCAGTTCTTCGCTCACCCACAGGCCTCTATCCAAGGGTGGCAATGCAGCGCTCGGCACACAGAGGGGCCCGGGGAGCAGGGTGGGCAGCCCTGCTCCTCCCAGACCTTCTGTCTCAGTCCTCCTCTTCCTGCTCCAGGCCTGTAACATCTTCCTTTAGGAGCAGATTCAGGCATCCGTGTGACATGATGTTTGTCACATGCTGGCTGTTTTTCCGTGTGGGTGGTCAGCATGGGGATGTTCCTGAATCAGGCTTCCTTCGGCACTGTGGTGGGGGTGGGCAGCATGAAGGTGGGAACACAACCCTTGCGGACTCCTTGCTGAGCGCCTTTCGTATACCTTCTGTGTACCTGGCGGCATCTCCCCTCAGAAGGTTGCCAACAGCTCAGCTGCATGCTCCCTGTGTCAGACCAGCAGGTTAGGGGGTGTTTATCAGGGGTGGGACTGCCAGGAGTGGGGCCATGGGAGGTTGGTTGGCTGCTACAGTGCACATCATAGCCACTGGTCATTCCAGTCGTTCTGGTTGTTCCTCAATAAAGGTCAATGGGCTTTTATATATATAGATATTTTTTCTTTCACCTTAATGTATACACCAAAGGCTGGAGTTTACACTAACTTACAGGAAATGCTATTATCGATATATGAGGCATAGACAGACTAAAGAAAATCAACAAAATGAAAATGTAATTGCCTGGGTAGTCTTTTACATTTTAAAATGGATAATTTTCTTTTTTCTTTCTTTTCCAAGTAAGCATACACTTTGGCTGTTTTTATGTTGTGGGATGAATGAACCTCATGAACTGGAACACCTTCTAATGGAGAGAGGATTGATTTGTGCTGAATCTGCATGACCCCATTCATTCTCAGATGTGCTTAGCATGTATTTGGGGGAATATTTGTTTTCCTGCCTAATTCTAACCCTATATTTATTACTATGAAAACAAGTGGAGAAATCAGTCATCCATCCACCCTTCTTGCCAGGAATGCCTTTAGCTTCCACAGTAGTTGTATGTCAAGATTTTGCCCTACTTAAAAGGAAGACGTAAGATTTATTCTGGAAATTTACCAGGACAGACCAGCCCTCAAACATGCTAAGGAAAAGATTTCTGTAAATAAATGAAAATAAACTTAAGTCAGGCTTGACACATGCTTAAGATAGCTCCATCTACAAATATATATGTAAGTTTCAGAGAGTTTCACTCTTTCTTCAAAGTGGACACCAAACACATAGGTAAAAAGAGGTGGGTATAATATATTTATTATTTGTAATTATTAGCATGCTTTGACATTAGACAGTTGGGATTCTTTTGCTTCAGATTGTCAACAAATTTACCAAGCCTCACATAAGGCTGGCAGTTTATACAGGTGAACAAAGCACCCAAGTAGTTGTGCGCATTCTCACTAGCGAAATTCAAAATATTTACTTGGAGGAGAGAGGTGTGATTGGAATTGGTAGCTATGAAAGTTAGAATATATTTCTAATCATTCTAATATCTAATATATCCTCTCAAACCACAGTTCAGTTTAACTTTTTGTGATGAGAAAATAACTCGATACAGCTGAGGTCAGTTCAATTCAGAAAGTGTTAATTTCTGAATCCCATAGAAATAAATGAGGTAGAATAGTACAGCTTCTTGTGCCTGTCTGTAAAAACCTTAAAAAAAAATCGTGTTTGGAAGATGAAATATTACAGATGCAATATATAAAACTTCTAGATGGGAAATTGACATACGAATAAATAAAAATATTTTGAAAGAGATTAAAGGAGAAGTCAGTGTGATCTGGGGCTAGAACTTTTGTCAGGAACACACTCTTCAGCCAATTTTGAAGAAGTTATAGAGTACTGCAATCACTTAACTTAAAGGCCCCTGGAACTGTTTTGTGATAGCTGGGCAAGATTCTATTCTCTCTTCACTCCTTCCTAATTTATCCACCTTTCCACTCTGAGAGCAGTTCTGCCCTCTGGCTTTCTCCTATGAGCAGCTCTTGTCTTTGCCTTGAAGTGAGGTGGCACAGAGACCTGGTCTCTGATTTCTTCCTCCGCTCTTAGGCCTTTGCTCTTCCAGGGCTACATTCCGCTGGATGAGTGCAAAATGAGTCTCCAATCCAAATTTAGCTGTTTTATTACATACACTTTAGCTAAACTACTTTAGGCCAGACATTACCGCATCTGTCAGCAACAGTTTGAGTTTGTCAAGTTGTACAGGTTTGTTGTCTCCTTTTAAATGCAGTTTTACATGTTTCAAAACTTATTTGGATTTTGAGTAATGGTCTCCTTAGTGGTCTGATGTTTGCAAAATGATGTCAGTGCTTGAAGGTAGAGGAGTGCTGTGTTAGATGTTTCCCCCTTCTCTCTAAAGGGTGTATGAAGGGGAGGGAGGACCTGTTGCATGAATCTCCATGGGTGGGAAAGTGGATAGAGTTAAGCATAAGCACCCTGTAGGACTACTTTAAAGTCAATGGTAAACATTTCTATAATTAACTGAAATTATTCAGGTCATTTTAAATTGTAAGGGTTGAGGGATATATATGGATAATTCTGAAACTTAGATTCTAATTTCCAAACATAGGAATGTTTTTCCTATCATTGTTCACAAATGTTGGAAAAGATAGAAAGATAATTGATAGATAATTACTCTTAGATTTGAAAGTGTAATAAATTTTAGAGCTGTAGGGCTCTTTCTTACTCTCCCTTTAGTGAAGGCTTTTTAAATGTTTCATATGCCTTTTGTCATTTGGAGAAACTAAGAGTATTGCTAGGGTAAACAGTATCTGGGGTGCCAATGCATATTTCTGAAGCTCTGATATTTTCCAGTTTCAGAAATGTGAACATAAAAATGTGGGAAGGATATGGGAAAAGAGTGTGACATGATTTTGCAGGTTAGTGTCACAACCATGCACACGGTAGGATCTTATTAAAAGTTCCTGAACTCATTGTATTCAAATATACATTTAAAGAAACTATATTTTAGATTAATAAGAAAATCATTCTGTATTCTCTCAAATGAAGTATTGATACTTTTTAACAAATGCTATGTTACTCATTTGACCCACTAATCATAAATCTATAAATAAAAATTTTATTTTTCTTAAAGTATTTAAAAATAATAATCTAAAACCAACCAAAGAACATATATATATATATATATATATATATATATATATATATATATATATATATGTGTGTGTGTGTGTGTGTGTGTGTGTGTGTGTATACACACATATATAGACCCAGAGAAAAGTAGGGTATAGTGCTGGGGAGGGGACAGGAGTGGGATGGAGGGGCATCAGTGGGAAAAACTGGGACATCTGTATTACTTTTAACAATAGAAATAAATTTAAAAAATAATAAATAAAAATAATCATGAATGCTTTATGTTAAATGTATATATTCAAAAATATCTATTAATAACTCTATAGACCAGTAATTTTCAACGCCATGGCAGCCACAAACTAATTACTAAAATTCTGCTGCACACCAAATATCTATTTTTTGCCAATATGACAATAAAATTAGGTATAATTTTGATTCATTCACACCAGATGGCTATTGTTGTGCTAGATGTTGCAATTTTTTCATTTGAAGGTATAAGGGAAAATAGGTCAGTGCTACTGATTAAATAGTCAGGTATTGCATGTCCTAAAAATTCTGGCAGCACGCCACTGTGCTATGACATATTGTTGAAAATCTCTGCTATATACGGTAAAGTTGAAGACCATGAAGTTATAGAGGCTGAGAACTACTCCAATACTTCAAATCTTAAGGTTGCAAAGTTTAACAAATAATAATCTGGATTAAATAATATATATTTTTAAATTGAACATTACCAACAGTGGTAATACTAATCAGAATCTTCAGTTTTTAGTCATATATCGCTGTGATTAAAAGTGGTTAACTATCATTTCTCAATAAATACTAGTTATTAATTTATTAGTATAAAACTGTAAAAGGCAAGAAAAATATGACATGTAGTATAAAATTTGAAAAATACTGATATATGTTGTACAGTAATGTGTGTTTTATTATTGGTTACTAAAATATTTAGAATTGAAATTGATCACGTTGCTTAAGTTGAATTTAGCCAATCTTTGTAATTTTATTGTATTTATTTGAATTTCTTTGTAGAGTTCTTATATTGATTTTTAATATTGTCACTTGACTCAAAACTTAACCCTAAAAAAGCTATGATGCCATGCTTTTTAGGATATCACAAAGGCATGTTTTGCTTCTTATTATTGCTTTCTTTAGTGCTACATTTTTTTCCCAAAAAAATTTGAAATTGAACTCTTAGCTACTTTTATTCAAGAGGGAATTAATGCAAATAGTTATTCTCTTGGGGTTTTACTATTGGTTTGTAATGTTGGTAATATAACTACCTTAGGATCATTTCCAGTCCACATGAGTGGTTTCAGAGACCGTCAACATAGAGCAAAATTGACTTATTTTGAGAATATCATTTCAATTTTGAAAATGAGAGGCTCATTTAGGGCCTATATTCAACTTCGTTTTTAACTTGAATACATTTATTATACAGTGTTTGGAATATTGTTCTATTATGATTATTTAAATAGTTTGGGCTTTAGATTGTCAGACAGAAAGTAAACCTTCATAGTTAATGCAAGCAACAGATTTGTTCTAATATTTCTAGTTTAGTTACTTTAAATTATTTCTGACCATTCTTTATTAAAACTTGTTTTTCATTACCTAACTAACCTAAGTTTAACCTTAAGTTGACTATTGTGTAGAAATATATTTATTTGTATGGCAAACATTTTTTAAAGCAAGTATAATTGGATCACTGAACTTACATATCTGTCTGCAGTGTGTTGAATGGACAACTAAATGCATTATAGTGACCTAGAGGTAGGGAGTCCACATAATTATTGCTCAAATTAGGTCATGTTTGTGAGTGAAAAGGAAAGCTATTAAATATTATTTCTGGACAACAAGCATAAACTGGGATTGTCCTGGAGAAATGGGGTGAATAATCACCCTACCAGGAAACTAACTGCAAAATCCTGCAATGCCTTTCCAATCACTATGGAACAAGTTAGGTTGTGTTCTTAGTGGTTTTAGAATTAGGTATACTTTTTACCATACTTTTGAACATTTATTTTATTTTCATGAAATTGAAGAGAATAATTGAGTAACCAGAACAGCTACTTTCTTGCCCATGTTCAATAACAGACTATGCTTTACCTGTGTACCTTCACTCTTCATGAGGCCTAGATGATGTTTTAAAAATAAAATGTGCTGTGGAAAAGAAAATAGTTTACTTCCAGTAATAGATTTTTTTAAGTAATAGACATGAAGATTTATTTTGAAAAACTAGAATATATTTTGCTCACTTTTCTCCCATTCTAGTTAGTTATCATTCTCCAACTGTGAATTGTCACTAAATGGCCATCTGCTTTGAGAGCTTGTGTTAACATGGTGATTTGGGGCAGCCCATGGCTACTCAGCAACAAGAACATAAAGCAGAGAAAACTGTGAGTAAGCTCCTATCAGTTGGTTTACTTGCCTTAGTTAATTTCTACTACACAATATGTAGAAATCCAAGTGTAAGGACTGAAATGGACTTTTGGACTGAAAAGAAGTAGTATTTCCAAACAAGCAGGTTATATTTGCTATGTATGTCTTTGTTTTCAGAAATAGTCTCAGCTCATTGTTAGGAGGATTAAATAAGGTGTTTTTTGTCCACCCTCCCTCCCCCAAATATACTTATTTTGGATAAGACTGTTGGTGACACATTTTGAGTTACGTGTTTCAAACTTTTTTTTTGTCTTGTGAAATTACAGGCTATTTTATTGAAAATTTATAAAATGAAAAACACAGAAAGAATGAGTGATGATTAAATACCTCGTTTTAAAACGTAGTTCTGCAAAATCACTTTGGAATTTTGCCCAAGAAGAATTATTAAGCAGCTTTAATATGAACTAGTTCTTGAGCATCATTGGTATTTTAGGAAGAAGAATAAACTTGGGGAAATAGTTCTATTTATTCATGTAGAACTAATGCATAAGGCCAGCGACACAGGAAAGGGCATTCTCAAAATTGCTACTATTATGTATATTATGCTTCCTTTTGGCATTTGAGCTTCCAAATGTGATCCATCAACTCTGTGCAATGTTTCTTTTTTTGACAGGGCCATGTGGAGAGGGGGCTTTGTGTGATTTGGCCAGGCTTCAGTGACCCAGTAATTTGGCATCTTTTTCAAAAAAAAAGAACACACGAGAAGCTGAAACCCAGATGGGGAGCTGTCTTGCCTTGTGCTCAGAAACCTGCCCTGCCCAGCACCTATATTTTATAGACGAGGAAACAGACCCCTATGGAGCCCAGAGTCCACACAGGTGTTAATGTAGAACTAGGGTGACACGTCCTGCCCCTGGCTCCGAGATCCTGCTGCTTCCTGCCACACAGCACTGCATCTTCAAAGACCCTGTGCAAATGTCTGTTTCATGCCTTTGAGTCCTACTCTTCCTCAGCAAACTCAGGGGTCACCATCTCCTGGAACCACTGAGGTTACCTGAGGAGGTATGCTGAGTGGAGGATAACAGGCACGGCTGGGGACTATGACAAACCAGAGAGCATAGTCCGGCCTGACATGCAAGGCTCAGGTCCTCCCTCCACACAGGAGCATGGGCCCAATATGGCAAGAGCTTCCTGTTTGTCAAGAAAAGCCAGAAATCTCGCCTTTTATTTGAAATTTCTCGGGCAGGCAGGCTACAGAGAACTTGCATGTGGTTGGACTTTTGTCAGCTGCCTGCAAGATTATGACCTCCACTTCAATGCATGTGGCTCATCTTCCAGCAGCAGCAGAAGCAAAAGCAGCAGCAATAACAGGCCATATTGCTTAAAGCATGCAAGGTGCCACTTATGTGTTATTTCTTCCAATCCTCTGAACTACACAAGGAAGTACTGAAGATGAGGAAACTGAGGTTCCGCTGTGTATAGTGATTTGTCCAACAGCTAAATTCAGGGCTTAGGATTGAAGCCTAAACCTGTCTGATGTACAATTCTTAATCTTACCCTCGCACTCTGGCCTTCCTGAGTGCCAGATTAAAGCTGGATTGGATTGGATTAAAGCTACCGGTGAATCTGTACAGTCTTCCAAAGTCCATTTCAGTTCAGCTTTTTGAACACTTTTTGAATTATCACTGTGTCCCTGAAGATGAAGGGTAACATTGCATAGAGCAGGGTGTTTGGCCTGCTGAACAAAATGGGCATGTGAACTAATAATTATTTTAAGCATGTGCCATGATAATTTCTAGAATTTATATCACATCTCTGATGGACTAAGTTTCTAACTGTTTATTGAGTTGGCTCCTATTTAGATTGACATACAGTTCTCCTCATTTTCTTTCTGGAAAAAAATCAATAAATTATTTGTATGCCTTTAATAGAGGCTGAAATTAAGGCTTTTGAAAATCTTGTTAGGGTGTTGATACTTTTGACATTTATCCTAAAGGTAATGCTGTTTCAATTTAATTTATTGTATATTTGGAATTGGAAATCTAATTGACTCTTTAAGTTTATAGTTGATCTTTTATTGCATATCATATTAATTGCAATTACTGAAATTATTTTGGCCCTTGCTGGTTTGGCTCAGAGTTTAAAGCGTTGGCCTGTGGGATGAAGCATCCCAGGTTCAATTCCTGTCAAGGGCATGTACCTGGGTTTCAGGCTCCTCCCCAGAGGCAACCAACCTATGTGTTTCTTTCACATTGATATTTTTCTTTTGCCTTTCACTCTCTCTTTCATTCTCTCTAAAAATCACTGAAAAAAATATCCTCTGATGAGGATTTAAAATGTTTTGTTATCAGTTATCCTGTTCTTTCAATTTTGAATACAGTAACATCCCTGCATCATTCTCAGTTTAGTGAGACTATTTTAGTAATGTTTTTGGATATTGCATCTAATATTTTTATTCTCTCCCACCCTCCCTCTCTCTTTCTCATCACTATACCTTCTTCCACAAATTATGCACATAATCAGTTGCACGCCTACATTCTATTCCAAATAACAGTCACAACTTGTCTGTCCTAATATCTGTTTCTGCTACATGAAGAGATGATCAGTTGTGTCAGAAGAGAGATGATGGGAGGTCTCTAAGGAGCAGGACCACAGAGGATGCTGCTGGTCCCTTGTTCTGATCTCCTTTACTGGCCCAGTGCAAGCACCCCCAGCTGCTGTGATACAGGCGGCTGAAGGATCACAGCTGTCCCTTTCTTCAAAGAATTGCCTTTGGCTGAACTAGGAGCTGCCTTTCTTGGTAGGTTTCCTTAAGATGGGAACAAAGCAGTGGCTACCTGTTTTGTACCAGGGTCCTTACCTTGTTGAAATACATTATAATTTGCCTAAAAATGTTAAGGAGGCCCTTGATTTCTTGTTCTTTGCCCTGGTCCCTGATGTAACTCAAAACCAGAAGACTTTGGAATCTTTGACTAGAATGATTCTGAGAACATATGGCTTGGAATATATGCAATTTCCCCCAGCAGTCTCTATGATAGGTACAAATTCACTATTAGGAGAAAAAGAAAAAAAAGGTTAAGATTAAAATACTGTAATGATTTTAAGAATTCTTCTGTGGATGGCAATAGCCCTTGGCACTGAAAGTTAGTGGTGGTAACAAAATCCATTGTGATTTTGACAGTCCACACCCTATTCGGAAATTTAAAAGACTGAAAATACTGAACCCTTTTCTTTCCCCAAGGGCTTAAAAAATTACATATTTTGTAGGTTATTTTAAAAATATATATTTTATTGATTTTTTAACGGGGAGGAAGGAAGAGGGACAGAGAGTCAGAAACATCGATGAGAGAGAAACATCGATCAGCTGCCTCCTGGACAACTCCCACTGGGGATGTGCCCACTGCCAAGGTACATGCCCTTGACCAGAATCAAGCCTGGGACCCTTCAGTCCACAGGCCGAAGCTCTATCCAGTGAGCCAAACCAGTCAGAGCTTGTAGGTTATTTTTTATGTTAACATAAAGATTAAATTGTTATGCCCTGGTGGGTGTGGCTCAGTTGGATGGACACTGTTCAGTGCACCAAAAGGTTGCTGGTTCCATTCCCAGTCAGTCAGGGCACATACCCAGGTTGTGGGTTCCATCCCTGGTCAGGGAGTGTGTGGAAGGCAACTGGTCTCTCTCTCTCTCTCTCTCTCTCTCTCTCTCTCTCTCTCTCTCTCTCTCTCTCCTTTTCCTGCCTCCCTTCTCCTCTCTCTGAAATATAAAAAATAATAAACATAAAAAACTTATAAAAATATAAAAGTTTTTAAAGAAGATTAAATTGCTAAAATTTTAGTACAAACTCTCCTTCTTTGCCTTCTCCTTTCTTTCCCCCAACCTTCCTGCTCCCTCTCTGTTTCCCCTCCCTGCTTCCTTCCAGTTCTTCCCTCCCACACTTCTCATTCATACTTTTGGGCGCTTTCGTTCTCTTTTATACCTTCTTTCAAAATGGATTTCCTCCAGCATTGACTATTTTTATTGAAAAAAAAAATCAGCACCACACTTTCAAAGTGGGATCATTTAAAGCTCCTGGTCATTCCTAGGGTACTAATATATGAACAAATGAGGGTTTGGGAATTTTAATTCTTTTATGGATAGGGTATTTTTCAAACATTGTTTTATAGTACATATAATTTAATATCTAGAAATCAAATAAGCTAAAATTTTATAAAATGCTTCAGTAATATATTTTTCACATGTATCTATGCAGCCACAGACATATTTGTAGATGATCTAAGAAAATGGAGTATAATTAATATGTAATATGAAATTAAGCCAGAAATAAATTTGCTTATTTTTTCCCAAACTCTTTGGATCAAGTATTTATATCAGAGTTCAGGTATAAACTTCTAACATGTTTTCACCATTCTGGATTATGGAATTTGTTATAGTAACTAATATAACTGGACCAAATATGAGCCAGTCCATCATAAAAAATTAAAAAAGTAAGTCTTAAAGTTTACTCTTGATTTGGGTTTAAATCTTACTTGAGACAAATACCATCCTTTTGTCTTGGGTTAACTGGATAATTGGAGAATCTTAGAACAATGACATAACAAAACAATGGTACACACAAAATATATTTCATTTTCTGTATGTGGAGGTAATGTGATCTGTAAAGCAATCTAAAGATCGTATTCTAGGTTGTGTAGCTAGAGACCTGAGGAGCTCTATGACTTTAAGAAAGTATCTACCTTTTTGGAGCTTCAATTTCTTCACGCACATCAACATTTTGGGGGGTTGATAGAGACCTCCGTGTATTTCAACTTATTTGAAAGGCTAAGAATCTATCTTGGCATTGCTCATGGAACCGTGTGTATGATTCCCAGTGGTTTAGGCATTTGTGATATTACGGTTAATGACTGCTCTGGGAATAGACCTTCTTCATTAGGAAGTCAGCATGTTCCAAAATCTCTTTGTAAATCATTTCTACTAGTATTAAAGATGCAGGCACTTGCAGCTAGGAAAGACAAAAATACCTTCAGCTATGTTTGCAATTTAGGTTTGAAGGTAAGTAGGGCAGACAGTGGAAGAATTGGCAAATTAATAAAAAAGTCTTTTCTTTCTGTTCCCTTATGCATTTGGACAATTAAAACATTTAATGAATGCTCCCACAATTAATTCCACCACTTGCATTGACATCAGAAAGTGTTTGCTGAGAAGCAGTTAGGCAGGTAGGTTGATTATACATCACTCCAGTGAGTTTCAATCATAATGTTGCTTCATTCAGCACTTAAAGGAGGAAAAGCTTAAAAAAGAAAGTGTGTGTGTGTGTGTGTGTGTGTGTGTGTGTGTGTGTGTGTGTGAGATGTGGTGTATTTATATGTGTTTTTCATTGGAAGTTTTCTGAATTAATAAATGAAGCAATGTTTTGTGTCAATGAGTGATGGTGCTGATGATGAAATAATCGGAAGTCTATTCTACGGTCTATAAAGGGGAGAAACCATTTCATCACTGTGGAATGATAGGTTGGTATGATGGCCTGAAGGGAGATCTCTGGTTTCTCCCTCCAAATGGATTCTCACTTCTCTGGGGGATTCAAACTCATTGCTCTAAAGCGGCACACCCAGTTCCATTTCTTAGTGGGTTCAGGTGTCAATTACCACACTCTTAACCAGCTGCTTGTGGCTTAACAATGTGCCCAAGCATCATCATAAGATTCTCTTTAATTCCCTTTTCTCTGTGTCCTGAAGCAACATTTCCAAGTGCTTGTTTAAACTTAAAGCAACACGTCTGAAAGTGTGATTCATAGAAAATAGGGAACTGCTCCTCTTGTCAAATTTTCTCTTTCTCAACTTAAAAAGGAATTTCAAATAAGACACTTTTGGAAATAATATTGCTACCAATTTATCTAATACTCTAGCACTAAGACATCCACGTTAATATATTCTATGGGTGTTACAATTATATTTTTAAATATTACATTATATATATATATATATATATATATATATATATATATATATACACACATATACACACACACACACACATATTTTTTTTTTTACTGGAGCTTCATGTATGCCTTGTTTTAAAAAATACATGTTTAGCTCTAGTAGTGTAGCTCAGTTGTTTGGAGTGTTGTCCTGTGTACTTCAGGGTCTCTGGTTTGATTCCTGTTAAGGGCACATACCCAAGTTTTGGATTTGATCTTTAGTCAGAGTGCCTATGGGAGGCTGATGTCTCTCTCCCTCCCCCTTCCTCTTGCAAATCAATGGAAAACATGTTTGTAAGAACTTATATCTTAGAAAAGCAACCTCTTCATCAAAGGGAGAGTCATCTTTTACTTATTCTTTGAGTTCAATCACCAAACACAAAGTAGATTTGACTGCTTTCCTCTAAAAAAAAAATAAAATAAAAATACAATTCTTGAAGACTAAATGGCTGGAAAACACTTTTTGAAGTCATATGATTGTTCTTGTGCATGTTGAATATAACAAATCTCCCCCAAGGTGAGCTATTACACTTGTAGTTAATTTCTTTGGCCTTTCTCCATGTTTATGTATCTGATGTTGGATCTCCATATGGTTTTCCCTGTAAATGTTTATATTTAAAGTCAACATTTAAAAATATTTCACTCTGTTTTATGGCATCATTTCTAAGTCAGGGTTTCTCATGTATGTTATAGTTTATGGGATTAAAATGTTAACATTATATATGGAGTCTTGTCTGCAGTGACCTCTTCCTTAGGTTAGCCAATTAACAGATAAATGGAGTGTTGTTAGAAGAAAGGGAACAAGGACCATCTTCTTGTTCAATGTAAATGTTGGGTGCTGGGTAGCCTGTGATTTATCAGAGTGAGAAAATGGGCTTTGTCTTTTCAGACACTGTCACCACTGACACATAGGCCAAACATAAAGGCGACTGTGTGGCCTGAGTCCTGGAAATCTAGGCTTTGTCTCTAGTGCTTTATCAGTTTTTGGACAAGAACTTCAGGGTTATGTTGAGTAACACATTCACTATCTCAGCTTTTTTCTCCTCATTAAGGAGAAAACATTCTGCCATCATGTGATCCATGATTAGAGTTAATGCAGTCTCTAACATGTCCCAGATGTTTTAACATTGCTCTCGACACTTGCAGAGTTTATAAATGTGATTTTTCTACTGGTTTATTCTTTTTGAAACAAGCATTATCTTTTTGCTTGAGGGGGGAAAAAAGCTGTATCAGAGACTCAATGAGTTGCTTAACATAATTTACAGTATGTTTAGAAACAGTGCTAAAATGCAGAGTATGTAATCAATGACACATTCTCATAAAGAATTTATTTGCACTGAGTAACAGAAATGTGATCATGCCAAAATGACCAGATGTCCCTTCTTAATGGTATCCTTTTATAAAAAAAAATGCTGTGTCTCAATTCCAACTTTTCATGACCATAAAATATTTTCATTTTCCAGTATAGGAATAGAAATAGCCTAATCCCAACCTGAAAGATTGTATCTCTGTGCTATTGAGTTAGTAGCTTAGTTCTTAAAATTGTATCTATCATATGTATAGCAGCACTTTACTATGGTTATTCTTTTTCGTTCTGTTTCAAGCTTTTGCCTTGTTTTAGTTTTTAGTTATGTGTGTGTGTCTGTTGATATAGTTGCAATACCCTCTTTATCCTTTTTATTATGTGTGCTAAGCATCCTACTTCACGTAGTCATATATTTATACGTAATAAGCTTGATTCCTTTATAAGGTCATTGAGGCTTAGAAACCTCTTAATTCATAGATTAAATATAAATGAACAACAAAATGAAGAAAGGGAAACTTTCAAAGAAGTAAAAGTTATATTTGGAGTAAGCAAGATATTTTGAGTTAGATTTAAGGAACAAGATAATAGTGTCTTGCATTTCAATAACACTTTAATATTTGTATTATCCATAGGTTTTGTTTATAGCTTTAAGTTTTATAAAAAAAAAATGTCTATCTGTTATTACATGCAAGCTTCAGAATTCATCTTTCAGTAAGGAGAAAAGGTGTTATGTCCCAATTCAGAGGAAAAAAAGCTGATCAGTGAGTGATTGAGTCATGAACACATGCTTTCCTTCTTACTCTCTTCCATTATTTCCTGATTCATAGACCTCTATCCTGGGGTTCAATTCTCCTTTTGTAGTGCTCTCTATGTGTATGTATCATGGGAAAACAGTAACTGGGCACTCGCTGTAGGTTCTTCAGGGCATGTAGGAAGTGTCATTTCAAGAAGAGATTTTGCAATGTGTAGTTGAAATGATGCTTTCTGTTGCTTGGCTCACCAACTCTTATAGAGACAGAGAACAAAACTGACAGCTGTCAAAGGGGAGGGGTGTTGGGGGTGGCGGTGGGAAAGATGAAGAGATTAATAAAAGAAAAGAAAAACACCCCCCAAAACTCATCGACACAGACAACGGCTTGGTGATTACCAGAGGTAAAGGGGGAGGAGAGGTAGAAGAGAGTCAAGGGGGGTAAATGGAAATGGAAGGAGACTTGACTTGGAGTGGTGAGCACACAATAAAACATACAGATGATATATTACATACCTAAAACCTATTAATTTTATTAACCAAAGTAACCCCAATAAAATTATTTTTTTAAATGATGATAAACAGCAGATGCAGATGTTGATGTAAAAATGTTTATTCCAGTTGATGAACATGTTACTTTGATTGCAAGGGCAGTGGACTTAGAAACTGGGGAATACCAGGGAGCACTGGGAGATTTTGTAAATCTATCACACCATCCACTCTAAGGATCATGTGCCCACTCCAAACAGGAAGCTGACCACCACCAGGTGCTAACACACACCCGTCCCTGAACTCTTATTGCCCACCAGTAGAAATTTTTGAAAAGAAGGCGTTTGATCTTCATAATCTGAAAAATTGGCCCAACTCCAGAAGTTTCACCAAAGCAGGGGGCCATGTGTGCTTTTACTCTTCACTGTATGCTCAATGCTTCGTATGTTTTGCTTGAATATTTCAAATGATGTAATATACTATGTTTGTGAATATTGTCTTCGTTTGCTTAAGTTTTAGAACCTGTGGCTCAGATTTATGTTCTGGCACTGTGTGTGAAGGAACGATATTCTGGGGTTAGTTTAAGAAACCATATTTTATTCAAGTATGAATTTTAATCACATTTTCTTTTAATTCAAATAAAATGATTGACTAACTGATTTATTTAGGGATTATAATGGAGAATGTAGGTGTTATATTGCTACTATAATGTTGAGGGGAAAAAGTAGTGAAGATGTTTCTGCCTGGGTGATCCAGACCCAAAGCATGTAGTTATAGCTACTGAATTTTGTATTTGAGTTGTCCTATGTAGGCACAGTTTACAAGTTATAATACAAAATGTACTGTGTTCATGCATATCGGTACATGCCCTTCTTAAATTAATATATGTACACATGCACAATACCACCTCATTTAGAGATTGTTTAGTTAATGTTTATAAAAAAATTTGTAAGAACATCAATATGCACTCTTTAAACTGTCAAGTTTTTCTTGACTGAAATCACAGATAGCCCTTAAATAGAAAAATGTTATCTTTAAAAGTAAGAATTGCTGAGGTTGATTTTTTTAAAGAAAAAAATTGACCTTCATCTTAAAGTGCATTATTTAAAAATTTCCTGCTACATATTTAAGTGTTTTCTTTTTCCATTAGATCTATTTTGAACATCTGTTGACTATTGGTTATGCATAGTAGATGATTATAGCTACTTAGCTGCATTATTCATGCTTAATATTTCTTTCTTTCTCTATCATAAAGGAAAAATTTAGATGCTTTCAATTATCCATTTTATTTATTCTGCTAACAAAAACTTTCGCTCACCAAGGGAAAACTTATACACTAAGAAAAATACATTATATTAAGGGCAAGATATGGAATACTCTTACAATTTGACATTGGGATTTCATTTTGAGTAGAAATCTGTACAGATTCTATTCTGTTTATAACATCTACCAGCTGTTTTAATTTAGGCAGGACCTTTAATGTTTTAAGCCTCAGTTTGTCCAATGCTAAGATAGAGATAATAACATTTTACCCTAAGACTCTTATAATAACTTATTGAGAAGACATATGTGAAAGCAGCATGATCTATGAATGTACTATAATTAGGAATTGTATTACAATTAGTAAATTAATTACATGCATACTAGTTAAAAGATATATTGCATAGGAAGTGAGATATTTTTTATGCTATTTTTGAATCATTGTTAGTTATTTAGGTTACTTATGTTTTTTCTGTCACTTATATGTTATAAACATCTTCTGAGTCTTTCTATGCAAATTGAAGGAATGCCTAAAGAAGCCAGGAGAACCATACACATAATGTGTGAAAATTGCTTAGTTCAGAAATAAGAAATTAAATACCTTTAAGGTAGTATATTATTAAGTTGGGAAAATATCAAGGGATAAGCCACTATTTATATATTCATTCATTTGATAAATATTTGTTGAATCCCTACTGTTTGTGAGGCAGCTTTCTGGTATGTAAAGATTCAATGTAAATATAATAGATGTGTGATTCCTACCCTCAAGGAACACACAGGCCAGTGTAATAGAGAAGCCGTGAAGAGTGATTTAGATAATTGTTGAATTGCAATTGTAATAAGTGTCTTAAAGGGGAGATATAGTAAATTATAGAAACATATACTAACTGTGGAAATTGCCAAGGCAGGCTTCCAAAGGAGGTTTTTTAATAAGAATTAATTGAGCAAAAAGGGAATTCCAGTGCACTTCAAGGGCCAATAGAACTATAAAATTTTGTAAATTAGTCAAAACATACTAAAGTCAGACACATTTTTAAGTGTGTGTATTTACTTTAAGTTTGTTCTTAATTCAGAGCATAAAATGTTTCTGTTCTCTTAATTTAGATATACAAACTGTATATTGGCCTTTAGATATAAATTCATACTTTGTTAGTTGAGTTACTCCTTTGCTAATCAAAAGTACCTATAATAAATTTGATCTTGAGTTATTATCTGCTATCTATAATCTTGGAACCATTATCCTATATAATAAGAGAGTAATATGCTAATTATCCATTACCATGAGGCGTAACAACTGACTGAGTAACAATGGGATCAAGGATCAGCAGAAGGGTGGGACAGCAAGCTACAAGTGGGTGGCAGAGAACTACAGGAGGGAGCAGAGCACCAAACTATGGGGGGTGGAAGGGGCAAGGGGCCGGAGGGAGCTACAGGAGGGCAGCAGGGAGCTACTGGTGCATGGATTCGTTTATAGGGCTACTAGTCTTTTATAAATATCTTTTGGTGAAAGAGGCCAGAGAAAAACGAGAATGTGTTTCTGAGACTGACAGTATTATTTTTGTCAGAAAGCTGCTTTGGGAAACAAGGAGAAACAAGTCAAGAGGTTTGTCATGATTGTTGGTAATACATGAGCATCCAAGAAAAATCATTAGGTTTGAATTTTCCAACTCCCAAAAAACTCAAAGGGATTTTCCAAGCTGTTCTAAAGCTGCTGCCTTAAGACCCTCCATCTCACTCCGCATGTTTTTTAAATTTGGTGTGTTCAAATTTATGTATCCAGCTATAGAAATAAAGTAATTGAGGAGATGTACATTTTAATATAATAGTTCAGTTCATGTGTCTTGATAATATACAATATATTAAGCTTAAACTTTGGGTGAAAATTAATATGAATTACTATTAAAATTCAACACACTCTCTCTACTGGTGAGAGAAAAAGGAAAAGTAGTGCTGATACTTAATAATGCTGACAGATCTTTACATTTCAAAAAGATTTCAGTTTGTATCCTAAAACAGTGTAAAAGAAATGGAAGTTTATAAGAGAAAATTACCCCCTGAACCAGTGGGGTCATAATATATTTGTTTCCCTAACCATTACCTTCTTATCACATTATGAATGGCATCACTTAGCACACCGGGCCTGTGTGCGTCTGGCATGCTGAACTTTAATCTGACTAATGCCCCCATTTTGAGATGTAAATAGATTACAAAGGAAAATTCAATATTTTCGCCCTTCTCCCACCAGGGCAGCCCACATTAGTTGTGTCCTGCCACATAATTGCATTACATGCTGGGATGTGATCCATGGTTAATGGCAGTCACTGTCACTTTGCTTTTAGCCTCAGTCATTCAATGTGATTTACATATTAAACACCGTGACAAGAACTAGGTGTGTTAAACTACTTGTGGAGGTGTTGTGCTAACTTCTATTAAGAAAATAGGTGTTTTTTATACACTGAGAGACACCTTTGCCCAGGGCTAAAGTACATACAGACAGCATCTATAAGGTATATTAATTAATTGATCAAGGGTTTTATGTCCTTATAAATATTGAGTATATTAATAGTTGGACACATAGATACATTACTTTTATTGCCTTAAAATTGATTTTTATACTAATTTCTTACCAGTTAATCTAGGGATTTTCAAAAACTTATTTTTAAGCAGTAGTAGACAATACCTAAGCATGTTTCCAGGAACCTGGCATTAAAAACATTGAAAATCTAATTTATCATAATCATTAACTAAACAACTGTAATTTCAGGTAGAGAATCTCTGAGCCCTATTAAAATGAGAAATGGCAAATTTTAGATTTTATTTTTTATGTGTAAGCAGATATCAATTTAAAATACTTAAATCAGTTACTTATATATGAATGTTTCTTCCCTCGGTGACCTGAATGCCCAGATATTTTGAGAGGTGAGTTTCTCTCATTGCTTTTATTATTATTATTATTATTTTACATGTGTCCTTATTCCCCCATTCCCCCCCATTCCCCAT
The DNA here is from genome assembly GCF_014108245.1 of Pipistrellus kuhlii. Classification (NCBI taxonomy): domain Eukaryota; kingdom Metazoa; phylum Chordata; class Mammalia; order Chiroptera; family Vespertilionidae; genus Pipistrellus; species Pipistrellus kuhlii. The sequence continues at coordinate 139,977,329 of NW_023425404.1, forward strand.
TCATGCCCCACCCCCCTGTTGTCTGTGTCCATTGATTAGGCTCATATGATGCACACAAGTCCCTTGGTTGATCTCTCCCCCTTTCTCCCACCGATGCCCTCCTTCCCTGAGGTTTGTGGTTCTAATGGCCGTTTCTCAGTCTCTGGATCTGTTCTTGTTCATACCTGAACTCTTTTTAGATCCATGACAAGTTTCCCTTACTACATTGTTCCTGGAAAAGAGGAATAGATGACTGCTAGCTGTGAATAAGAAATTCCCCATGCTTGGCTGAAAATACTGCAAACCAATTTCTCTGTCAATATCCTGATCTATAAACACAGGAAGAACTGCTGAACTCCAACCTATTATTCATACCTTCATCCGTTTATATTTTTGTGCCTGTGAAGTGCAAATGTTCTGTTTTTTTCATATATTTTTAATTTAAAAAAATAATTTTATGTGTTCCATCATCAAGTTCAAGTGTATCTCTCCGCTTAAAATACATGAATGGTCCCATATCAGCAACTAAAATAAGTCACAGTGCCTGTAGGCATGGGGGCCCTTCACCTTCTAGTCCTTCCTCCTACCTTCTTTTCCAGCCCTTTTTATTTTCATATTTCACTTGTATTGCCATACTCTTAAACTGCTAGGTTCCCAGTACTTGGCATGCTGCTTCCTCCTTGTTTAACTAGTATTTTCTATGCATCCTTCAGTTTTCTTCCAAAACAAGATGATCTTGACAAAGCAATCTTCTTCCCTCAAATCCTCTTCCAGACAATGCCCAGGATGTTACTTCCCCATCCCCATCTACTCAGATGAAAATGTCCACCTCTGCTTCAATATTTGCTACATATTTCTGTTTCGCTATATTTGCCCATTGCATGGTTCTGAATTTCTGTCTTACCCCCACATGCGAGAGGAAAACCTTCAAAGGGACTTTTATTCAGTTTTATATCTTGTGCGTCTAGCAGGGACCATGCACTTTCTCTCTAGAATGTAGACAGGAGAGCAGATCTGTTAGCACTGTACCCAGGGAGCCTCAATGGGAGCTCTGCATATGTTTTTTGCAGTGTAAACATTAAGTGAAGAAAAAAAGAGTAGCTGACTAACTATAGATTGTGACCTGGTGTTTCAACATTTCGCTATCAGTTTCTGTATCTTGGAATATTTCCCCCTTTGCAATTTAATTAAGTTGAGCATTTAACACAACACTCCTTATGTGAGACTTATCTTTGGCATTTGGAAGAGAGGCAGCTTCCACTTTCCTCCCTCCTTTGGCAGAGCATGCCTGGAAAATCTAGCGAGCCATGGAAGTGTGTTAGAAAGCACTTTGAATCTAAGATCAACAAGGATAAAAAGCAATTTCTTATTGGAGAAAACACACACATGCAAACACAATTTGAAAAGATATGCATGCTACTCCTTTGTAGTGTTTAGGTTTGGTTTCTACCATGGAACTCAGCTCCTGCTAATTTGATGAGGTCAGCAGTGACACTAGCTGCCCTGTAATTATCAAAGCTTGTAAGGAGTTTCTCTTGGGTGACTCACAAAATCATTAACTTCTCTGTCACCAAAAGAGCTCCCCAGCTATTCTTTCTGTCTGTCTGAATCAATATCCCCAGGGTGTCAGTGTCCTTTAATAACCAACAAAATTATGAAATCATCCCACCCCTTTTTCAGGACACTGACTCATGGGGACGTGAGGAAGACTTTAATTGCTTCTGACAACAGCTCAACTACTTTTCTGTTTGTATATCAATACTGGACAAAATGGGTTAGGAACATTTTGAGACAAATTTTGGACAGAATTTTAGAACATCCTATGGGTTATATATTTTACTTATTAATATACTTAATACCAAAGCTGCTCTTTGATGGACAGTGTTGGGGAGGTTCAAGTTCTGTACTACAATTTGTCTGAATATCTGATTTTGCTATAGAACACTGCATTTATGTTAAAAATATAAAGATAAGAAATTATGAAGAAGTAAAAACTAAAGGAATGTACTAAGGCAATTTTTTTCAAATATACATGTACATGTGTATATGCAGAATGAGAGACACATGGGTAGAGAGTGCAGTATTTGAATTCTTACTGTCTGGCACACATAAGCACTGAAGAATAGTTTTTAAATGAAAGGATAAAGGAAGGGAGAAATGAACATTAGGCATACCTACTCATTTATTTTAAGGACCTACATCTATTCACTTGTAACTGAGATCATTGCCCTCTAGTGGTCTGTTTTAATGAAATAGAAAAATAAAAATGTAGCCTGCCTTTTAAAATATAAACATACATCAAAAGTATTTATAAATGGATAGCAGATGTGTTGCTTTTTTTTTCATTATGAAGGAGAATTTGGGAAACCAAAAATAAAAGGAACATGTAGATATTTCATATGTGACATTGGTATCTTATTATATTTTAAGTTTATTCTTAATTTTTTGTGCCTCAAATAAAATATATATTCAGCTTATATTGTATCCTGTCTTGGAAGAATCTAAAGTTTCACAGGTGGAAAACAAAATATGTCCAACAGAGTATTGTAATTACCAACATTAAATGCAAATATACTCTTTTTTTGGAACATTCTGATTATAGCTACGTAGAAAACTGGTAACTTACATAATTATGTAATTAAACATTATGTAATTAAACAATTAAACAATTACATAATGTAATTGATTAATAATTACTTATGTTTTTTATATTATTTTTGTTGCTTATGTTTGGTTGCTGTTAATGCAAATAATGATTTTGGGGGAAAAATGGGCCACTATTCTAACATCAAGATAATTATCTAACGAGAATGAAATTAAATGAACATTTGTAAAAAGTTACATTTTGAGGAATGTGTTTTTGTCTTATCAGCTCTTTAATTGTCAAATAATTATCTTTAGTCTATATGATTGCAGTTATTTTAATTGAATTAACAGGGTACATACATTTTTAGTAAGCAGTGGTTGAATAATTATTTAAAAGATTGCATATCATCTCTTATTTATGGAATATAATGAACAACATAAAATGATGAACAAAAATAGAACCAGAGCCATAGAAGCATCGAACAGACTGTCCAACCTATGTTGGAAGTCATAGGTGGCGGGCGGTGTCAGGGGTTAGAGATCACCAAAGGACGTGTATGCATGTGTATGAGTATAACCAATGGACTCAGACGGATGGGGGTGAGGACATGTGTTGCGGGGTGGGGGTGGCTGGGGAGAGGTTAATGGGGGAAAAAGGAGACATATATTATTTTAAACAATAAAGAATTTAAATTAAAATAATAAAATCTTCAAATTTGTATTTAATCTCTTCCTCTAATTTGTTTCTCTTTCACATCTTCTTGCCTTTTGTTGTTTCAGTTTATAATTCATATAATAGAAATAAGGATGGGATTATTTTAGCTATAATGTGGGACCCAAAAATTAAGTCAAAGGCTAAAATGTTTTCAAAAGAGCATAGATGTATAGATTAAGAATGTCTATAAGAAATCAATCCATTGATAAGGAAGTTTAAAACAAAACTTTGATCAATATTGGATTATACTTCTTTTGCTAACTGCCATCAGATTTGACATAATAATTACACTGAAAAATGTGGGTAGGTATGTTTAGAAAAAGCTTTAAAAAGTTTTTACTTGGGCATTCAAAATTTTTAATCAATATGTCAAGAGTAAACATTTTCTATTGTTGTCATCCCAGTGATATCAAATGTTGACATTTTTACTGGATTTAAAATTAAGTTTCCCACATTCCCAATTCTCCAAGATTTACTTGGACTCACTTCTGAAATTTAGAATTATAGTGAGATATTGTGAATAAAGCACAGTTCAAAAATTAACATTGTCAGTTTTAGCCCTGGCTCTGGAATATTCATATCCTCATTTCTAATAGATTCTAGAAGGGGGAATTATTTTTTCATCTTCAAGTAAATTTGGAACACTGTGTTTTTAAAGATTTGTTTATTGCAGGACTTCTTAGAACCTATTAAAAATTAATGTGCATTTTAAAGCTCTAAGATGCATTGTAACATACAGCTTTGTCCAAATTTGAGAAACCTTTTTTTTTTTCCTGGAAACTTTGGGCCACAAGAAATGCTGATCTGGTCCATCCTCTCAGAAAATCAACAAACTTGAGTAGAGCATTGAAGTATGAATAGTACATTAAAGATGGAAAGAAAAGGAAACACATTAAGCAAAGAGGGGAACATCATGAGTCACAGCAAAAATGAAAACATAATTTCAAAAGTGTGTTTTATTAGTTCACCCTGGCTGGACCAGAGAATTCCTATTGGCAAATGCTACTCATTGAATCTGAGCCATTGAAGTGGGGCCAGACTACCAAGCCTAACTCCCAGGTAGAGGGGTTTGGACTTTATCACACGTTGAACAGGAAGCTGTTAAAAGTTTTCAATGAGGAATATGATAATGACAATAATAATAATAATGGCTATCCTTTTTCTGAGTACTTGTCTTAAAACTTTTCTAGTGCTTTATTTGTATTAACCCAGTTATGTATCTCAACAAACCTTCTCTTATAGATAGGTATGAGGTAGGCAACAAAATGCCAAATATTTTTACTAGATTAGTAACCTAGAGAAAGAACTGGCATGCATGCTTTCCCCAAGCAGTGTGATTCCAAAACTTTTGCCCTCAAACTCTATTCTATGATATAAAGACAGTGTACATAGGATATTAATCTGAATTCATAAGAAAGGAGATCCAAGAGGAAGTAGACTGGAAGAAAAATTGGTTGATCAGAAGGTTCTTGCAGCAAAACAACTGTAAGATTTCTAACATCTTTAATGTAATGGTGGTGGGAATGGGGAGGAAGAGCTGAAGTTTAGCAATTATAAAAAGGAATCATTAGAGCTAAATACCTTTACCTAATTGATGGCTTCAAATTGGTCCAGGGAAGTCCCTTCTATCAGTTATAGCTGACTGTGGCATTTTGAACAAGATGATGGGAAAGATTATGATACCACTGACAAACCAAGAAACTCATGTAGATCAAAAAGTCCTAGGGGAAATGATGAATCTGAGTTTCAAAGATCTTTAATTAGAAATGATGTCAGCATTTTGGAATTCTGAGACTGTTTATTGGGAGGGCGAATTGTAGTCATCAGCACCATCATGGTGGTTGAAAAAGAAAGGTATGAGTTTTTAAGGCCAAGTATTAGATAAGCATAGCTGAGGTTAGAAAAAGGGATCTTGGGAACTGCTCAGTGTTACATGGGTGAGGAAGAAGACAAGTTAAAGAAGGAAACTAAGAATTTTAGAAAATGGAAATGATGAAAATATGTCTGTAGTGATAACAGCAAACATTGTTAAAGAAGAGAGAGAGAGAGAGAGAGAGAGAGAGAGAGAGAGAGAGAGAGAGAGAGAGAGAGAGAACTAGAAAGAGGGAGGAAAGGGTTAAGTCATTTTATTGGGTTGGTCTGTTTGGCTGTCATTAGCAAGAACTTAGTCACTCCAGAGTTACCAGCTGTCATTTATCTATCCTAATTATCAACTGGTGTATCATTAGCTCATTTTCATTAGCCAGTTTAAATAGTTGTTCACTTTCCATTGAATCTGTCAGTTCATTTGCACAATATGATTTTGTATCAAAGAAGAAATTTAAATGATTATGCTCCAGTCTTTTCTGGTATGTTTGATAATATTGAATTCATATGAGTAAAAACATTGAAAACTAAAAAAAGGAACACATTTAGTAAGTCCTCAAATGTGTATTCAATTCCTACCATGTACCTCAAAATAAAATTATAATGATTTTTAGATGGTTTAGAGTACATTTTCTAATCCTGTAATGTATATGTGTGTTTTAAGTATACACATATATACATATACCACTTATTGTCTATGTCACTAAGATTATACTTTGTGTTATATTTATTAATATGCTTGCCCTCAGAATCAGAGTGATGACATTATGAGATAACAATTGTGGAAGAAAATCAGATGTATTCTGGACATTATCGCTGATATTTACATTAGCAGGCATTTTATTCTATTTCATTCTTCTAATTTATTATACATTACAACTATTTTTAAAAGCCCATATTGGTGATGTTGGTTCTGATTAAGTTTTCTTAGATATATCATCTGTGTCTGTGTAGGCCAACTACATAGTCTTTTTGTTAGATCTTCTTTCCCTCTAGCAATTAGCCTTATTCAACATTCTAGGCTTAAATATATATGTATATTGAAGACCATTCAAAAGAGCAACTTTAAAATGTGTGACAGGATAAATTACTACTGAGTATTATGTTTTATATCCCTGTCACCTAGGGGCAAAACCCATCATGCAGTGTTGGTTTTTTGGTGACATATTTTGACTGGAATGTGCCGTATTATTGGGCACCAGTCAAATGTAGTAATTTATGATACTTACTCATCGGTAACAGATAAAAACAACATCCTAAATACAATTACTTTCATAGTACTGTTGCTCTGAACTTATTGTCCAGAATTGAATATCCTACAACTACTTATTTATTTTACTTTAAAATGATTTTTATTATTATTTGCATATAGCAGAATCTTGTCTACTTTGTTAACATTTCTGGGGAAGGTTGTAAAAATAAATCCAGCCCCTTTTTAGGATTAAAATGAATTTGTAATGAAAATAAAAATGAAATGAATGGTATAAATAAATGAAACACATTTTTCACCTTTTTTTTTTTTTTTTTTTTTTTTTGCCATGTATTAAGAGAAAGGATGTAAGTCAGCACAGATGCTAGTCTTCTGGTAGCACTCCCAAGCATAAAGCACTTTAGAGTTACTGTTCACCCTTGAAATGAATTCAGTCTTGTGTTCTTTGAATTCTTTCTTGGACTTCCTCAGAGACAGAGATAAAATCCAAGCTGTGTGACCTTCCTGCCTTGCCTGTTTCTTTTCAGAAGATGTAGTTTCTCACTTCTGGCAGAAACTATGGTATTGCTGTTTCAACATTCCCTGTGTTTTAAATTGTGGGGCAGTACAAGATATAAGAAGATGTAAAGTTATCTGGACACATATTTCCCCCTATAGCATAGTAAGTGTTAAATTCATTTAGAGATCATTCTCATAACCTACATCTGACATGTGTTGAGGAAGAACATTTCATAATAACGATCCAACCAATTTGCTTTACTTGCTTAAAATATTATGTCACCCAATGACAGAACAAAAAAAAAAAATGTGTTCATAAGGCATACTGCATAATTAGGAAGTAAATTCCTAAGATATATGGCTAATACAGCAGGGTTTGAATAGCACTATTTCTAAAGCTGAATCATGGTCTTTGATGAGAGTGGGCTATAACAATGCAGGCTTTGAGAGCCTTGCAAAATCTCAATTAAGTTGCTGAAATGTTTCCACAGTTTATTTTTTTAGGATCTTTTCCACGACTGCTTGCTCATAAAGACCTGGCTGTGGAAGGAAATTGGGCAGGAACTCTTGAATTGGCCTCTTGTTTGCCTAGTTCTATTGACCTGTACCAGGGTGGTAACACTTTGGGGGCCTTAAGTTGTTCGTTTGCTACTGTTCTTCATCAATAAATTATTCCCCACTAATGAATAATTAAAACCAAACTTTGATAATGGACTAATTGAAATGGAAAAAAAATTTTTAAACTAGGAAGTGAATATTTGTTGAATTTTTTTCTTTGATTCCCTGATGTCCTGGCATTTTTTTTAAGAGAGTGCCATGAATAGTCAGATAATTAAGCTATGTTTCTGAGTCCAGACTGATTGAATTGAAATAATCCTTAAAAATATAGAAATTTTTATTAAAAATAATGGTAAAAATTGAAAATATTATAAAAATTATAAAACAGACATCCCCAAATTTAAATTAGAATTAATTATATCATAAGACAAAGATACTAGTCAGTGACTCACTAGTCAGTGTATGCATGTATAACGTCTTCACAAAAAAACATTTTTAAAGAGCTATTCATTTGATTTTGGCACAAGAGTTCATTTTAACTACCTATTCTAATATGTTGAGTGTCATTTTTGAAACCACCGCTAAATTTTGTTACTATTTCTATAGACTTGAAATGATGTGTGATTTTATCCTCCTTTTATAAATTTTCTTCTTTAAATAATAGATGAAATCAGTAATGAAATACTCCCTAAATTATTCACTATCAGGGTCATTATTATAATGTATACTATTTTTTAAGAGTACTATTAAGAAGTTAGACTCACAAAATTATGATTCATATAACAAAAGTATTGTATATGTTCATTATATATATATATATATATATATATATATATATATATATATATATATATATATATATATATATATTTGTCACAGACTTGGGATTAAGAGGAAATAATAGATGCCCCAAAAGGACAACTGAGGATTTGAAGACAGGTAAAAGAAATGCTAAAAGTTTTCAGTTTATATTCAGAACTGAGCAGTGGGTAAATTTTTTCAGCTGTTTGCAATAAGAAAGGGGAAAAAGCCTTATTGTACAAAGGCAGAGAAAAATGGAAAACCTTTTCCAGGATCTAAACACCAGGATGTACTGTCTTCTATTACCAGCCATTGAATGTTGATTATTTCATGGAAAATGTCAGTGGGGCTTTAAGAACAGAAGTCTTCTCTACTGCATTATGTGAACGGAGTGAAAATCAAATCATGCATTGTGAAAGCGATAGGAAATAGATTTTCAGGATTCTTAGTGATATTAAGTAGTGATGATTGATTAATGACATTAATGTGAAGTTCCTCTTACATTGATATGAAGTGATAATTAAGGACTCAGGTGAAAGAGGAGAAAATGCATAGGTCTCTGAAACTAAGGTGGCTTTGTTGCACTGGAAAATACAAATTTTCCAGTGAGTGTAAGCAAAATGACTTAGGAGAAACCAGACCCATTATTAAATGTCTTACAACAAAGAAGAAATTAGCTCAGTAGGACGGGGGATCATGCTATTCCATGCTTTTTTAAAGAGTTGGTTGGATGGCTTTGCATATTCTCAAGTAAGAAGAGTAAAAATAAAACAAAACACATATATCATATGACTGATATTCTATAGTTTTAGGGGCTCTTAGTAAATTTTCTGGTTTTTATTTTATTTGGTTTTTATTTTTCAACAGCTTTCAGAGGTTGGTGTCCTAATGACAGCCAAACAATATTAGAAAAAAGGCACTGAATGTATTGCATTAGGAAATGAATAATGTCAAATGACTCTAATAGACAATAAATTATAATAAGAATCAAAATGAATGTCAACCTATTAATGTTAAGAAAGGGAAAAGTTAGATATATTGTCCAATAATTACGAATATGAAGATACTGGGAGACAAGAATTAAACATTTTTCCTCAATAAGAAGTTAAGATATGGAGTACATTTTGGGGATATTAATAAAAGCCAAAAAAAAATTTTTTATGAAGAAAGAAGGGCTGGAAAGCTAGTTAGAATCCAAGGTAACATAATTTGAAAAATCTGGGATAAGAGATGTATTGGCAAGGCAAAAATTTTAAAGATTCTGGTAATATATCACTATAATATTTAAAATAACCCAGGCTCAAAGTTATGCTTTGCCTTAAAAGGAAATTATGGGAGCAATTTTATTAAGCATTTCATAAAATGAAAATGTTTATTTCCATTGTTAATAATGGCAAAAATGGTGACTGACATATACTCAGAACATCAGCCATTTTCATGTAACTGTTCTGTAATTATGTTATGTAACTTTATAATTATGTATAAGTCAAAATTTATATGAGAAACTAATGAAGTTTCTAATCCAAAGTTTTTCTAAGGTGATCAGAGCTCAATCAAAGGCATTGTAATAAGACAACCAGCCAAACTAGAAAGAATATGTTTACTAGTAAAAGATCAAATTCAAATACTCATTAACTTCTGTCAAAGCTAGGGATAAAGTATTAATTCATAACCATGGTAAAAATTGAAAATATAAGGATTCTTCAAATGAATGAAGTACATATTTGAATTTTAAAAAGACCACTTCTTAGAAGCCTAATTTGTCAACATAAAAGTACAATTCATTTGTAATATTACTTGACATTTTTAGTAAATTGATTGAAATAAAATTCTTTTTGCAGTAGCATTTATCTGTGACTGTAACACCAGAGGATTCTAATAAAGAAATAAGCATTTCTAATATAAGAGGGAAAAAATCTTTGGTAAATATTCATATATATTTTTAAAACTGTTTTACATGGAAGGAGTCATTCTTAAGTGAAAATATTTTCAAAGGAGGTATCCGATGTGAAATTCAGAACTCAAAGCTAAATCCTCAAAATGAATTATAATAGAGAAAAGAATTCATTATAAAGGTTTTTCACTTCTAAATTATTTTGTTTCAGTTGTATATGTAGTAACAAGTGTCAAAAGATTTATTTATTTAACAACAGTGATTAATATCTCTATACTTTTTAACATGTAATAATACTACTATGTGATATGCTGGAGATGACCTTTTAGCTATGAAAGTGCTCCTTAAACATATGACAAAACAACAAATACATTGCAAATGGCAGTGATTAGCTTTCTATGGAAGCAAACTCTATTTGACTTTTCTTAACTAAAGAATACATTTATATATAAACTAGAGAACTGGTGCACAAAACTTGTGCAGTGGGAGCGAGGCTCCTCAGCCCAGCCTGCACCCCTCACAGCCCAGGAGCCCTTGGGGGATGTTCAATGATGGCTTAGGTCTGCTCCCTGTTGTACGCTTCAATTTCTCTGGATCTATTTTGTTCATCAGTCTATTTTGTTCATTAGGTTCCACAAATTAGTGAGATAATATGATAATTGTCTATCTCTGACTGGTTTATTTTGCTTAGCATAATACTCTCCAGGTCCCTCCATACTTTTAATGACCATGAGTACAGTGTTTTATTGCTAACCCCCAATTATGTACATTCTGCAAATATTTAACACGTAGAAAATAGTATCATTCTAGAAGTTTGCTTGCTAGTGGTTATGTTGTACTATTGATAATAGCTATTAATAATAGAAAGTGGGAGTGTTTATTTATTTATTTTTTATGTTCTAGTACATGGCTGGCCTAAAAGAAAGAATATACCATTGTTGTACAACCGCCAACTCAAGGTGATATCAATGGGACTGAATTTTCCCCTTAAATAACCAGTAAATTAAAATTGTTCTCTAGTATTTCAAAGAAGAAAATGCTAAAAACTATTAGCTAAAGGAGCTTTCTGCCTGACTGCATTAATTTCCTATTCATTTCATTAAAGGGAAAGTTTTGATAGGACTTATAAATTACAGCATGTTCCTAGCAGACTAATAGCTTGAGGAAAAACATGTAATGGCTCTCCTTAATCAAAAATAAAAGCAAGTTGTTGTTTATTCAGCTGAGGAACCTTGGATCAAGGATACTCATTTTATTATTTCTATGCTAAATCAAAAGTAACACATAGAAATATGACCAATGAAATGAGTGTAGAAAGTTTAGGAGAAGGGGAGACTGCCCAGGGCGATGGGTGCATGATGCAGTGTGCAGATGATGTTTTATTCAGTGGTGCCCTTGAAACCTCTATGGTATTGTGTACCAATGTCACCCCAATAGATTCAATTAAAATATGAATGTGACTATGACAGGCACAGGTTTTTGGGAACTCATTTATTCATTCATTGACTTATTTATTTAGGACTTAATGTGTGCCAGTTGTTTTGCTATTAGCAACGGGATTATTATGGTGAGGAAAACACATAGGGCCTCTGTCCTCATTGAGCTTATTATCTGGAAGGAAACTAAACGTGTAGGATAAGGCTTGTAGGAAATTCTAACTGCTTTGAAACTAAAGAGCCTCTCACTAATATTCTCTGTGGCATGATGAGGTGCCAAGAATGAAACCAAAATGGAAATTAAATCTATTTTCTACTTAAAAGGGTATATTACCACACTTCTGTGAACTAAGTGTTAAAGGATTGGCTGCTCCAGGAACAAAATGAACCTCCAAAGTTTATGTTATTTATATTAAGTCTCCATGTGAACGGGCTGGACAGACTACCTTCAGAGGGTTTCGGCAACTAATGAGCCAGACAGGAAAGGTGCATTCAGTATTCAAAGGGTGGAGGGATTCATCCTCATGTACCTTCTGTTTTCTAAAATTCCAGCCTGCCCTTAGTAGCCCAGGATGGAGCCTGCTAACCTTTCTGAAACAGGGCTCTGTCTTTTCTTATTAATCACAGTGAAGAACTGCCCTTTCCCTCCTGTGTTTCTCTCCCCAGTGCCTCCACGTTCCATATGTGTACACACATACCAACTTCTAACTAACCATCAGTGTAGACACCTTACCAACGTTGGCACCTATCTGTGACTGAGGGGAGGGGGCTCATTGGAATGTGTTTGGTCTCTTTAAAAGGCTTTACAAGGCTTAATGGTGTTAGTTTTCCTGTGATTGACCATTTATTTCTCCATAACTTCCCTTCTCTGTCCCAGATCAATGTCAGAATTTAAGGGAATCAGTTATTTGAAAGCTGTCAGTTGACCTTTCCTTCATGATGGATTGAATGAATAGTGCACAGGAGTGAGGTTTCCAGGAGACAGTACCCTGATGCTGCCCGCCCTTGCCACCCTCCCTGAGATCACTAGGGTTTCCCATAGAGTCATAGCTCCTTACGCAAAAGCAGGACCTGAGGATGCTCTCAAGGCCGTAAGGAAGCTGAAAGCCATGTCCAGACTTTGCCCCCACAGCCTATGGAAATTATTTATAAAGAAAGACAGGAGTTGAGTGTTTTGTTGGCCTTCACAAGATTCCTGAAGGGCCTCGGTTGCCTAAGGGTATGAAGCTGACTTTTTAGTCCAGCTATTCTATCCATCTCCCACCTTGAACTCTGAGAACCATTGGGATTTGCTGATTTTTCAAGTTGGAAACAACATAATGAATGGGATCTAACCTAGAATAAGAAGTTTATTTTAAAACTCTGTGTCTGAAAATATTTTCCTCACTTGACTGCATTTCACATGGTCCTTGATAAACTTCCCTTTTCCTCAATTTCCATAAGGGAAAAGGGGTTTTGTTACCCAAACACTCTACCAATAGAGAATGATGCAAACTTGATTCTTTTTCTTTTACAAGCGTAGAAAAGTGCATTTTTTACTTATCAGAACAATAGGTTTACTGCAGCAAAGGTAGCAGAGTATCAGCATTTAAAGTAGTATTTCTGTGACATACTCCACCACAGTAAACTTTAACATGTCATTTCATAGAAATCAACTTCAAAATGAAATATTTAAAGATCAAATCTGAACTCAGTTACAATAATATATCATCCCAAGAAAAAAAATGTATTTTCTAATATGAAAATATTTTGCAAGAAATAAAATTATATAACAGAAGGGATTTTCTACTTTCTTTTCAAACATGTGAAATTGATTCAAAATTGGAGTTACAACCAATCAATGAAGAAAAAATATCCTATAATTAATTGATAGTTAACATTTGTGCACATATTTAAATTTTTTTTTAATTTTTTAAATATATTTTATTGATTTTGTACAGAGAGGAAGGGAGAGAGATAGAGAGTTAGAAACATCGATGAGAGAGAGTCATCAATCAGCTGCCTCTTGCACACCCCCTACTGGGGATATGCCCGCAACCAAGGTACATGCCCCTGAGCAGAATCGAACCTGGGACCCCTCAGTCCCCAAGCCAACGCTCTATCCATTGAGCCAAACCGGTCCCGGCTATATTTAAAATTTTAGAACTCTTTGACAGGTAGTATTTCATTTGATGTTTTTATAGTATAATGTTTTTCTCCTTATGTAATACATACTTGTCAACTAGTCAAAGGGAACTGTTTAATTTTAAGCACATCCACAATACTCTTTCTTGCCCATCATTTATGGCTTCCTAAATAATCAGTTTCCCCCAAAAAATAATTACTATATTTCTGCTTATAGGTTAAAAACAAGAAACTCAGAGTTCATTATAAGTAATGGACCCAAAGTAAAGGAATAATTATTCAAAATACAGTTGTGGGCAAACTAGGTTTACAGTTGTTCATAAGGAAATGATTAAAAACAATATGAGAATAAACTTTGTTTCACGTACTCACAACTGTAAAGCTACTTTTGTCTACTCCCATATTGTAACCTAATTTGATAGTATTCAGAGAATAATAAGCAATAGCCTCCAATTCTTTGTTCTCTACTGAGTTTCAGTGCCTGTGATAGTTGCTTCATAAATAATATTTTATGATTGAAATGTCTGAATGGCATATACTCTTTCCCATTTTATAAAAAGGAAAACAGTAGTGAATTGGTAAATCAGTTATCTAAATCTAAACCAAACAGTTTATGACATTTGAAAGATTGTGGCTTTTGCATTATGCCATGATTATGATATGGAATATTCCAGTGGCTGGAATATTAGGTAGGTATTAAAACTTATCATAAAATTATGTAAGATTATATGAAAATGCTTATAAAGCAATAAAAATGTAGGTTATAATAAATTGCATGGGATCCTGATCCTTTGTCATGTACTTGAGGTTTGGTAAATCTTTAGATTCAAGCTTCTTTCTTTTTGGATCTTTATGTTGTTGTTGTGATGGTCAACAAAAAGAGTTCCAGTAAATTAATAATTTAAAAAATGAGAATGACTGTTTTGTCAATTAAATAAATATGAACCTTTCAGTCAGAACTCCAGATTTCAAATCCTAGCTGTGCCATTTATGTCTGTTTGAACTTGGGCAGCCATTTAATCTGCTGGAGCCTCTGCTCCCTGTCTATAATATATGGATTATTCACTCACTGAGATTGTTCTGAATGTCCAGAGAGATAGTATATGCAAAGCTAATGTGATCTTTATGATAACTACATATCAATTATTATCTTTTTATTATAAGTTTGTACATCTCAATTCTCTTTTCCTCAGAGGTCCTGGAAACACCAAGAAAAAAATCAGTATTTAATTTGATCTTGAAATTGACACACTTTTCCCTTTTGCTGTGTCAATTTCAGGCAGCCTCTATACACCAACAGAACCTGACCTCTATAATGGTACAATATGTCTGTCTTAAATTGACAAAAGTTACAGATTATAAAAAGAATAGCTTGTGGAGAGGGTAGTGAGAAATGTGTTACAATTTTTCTTTAATTTGGGCTTAGAAAACAAGGTATTGTGTAGAAAGAGAAGAATAGAGAGCAAGAATTTTCTCTCTGAAATAAAGAAAATGAAAATATGAATATGGGACATTGGGGAAAAATAAAATAAAAACTCTTTCCAGCTTAATGACTAGCTGGCTTCCATTAAAAATAATTAGAAATGCCTGTATAAATGATAAACACAAGTGTATGTAACTGGGTCACTTTCATTACATGTTGAGACATATCCTAATATATAAAATCCCTGAGTTGTAATGATCAGTAATGACCTGGAGGCTGACCAATTAGAAGTCAGTGCTGGCCTTGCGCCCAAGCAAGCGGTAAGGGGACAATCAGGCAGGCAGAGTGGTCAGGGGTGATCAGGTAGGTAGATCAGCAGTGAGGGGAGATTCGGTAGGCAGACCAGTGGTTAGGAGTGATCAAGTAGGCAGGCAGGTGGTTAGGGGAGATCAGGTAGGTAGACAGCCCTTCGTAGGGCTGTCCCTGCCCCCTAGAAAAGAAAGAGGAAGGCCCAGGTCAGCCAAGCCACTGCACCCCAGCCTGTTGCCTGCAGAGAGAGACCACCTGTGGCAGGGGAGAGCGGGTCAGTGCTGCATAGATGGCAAGCAGTGGCAGAGGCATGAGTGGGGCCAGCTACCTGCAGCCTGGGAAAGGAAAGCTTTCGTAGGCCCTGATCTCAGGGCAGGCCTGGGACCTGACCCAAGGGGTCCTGGATTGTGAGAAGGTGCAGGCCAGGCCGAGGGACCCCCTGAATGCACAAATTTTCATGTATCAGGCCTCTAGTCCTTTATAAATCCAATATCCATATATTTCTATTTATGGTGATGATATATACAAATATAAAGTATTCTAATTTATAATGAAATCAACTTTTCACCCCAATTAATTTTTCAATCAAATTTAAAGAAAAGTAATAGTGAGTTATTTCTGGGTACTGACGTTATCTTTCACAATAGGTATTGACTTAAAAAAATTGTATTGTTTCTACACATTGAGAGCATACAAATGCTTTATGTGAGCATTTTTATTTTAAATTGGATTTTAAAATGTTTTAATTTTAGCTAATATTGTTTAATAAGTTTTAAATTTAGCATTGCCTCTTAGAAAAAGAAGACACTCCCTTCTTCCCCCTAATTTGCTTTTTCGCATCTAAGCTTTACATATTCAGCTTAATGTGGGAAAGTGATCTAAACACAGGTACATCTGTGAGGGGCACTCCATGAACTTCCTTTAAAATAAAAGCAATAAATTATTCTAGCTACGCTTAAGGGGGTGTGGCAATAAGATCTGAAAAAAGTTCTTTAACACTCCGAGCGAACTATGAGATCTCTGTAGTATAATTTTTTTAAAATTCCAGTTAATTTTATATTATTTTGGAAAATAAAATGTAGAGTTTTTTTGTTTGTTTGTTTGTTTCATTAGGCAGTGTTTATTTGGGTGGTTTTGAATTGAAAGCCTTAGGTACTCTAAAAATAGATTTTTTTTTGGACAAATTATGAACCTAATCAAGACAATGTGTTGTCATATTTATACCTGTTGGGAAAACACAATTAAGGCGAAAAAATATTAATATTTTTAACAGCTGAAAAATCTCATCAGTAGTAATTCTTTAATGTTTCTGAAATCTATAAATGAATCAAAAGATGCATTATTGTTATGCCAGTTGAATAGCTGAACATAGACACTCCCTCTTAACACTGTCATTAAATTATAAACACTTTGCTCTTTCATAAAATGCAAAAAGATCCAAATCTCTTTTATTTATGCTTTCATATTCACCAAATAGTACCACTGCTTAACCCTTATCTAATGATTTAAGCCAAACTCAGCTAGTCATCTTTATATTTTTTAATTCACTGATCATCTGAGTTATTTTTCTTTCTTGCTCTTTTCAATCTGAGAACATTTTTCAAGAACTCAAGAGTGAGTCCAAATAAGTGAATATCTTATTTGCAATATCTCCTTATTAAATTTTTATATTATAATTTTAATTTAATCATAAAATGTACCATCTTTGGCAGATTCAATTTTTTAAAACTAAAAAAATGGCATTGAAATTGAAAGAGAATATTAACTGGGAATAGAAGTTGAAATTTCATATCTATCATTTGCATTCAGATTATTAATAACAGGATTGGCCTTTGGATATTGATATTTATTGATTAGTCAGCCATCTTTAACTTTGAGTTAACAAATTAATTATTTGAAAAGCTCTCTGAACAAGCAGGAATATGCAGCAAACTTTTGCCAACATTTTAAGATTTTCTGACCCAGTTACTGAATGACTTAAAAACCCAGGAAACTTATGTCCTACAGTACATAGTTGGAAATGAATACCTAGCACAATTTTAGTATTCTAAAAAGATATATTATAAAATGCAATATGTTTGTTTTTCACATTTTACAGTAATAATAGAGGCCCGGTGCATGACATTTGTAAATTGGAGGAGGGGAGTCCCTCAGCCTAACCTGCACCCTCTCCCAGTCCTGGACCCCTGGGGGATGTCCAACTGCCAGCTTAGGCCCCTTGTGGGAGCACTGCTCAGCCAGAAGCCAGGCTTGCTGCTCCTCAGCACTGCTGTGGAGGCAAGAGAGGCTCCCACCACCAGCTCTGTGCTCGCAGAGCCAGCCCTGAGCCTGGCTTCTGGCTGAGCAGAGCTCTTCCTGTGGGAGTGCAATGAGCACCAGGGGGCAGCTCCTGCATTGAGCGTTTATACTCTGATGGTCAGTGCATGTAATAGCGACTGGTAGTTGTATCATTTGGTTGATTTGCATATTAGCTTTTATTATAAAGGATTAATTGTTTCACAGATTTTAAAAATTGTTTAAGTTTAATAAAGCACTCCATGCACTTGGATAAAGACATTTAGAAAACTCTTTTAAAAAAGTGTACACAATAAAACCTTAGTTTGAAATTTAGTGTTTAACATTCTGTTTCTATTTCCTGCCATCTCTCCAACCAATAATTCTGCATGACTGCATTGCTGTATTCAGTTTTCCAGAGAGATTTTTTTTTTTTTTTAACTCCTGTCCTTACTCTTAGTTTGGAGTTCCTTATATCCTCTTTCTAGTTCCAGGAACACCTCTCCCCTAAAAACCTCTACCCATGGCCATTTCACATTCACCTAAATTTAACTAGCAATTATTCTAATTAGATTGATTTTGTATTAAGTTTTCATTACATTATAATGATTTTGGTTTCCTTTAAAGCTGCCCTCCAATATGTCATATGCAATTTTAAATTCTCTACATGTAGCATAATATATAATGGAAGTTTAATAAATATTTTGGAGCTATTCCATTATTAAAAGAGTAGATTGAATTGGCTAGAATCAGAATTATGTATTAATTGAAAATAAATGTAGTTATCTAGTACTAAATATGTCTATACCTAGCTCTCCAGAGTTTTGGGACAAGTGCTTTAAAACAGATTAAGAATAAGGTAAATAAAGCTAAAAATCTTACCTAAATTCATTGAAAGTTTGTCCTGTTAAGTTAAAAATTGCATTTTTAAGAATTTATTTTTTAAATCTCATTTGAGATTAAAATGAATTTACTTTAACTGAAACCAGTTTGGCTCACTGGATAGAGCGTTGGCCTACGGACTGAAAGGTCCCGGGTTTGATTCCGGTCAAGGGCATGTACCTTGGTTGTGGGCACATCCCCAGTGTGGGGTGTGCAAGAGGCAACTGATTGATGTTTCTAACTCTCTATCCCTCTCTGTGAAAATCAATAAAATATATTTTTTTAAAAAATGAATTTACTTTAGAATAACAGTGAATTTCACCACAGGCCTTAACACTAATAAACTAATCTCCATGAAAGGTGAAGTTGAGAATTTTTGTGACAAGTTCTTTTTGAGAGTAGAATAAATCAGTGAATGTCTCAGAAATATCATAGTTAAAAAAAAACAAAAAACCACAGAAACCAAAATGTTGAAAAGAACTCATTTTGTTTGGAGCACAACACTAACACATTTTAATAATCGTAATGTATAGACTGCTTTCATTATAAGTGATCTTATTTGATCTCTGGAACTCTTATATGAAAACTAGAGGCCCAGTGCACAAAATTCAAGCTCTTGAAGGGGTCCCTCAGCCTGGCCTTGTGCCCTCTTGCAGTCTAGAAGTCTTCAGTAGAGCAGGCCTAAGCTCTACAGTCAGACATCCTTAGCACTTCCACAGAGAAGGAGGGGTACCACCATCACTGTGCTCACCAGCCCTGAGCCCAGCTTCTGGCTGAGTGGCACTCCCTCTGTGGGAGTGCACTGACCACCAGGGGGCAGCTCCTGCATTGAGTGTCAGCCCCCTGGTGGTCCGTGTGCATCATAGTGACCAGTCATTCCACCTTCAGGCTGCAACTGGTTCTCTCACATCCCCCAAGGGGTCTCTTATTGTGAGAGGGTGTAGGCCAGGCTGAGGGATCCCACCAGTGCATGATCAAGTCTGGGGAGGGATGTAGAAAGTTGGCCAGCCAGGGAGGTGCTATGGGAGGACTCCAGGGTGTCTCCAGCCCATCTCACTGCATTCCAATCATCCAGACCCCAGCAGCAAGCTAACCTACCATTGGCCCCCTGGTGGTCAATGCATGTCATAGCTAGCGGTTGTGCAGCCTTAGCATATCATTAGCATATTGATTAATTGAATGGCTGACCAGACAACTGGACACTTAGCATATTAGGCTTTTATTATATAGGATACTACCATTTCTAACCTTCTACTAGTAAACTTGTTCCTTGAGTGCATAAACCGGGAAATGTTTAGTAGCCTCTCTCTCTATCAGTTTCACAGCAAACCAAACGAATTGGCCCAGAAATAGAATGAATATTTTGCTGATTTGTTCATTTATAGATAGTAAATGTTTCCATATATAGGTTTTTAACATGTTTATTAAAATAACTTACATTAGACTATTTTGCCTAAATCTAAATGTTTCTTATCTTAAATTCTGCATTTTTTTCCTATCAGTGATTAAATATGATCATTTTTTCAAAATGCTTTCTCTTTTCCACTTTTAAGATAGCAAAGCAGTATGATTTGCCATTTGTGTCTGTGATTATTTTGTCAGTCTCCAGTTAAATAATTTGTGTTCACATTTCCTTCCTTGTTTCATATAAATTCTTAACACACACACACAGACATACACACACACACACACACTCAATCTGCCTTTCAGACCAGTCATTAAAAAATGTTTTGTTTGCCAATATTAGGCCCTTAAAAAAGAAGCAATTTTGTGTATTCCTTCTATCTTACTTTTATGCTCCCACCTGCCCATTCATTTATTTATTCACCAAGTATATATTAACTTCCTACTCTATTCCATGATGTAAACTTTGGGGAATTAGACTAACCCAGTTTCCTGACATGAGAATCCTTTTAACCAGGAGGAGCAGTAGGAGACATATAAAAATTACAGAAATAAATGATATTCTATTATTGATCTAGTAGGTGAAATGAAGCCTAGATGTATAATAATTCAGTAGTTGTTCCATTTAAAATGTTTTATCTATAGAATATTTTACCTTTTATAGTATTTTGTTATTTATCCTGGAATACAAATTAAAAACTTTAGAGATGTAATGGACTTTGTCTTAGATGTTCTTATAATCAATATGACTAAACAGATAAATGATTTCAGGAACAAAATTTCCCCTTAGTATGAAGATTATTGAAAGATAATGATCAAATGCTAATTTTCTTTTTCATTTATATATGTGGTTATGCTGACATTTCAGTAAGGTTTTATTGAGGCAATAAGGTCACTCTCTAAAACACAGATGAATCTAATACGAGTGTTAATTATGCTTTACTTCATAGATCTAGACATGCAAATTCTGAGTCATAGTTAAAATGCTAATTATTTTATAATGATTAGAATGAATCAATGTAGGCACTCCTTTTATATATTAATTAAAAGTTTACAATGGAACCAGCAATTCAGATAAGCAATGAAATGTGATTGGAATGCTTGTTTTACTATGAACTTTAGGAGGTTTATTGGCAGAAATATCTTGTAAAGTTCAAAATTATTAGCATTGTCACATTATAATGCCTTTCTTCAGTTACTTCTATAAGGACTTTAATAATTTTCTATCATTTGAAGTTGACCAACACAACCCCTTGCTTCTTCTAAAAATAATTTCTTTGACTGCCATGAAATGGTCTTCTCCTTTCTTTTCCCTCTTTATTTCTATACCTCTTAATTCTGTCCTTCTCAGTCTCCTTTACTGACTCTTCTTTGTCTCCACAATCCTAATAGTTGAGGTCTCTGGATTCCATCCTGGGTCTGTCTCCCTTTTGTCTACCTTATTAGGGCTTCTGCATATGCATATAGTTGTTTGTGTTACGTGCCCTGGCCTGATGATTTGTTTCAGCAATCTCACTTAGTTTCATGGTATTTCATCCTCATGACTCCTAAATTCCAAATATCTGACCTCGTCCTGAAAAGCAGAATTATATATTCAACTACATACAGTAAGTTCTTACTGAATGTCATCAATAGTTTCTTGGAAACTGTGCCTTTAAGTGAAATGACATATAACAAAACCACTTTTACCAGAGGCTAGTTAATAGAAATAAGAGTTAAGTTCTTAAGGCATATTTCTAAGTCACAAAAGAAAATCACCAAACATCTAAATACTCAAAATACTTCTGATGTTGAACATTTAAAGAAATATGACCTATACATTCATTTGAGAAAGATGAATAAAAGACAAGTATGATAGTTATTTCCCAACTGGTTGATTCCAGTACAGGGTTGAGGGTGGCCATAGTCTGTCCTGGCAGCTTATGGTTACAAGTTGGGACCCACCAGAACAAGATGCCCCTTCATTGCAGGGCCACTCACACCTATACCTACACTTACTCAGCCTAGGACAATGTAGACATGCTATTCACCTGATGCACACATTTTGGGGATGTGGGAGGAAACCAGAGTCCCAAGAGCAAACTCATGCATACATGGGGAGAACATGAAAACTCCACGCAGGCAGTTGCCTTGGCTGAGATTTTATTTCCCCTCTCATTTACTTTATAGTGAAACTAGAGGCCTGGTGCACAAAATTCATGCATAGTTGCAGTCCCTATGCCTAGCCGGCGATCAAAGCATGAGCATTTGGCATGGAAGGGCAAGTCTCAGCTGACCTCTGGGCCCCTTGCAGTACCTGGACCCCTGGACTCCTCTATACCCCACTCCGTCTGAGTCATATGTCCAAGTTCCCACATGGAGATGTGGTGAGCGTGGCCAGACATTGATGGCTGGGGCACAGCGTGGCCATCACTCTCTCCTGGCCTGCCTCACAGACCAGCTCCTGCATGAACCCACGGGGAGCCCAAACGACCCCTGAGGTCCTAGTGGCTGTGCCTGCTCACCTGGAAGAGGCCACCCGGGTGCTTGGCAGGCTCCTCCCAGGTGCCTGGCACCGGAGTGTGGGGGCTTCCCGGCATGGGAGCCCTGGCATCCTGGGGGAGGGTAGCAGGGGGAGTGAGAGTGAGCTTGATGAACACCCCGCATTCTCACAGCACCTCCTTCCCCGTCAACCCCAGCCCCATGTAGCCACTGAGAGGTCTTAGCATGTTGCTGACACCTGCCTTTTGCATTGCCCCCTGATGGTCAGCGCATGTCATGGTGAGTGGCCAAACTCCCAATCTCCTGGTCAGGGAACTCCTGGTCAAACTACTACCTAAGGGGAAAATTTGCACATTAGACTTATTATATAGGGTGATGCTGAATGAGATGATATTATCAAAGGGCCTGCTGTATTTGACATATCCTCCTATGATAGGCTGTTCATAACAGAATTATTGATTTCTCCCAAAAACCACTTTTCTACATCCCAGCCCCTTTCCTTACTTTCTCATGTGTACTTCTCTACCTCTCAATGACCTACACTTGCCTTAATTTTTGTTTCTTAAAAATGCCATCTTCTTTCCTCCCTCCCTCCCTCCCTCCCTCCCTCCCTCCCTCCCTCCCTCCCTCCCTCCCTTCCTTCCTTCCTTCCTTCCTTCCTTCCTTCCTTCCTTCCTTCCTTCCTTTTCTTTCTGACTTTCTTCCTTCCTTCCATCCTTCTTTCCTTCTCCTGAATTCTCTCATTCTCATTACAACAGTAAGCACTCATTCCCTCTGGGGATAACACAATTTCACATATCAGAGAATAAATACATATCTGCCAAATTGCATGCTTTAGTCAAACTCTCATTTTTCTGCCTGATCTTTTTTGAGGATTCCTTTGAGAGCTGGAGAAAATGCATGTCCATGTGAGCATGAGCTACTACTTTATCTAATGTTATCATTATTTAAAGTTATCTAAATATTTTAAATATTCTGTGCTAATAACTCTTGCCTCCTCCTGAGACTGTGAATAGAATTATTTCCAGATGGTCCTGAAGTTTCAGCATATTGCTACGGATAACAAAAAAGCTTTTGTAAATGTTATATTAACCACAAAAGGGCATGTACTACCATTAATTTGTGTTATGAGTTCCTGTTGTTAATGGTAGATTTTGCCTGTACATGCATTTTCTCCTTAAATGATATATAATAGAGTAATGGTTACAAAGAATTACAGATGCCAAAGAACTGATATAGAAATATTTTTAAAAATGTTAGATGTGCCTTTGAACAAAGAACTAATTTCAGGAGCCATGGAAGTATTGTGCTGTTTGATCTTGAGAAAAAGTTCTTTAAAAATCTGCTAAAACAAAACTAGGAAGAACTGGACTATTGTTGTTAGGAAGTGTAATAGAATAATTTGTCTATCATTTTTTCCCTTTGCATTTATATCAAGTAAGTTAATGCAAAATTCTCTTTAGAACTTTGTATTTCTGTTTAATTGTTACTATGAATACAAATAATATTATTGAATAATAGTGGTAGTATACTACATTCAGTATTATTAGGTCTAGTAATAATTAATGTCGTTTTCTAATACTTTTTTTAAATCGAATTTACAATATTTAAACAATACAACAAAATTTAATCAACAATATAGTTGCCGTTGTTTTCTACTACTTGTGCCCAACCCTCAGGAAGCATTTTAATCCCTCTGTTGTAAAATTCTTGTGATTTTGATGCAAAAAATTCGGTCAATGCATTTTTGAGGCATTCTTCATTATTAAATTTTTTTCCAAGAAGAAAGTTTTGCAAAGAACGAAACAAATGGTAATAGGAAGGGGCAATATCAGGAGAATATGCAGGTTGAGGGAGAACTTCCCATTCCAACTGGCGCAGTTTTTCAGCAGTGATTCTTGCAGTATGCGGTCGTGCGTTATCGTGGTGAAGAATTATGCCCTTCCGATTAATCAGCGCTGGTTCTTTTTCTCTTAAAGCTTGGGCTAACCTTTCCAATTGGGCACTATACACTGCACTTGTAATGGTTTGGTTAGATGGTAAAAGTTCATAATGAAGAATTCCTTTAAAATTCCACCAAACACACAACATCACTTTTTTCGCATGCAAGTCAGGTTTTGGCGTGGGCTGCGGAGCCTCATTTTTGTCCAACCATTGAGGCCGCCTTTTCAAATTAACATACAGCACCCATTCTTCATCTCCGGTAACAATTTGCTCTAAAAACGGCAAACAGTTTTGATGAGAGAGGAGCGAACTGCAAATTGTGACTCTTTGATTACGGTTGTTGTTGGTCAACTCATGAGGAACCCATTTTCCAAACTTTTGGACTTTGCCAAGTGCACGCAATTGATTGAAAATTGTTTTTTGTGAACAATTTAAAGTTGTCGCAAGCTCTTATTGGGTAATTTGAGGATTTTGCACCAAAAGAGCTTGAAGAGCTTCTTGATCAAAATTGGACACACGGCCTCGACCACTCTTGTCATCTAACGAAAAATTTCCCTCACGAAATTTCTCAAACCAACACTGGCATTTACTGGCTCTAACTGCATCTTGACCAAGAGCACTACAGATGTTTTTTGCAGCCTCACTTGCTTTTCTTCCTAATTGGAACTCGTAAAGCATGCAGTGCCGAATATGCTCTTCATCCGCCACTTTTTAGCCCTAGTTTTGCAACAAAAACCAAACCAAACACAAACTTTTTCAAGCAAAACTTGTTAATTGCACTTCACACGTTCTGTAGATGCCACGTGTTTGAAGGTTATGTCAATACAAGTCAACGCCAAGCAAGATTTTAAACGAATGTTTAAAAACGACATTAATTATTACTAGATCTGAGACTGTATTTTTCAAGGTTCTATATGTTCACAGAAATTACAGTAAGGAAATGGTTGACATAAATACTTCTCCTGTTAACCTAGTGGTTATTTCTAGAACATTTTCAGGATAGAGGGTTTAAAAAGTCATTTGAGCTCACTTCAGTTTGACTGAAGGAGACTGAAGATTGCTTTATTGATTGGACAAGTGTATTAACCTCAAAAAAGAAGAAAGGTTGTCACCGTTGTTAATCCTAATATGAAACATCTGAAAAATGTTGAAGAAAACAGGGTGGGACTTACTAAGCTTTTCTTCCATCTACTTGTAAGCAATTGACTTAAATGGAAAAGACATACCAAAAACTATAATGCCATAGTCTAGGAGGAAGGAGTTAACCAGTAATGGATTCAAGGTCATAAAGTATACTTCCTATTTCTTTACAAGAACCTAAGGCTATAGTTTCTCGTGCTGCTTGCCAACTTATATACGGTTACCAGGGAAACTTCCTGTTCTAAATTATGCTGCATGTATTCTCCTAATTTAAACCCCAAATTTAGATTCCATTTAAAATAACTAGGATGTGGTAGGAAGCAGTTCTCTAATATATCACTTTACATTTGTAGTTTCTTTCTGAAAATGAAAAACGTTTCATTACATGCCAAATTTTGGTGGCACGTTAAGTATTTATAATAGTGTAAGTCAGTACATAGCACGTTTAACCAGCTCATAAATTTAACCAGTCTGGTTTCTTTGTCTAAATAGAATAAATTAGACAAAAAGCAATGCTTTTCTTTGAGTGATTTTATGTTTGAATATTTAAAAGTGTACCAAGAATTTAGTGTTTATATAGCATTTTGTTTTTGTATCTCTTGTGGCAAAATATGTGCTAGAGATTTATGGGCATATTTTAAAATAGGAAAAAATATTTATGGAGTCTTAGAAACTATGCTACCTCAATCTTTCAATAAAACCTTGCATTTAGGTATTAGAGATGGCTATTCATTCCTTCATTTGTTTATTTAACAAGCACATACTTTTCAGGATTAAGTAAAAAGTAGTATGCCAAACAAAAAGGGTCCCCAATCAAATATTTTACTTATTAAAAGAGGGAAAGATGCTTCCATATAGTTGAAAACAAAGGTGATATTGTCAGTGGTGAGTGTGTAATATTTTCAGGAACATGTACACTATGGTTAAAAAAAAACCCTCTTGTAATGGTTATAAATTATAAAATTATACATTTTATAATTATATATCTTATAATTATATATTTGGTGTCAGAGACTATTAGAGAGAAAAAGGACTGTGGATGGTGAAGGCCTTTAATCTTATAGGTTAGGACCATGGTTGGCAATCTCTAGCAAGACACATATGGCTCTTTGGCCCCTTGAGTGTGGCTTTTCCATGAAATACCATGGCCTGAGTGAGTCTACTTTGAAAAAGTGGCATTAGAAGACATTTAAGTTTAAAAAAAAATGGTTCTCAAAAGAAATTTCAGTCATTGTAATGTTGCTATTTGGCTCTGTTGACTAATGAATTTGCTGACCACTGGGTTAGGGAATAATAGTCTAAAAAATGATGCTTCCATATAGTCGAAAACAGGCCATGTTGTTAGTGGTAAATATGCACTGTTTTCAGGAACATATTGTACACTAAGGTTAAAGTAAAAAAATAAACCTCTGTAATAGCTATAAATTATAAAATTATACATTTTATTTTCTATTATGTATATTTGACATTTTGAATTTGAACAAATCTGAAACTAAAAAGGTAAGCCTGATAATGTTTTTTTTTAAATCAAAGCTAATTAAATCAGACAAAAATATTTCAGCAAAAGGTTATCCTTATGTAACTTGATATTTTTAGGAAAAAAAAATTTAGAATTTATTTCCAATATAAATTTGTAGCAGCACATGATGTCATCTAACATGCTTTTTAACTATCACAATAACCTTAATGGAAAAGGTGTTGGGAGATTTTATAATTAAAGGCATGATTAAACCTGTGGATATTCTGTTACTAGTATTACTTTTAAAAGTGACCATCTGGGTAGAGCAGAAATGTTGCTTACAGAACCATGCCTGAAAGTCTTGACCCTTTTAAAACCAAGCTGAGATTTAAGTGTCAAAATATAAATTAGAATAATTGATCACCTTTGATTAAAATATCTTTTTCTCTTCCATTTTAAAAATAAAAAATGAGATATATTGCACATATTGCCTATTTTAATTTAGATAATCATTGTAATCATCAATATGATAATCATTCAGTTTTCAAGTACTTATACTGTGAAATGCACCAAGCAAATGTGAAATATTCCACATATTTGTGAGGATGAAGGCTATGTTATATAATATTAGGACACTGTTAATTTACTTTGGGACCACATAAGGTTCTTACACATTGTGTTGTAGGCACTGATTTTAGAAAGGTCAGTAATTTCTGTATTTCAGTATTTGATCATGATGCAAAGCACAGGTTCTCACTTCATCATTGTTTCCTTATTATGTGTTTGCTAAGTAAATAGCTTATGTTACTTAAGTTCAGGCAAAATTTTAAGGACACTCATTTATATCACTACTAGGGGTCCAATGCACAAAATTCGTGCAAGAGTAGGCCTGCCTTCCTTCCCCAGGCTTCAGGCACCCGCTTCCCTCCAGCACCTGGGACTCGAGCTTTATCTGGAAGGTCATCTGGAAATACATCCAGAAGGATGTCGGTCTAATTATCATATTGTGCTTTTATTATTATATAATAGATCATAGTGGATATTGAACTTGTATAGTAGACATTGTCATATTATGTCTTAGCTTGAGGTATCCACCCAATGCAGCTTAGTGTATTATTTTGGTGGGGTATTTTTTTTTTTTTGTATACAGGGTGGGGCAAAAGTAGGTTTACAGCTGTTCTTATGGAAAATGATACAATCCTATCTAATAAAAGAGTAATATGCAAATTGACCATCACACTAAGACACAAGATGGCCGCCCCATGTGGTCAAAGATGGCTGCCCCCATGTGGACACAAGATGGCAGCCACAAGATGGCTTTCACAAGATGGCCTGCAGGGAGGGCAGTAATGGGAAATTAAGGTGACCAGGCCAGCAGAGGAGGCCAGTTGGGGGAGACCAGTCCTGCAGGGGAGGGCAATCAGACAAGCACGGAGGGTGGTTGGGGGAGACTAGGTCAGCAGGGGAGGGCAATTTGGGGAGTCCAGGTCAGTAGGGGAGGGCAGTTGGGGGAACTAGGCCTCAGGGGAGGGTAGTTGGGGGGGGACCGGGCATACAGGGGAGGGCAGTTAGGAGCCAGCAGTACTGGATTTTGAGAGGGATGGGATCGGGCCTAAATGGGCATTAGGACATCCCTCAAGGGGTCCCAGATTGGAGAGGGTGCAGGCTGGGCTGAAAGATACCCCTCCCCCCCTGCTATGCATGAATTTCGTGCACCAGGCTTCTAGTAATTAATAAATAATAATACAAGAATAAACTATGTCTCACATACTCATAATTGTAAACCTACTTTCATCCCACTCAGTATGTTTTCTTATTGGAAAATTGTTACCAGAATGTATAATTAACAATATAAGGTGTCCCACTAAATAGAAATTTATATATTTTTCAAAATAGAGGATCATACTAAAGAAAGGAAGACAAAATATAAATGTCAGATATTCCCTATGACATTTGTTATGGGACCACTTATAGGAATATGTAATACCAATCCAAAGAAAGTATATATACTTGCTTGGATGGGTTGTATTTGTCACTTGTCAAACATTTTAGAACCAAGGACACAGATTTAGGAAATATTTTCATGTTAAAATTTATTCTAAAGATAGCAGAAATGTGTCAAATGACTTGGTTTTACCTTCAAATTGTATCTGGAATCTTCTCTTCACTCCTCTCACGTTGGTCCAACCTACTGTCATGGTTGGACTGAGTTGTAATAGCCTCCTGATTGATCAATTTCATCAGAACAGGCTAGGCTGCTGCAACAGTGACTCCCAAATTTCCAAACACAGAGGCTTAACACCCCCCAAAATCAGTAAGTGTCTGCTTTTATTTTGGCAAGATTAAGGAGCTGAGGGGAGTTTGTACAATCCTCAGGGATCCAGGCTGACAAAGGCTGTGCTCCTCACAATGTCGCCAGCTGAAGTAGTAAGGGAAAAGAGACACTGGAGAATCTTGAGGCCTAAGCAAAGGAGTGACATACCTCGCTGCTGCTCACATGTCCCTGTCCAACACCAAGCCTGCACCCCACTTAACTGCAGAGGGGCCACGTCCCCTCTTATACATCCAGGCAGGAAAAGAGAACGGGAAACTGCCAAACACTCATGTCTCTCATACTAATGTCAAAGATTCAAACTTTCCTTGCTATGAGACAGTCTCAGCACAGCAACCAAGAAGATCATTTTTTATGTCACTCTGCTCGGACTCACTAAATGTCTCCCTATTTTACTCAGAAGAAAAACCAATGTCCGTATTGTGAACCACAAAGCTGAATATAGATCGCCCTCACTTCCTTTTGTTTTCCTTATAGGAGAGGCTCTTCTTCATGGCCCGGTTTTATTTTTCTTCATAGCACTTACCACTCTTTGACATACTGATACATATGCTTGGTTATAGATTTTGTCTGTTCATTGTCTCTTCCTATGACAATGTCAGCTACAAAAGGGCAAGGATTCCATTTAGCCCATCATTTTAACCCCAATGCCTAGAATGGTGCCTGACATGTCAGAATATGAATGAATGAATGAATGATTGAATGAATAAATGAATGAAATGTCCTAATAACGTATGGAGAATCTCATTTTCTCTGTATGGTTAACTTATTTCTCAGACACTATTCTTTAACAACCACTTTTTTTTTTAAAATTGTTTTTCTTTTTATTATTTCTCCTGTTTCGAAGAGTATGACTAAATTACAAGGACTTGCTCCATGCTTACAAGAGATCCAGATTGAAAGCCACAAAGATGAGGTATTGCAGCCAAACCTGGGGTACATTTACTCTATTGAGATATTGTGTCAATGAGAGGGAACCCTGCAGGTAAACAGAGGACTGATTTGGGTGATTGTTTAAGGTGCCTTCTAAGCCAAATTGAATTCATAATAGACTATAGACAATACTTAGAACTGTTTCATAGCTTTATTTTATTCATTCTTACAATGAAACTATCTGATTGTTAAAGTGAGAAAGCTAATCAGGCTGATATATTGTTATACTAAAGTCATGTTCTACCAACTTAAATTTATAATTATATTTAAGATTTCTAACCAAAGGAATTGCCGGAGAAAAATATGCAGTTTTATACATTTGCAAAATTTATATTGGTAGAGTTAGGAGTGAGTATTTTTTAAAACAAAGAGCAAGAATTAAAGATAATGTGAAAAGTGCTGATGTGACTTTAATATTTGCAAAATGATGAACATGATTACCCTTTTTAGTTCACTTGACAGGAGATGAACAGTCAAAAAAGGGAAGACAGAAGGGAGCCTGGGTGAATTATTTGCCAGTGTGAGACTGATGATTTATTATGCCTGAATGGAACTTGAGTTCTTTGCCAGTGGACAGTCTAATAAACCAGAACCAAACCAAGGCATTTTCTATTAGCAGGAGGTCTTGAAAACAAGATAGTGATGGGCTGGTGCTAATAAAGGACTGGCTTGTGGGAACTGCTGAGACTCCCTGCTGCTGTTCCAGTGAATTCCATTGTGGTTATCTTAGCATCCTCTCCCCGCCCCCCTTTATTTTTATCAGAGGCAAAACAAGAAGGCTATGTGCAATGGCAGAAAAAAGACAGAGGGTGGTTTTTGAGAAAATTCTCAGCCACTTTCCATCATATATACATGCAAATGGTAACATTCATTGCTCATCTCTGAGGACATGACAATTAGTATTTTTAGGCAATCATTTCCTAAAGTAATAAGTATTTCAGAAGTAATAAACTGAATCCCCATTGTATGTCAGAGATTTTTAAAGATTTGTTATGAGGGATTGGGTCATGTGATTATGGAGGCTGAGAAGTCCCACAATCTGCAATCAGCAAGCTGGAGACCCAGGAATGCTGATAGTGAAGTTCTGTTCTGACTCAGAATGCTTGAGAGTTAATGGGATAAGCTCCAGTTCCAGTCTGAGCGTAGAGGCAGGAAAAGACCCATGTCCCAGCTTGCAGACAGGCAGAGAGAACAAATTCTCTCCCTTAGCCTTTTTGTTCTGTTCAGGCCTTCAAAGGGTTGGACAGGCCCATCCACATTGAGGAGGGCAATCTGCTTTATTCAGTCTATTGATTTACATGTTACTCTTATCCACAAACAAATTCACACTCTCAGAGGCATTTAAAATAATGTTTAGCCAAAACCGATTTGGCTCAGTGGATAGTGTTGGCCTGCAGACTGAAAGGTCCCAGGTTTGATTCCAGTCAAGGGCATGTATCTTGGTTGTGGGCACATCCCCAATAGGAGATGTGCAGAAGGCAGCTGATTAATGTTTCTCTCTCATCGATGTTTCTAACTCTCCATCCCTCACCCTTCCTCTCTGTAAACAATCAATAAAATATATTTAAAAAAATAAAGTAAAATAATGTTTAACCAAATATGTGGGCACTCCTTTGCCCAATCAAGTAGACACATAAAATTATCACACCCATGACAAATAAATAACATTTCTGTGGGGGGAAGAAATACATTCATGTTCTTGAGTCTCTCATAAACCCCTTATGGAGATATGCTTAAATTATTAACCCTAGATTCTGTACATAATAGACTCTTCTATTATTAACAGAGTTAAATAAAAAAGTGCAGGTCACATAAATAAAAGTCACTCATATCAAGTTAAGCTACCTAAATGGCTTGTGGGAAAGTGTACACATCATTGGTTTAATTTACAACATGGTGTGGAATAGAAGCAACCGCCCAAAACATACTTAAAGGGATGTCACTGTCAACACTGCTGTCCCTAAAGATGACAAGATGGCTAGATGCTGACTAGGAAGAGTCCTGAGCATTGAAATCGGTGGAAGTGTGTCATTAGCTGATTACAGAAAGTACTTGTCAGGTAGTACAGACATCAAAAGAGGAGAGGTT
Organism: Pipistrellus kuhlii; assembly: GCF_014108245.1. Taxonomy (NCBI): domain Eukaryota; kingdom Metazoa; phylum Chordata; class Mammalia; order Chiroptera; family Vespertilionidae; genus Pipistrellus; species Pipistrellus kuhlii. The sequence goes on from NW_023425404.1 coordinate 140,009,665, forward strand.
GGGGGGAGGTCTTGGGAAAAGTGGTGTGAGAAATAAGCAAGACAGTCTCTTACCATTGTCCTGTGAGTAGGAAGGTTGACTACAGAGGCTTGTAGAAGGCACAGCCTTCCTTAGCAAGGGTTACTAGAGAAGAGATGCTAGCCAGCAGGAACTGGATGGAGGAAAGAGCTTGAAAAAAAAAAAAACAAAACCAAACACCAAACAAACAAACAAATCAAAAACCTAAAATGTAGAGGAAGTTGCCAGAATAGAGAGGGCATGGTGTACAGGCAGAATAAAGGGTTAGGATTCAGTATTGGGTTTGGGGAGTGGTAGAATTGAGCTAAAAAATCTAGTAATAATCACAATAGAGTCAACAATAATAAAAGTTAAAATCTTTGAGCACTATGTGCCTTGCACGATTGTTTACTCTATTACCTTATTGATTTGCATATTAACCTATATATTAGATGCTACTGTTGATCCCAGAAAGAGACTACCTACTACGTATGGATTACTTTTCCCCACGCTTGTCTGTGGAAAAGAGCACTGGCTCTGGAGGCAGAGAGACATGGATGAAACAACCCTGGGTGACCATAAAGAGTTACGTAATGTCTATCAGCCTTGGCTTTCTTATTTTGAAACTAGGAGTAAAAATAGTACATACCTTAGAGAGTTAAGAAGATTTAATAAAAAATAGTATAGAAAATTTACCACTGCTATGATATGCATCATGTAATATTAAACAGCTATCATTTAAGTGATTAGTTGTATATCTTTCTCCTCTTCAAAGCAATTTATTGTTGTTGTTTTTTATAAATTGGAACGCTGCAGAACAGTGACCATGAACATGATCACATTGACTTGATCTGATGTGAACAAAATGTCATCCCAAACCAAAATGTACTGGGGATTTTTTTTCCATACATGTGAGTTTTTAGTTCCCAATTTAGTAACAAATGATAGTTTGCTTTTATTGGGCACTTAATTGGTGTCATGAGACACAAGTTAATACATGTAAAGCAAAGGATTAATAAACTGCTGCTAAATCTTCATGACAAATCTTACTCTCATTTTATAAAAGAGGATGTGAGAAACTTGCCCAGCTTCCCACTGCGAGGAAGCACCAATCATTTGGAACTTGGACCTGGTTCTTAAGTTTGGGCCCTGCTCACTACATTAGCTGCTTTTGACCTATGCAATCTTTGTTTTACATTGGATTTTTTACTAGTGTTTATTTCTCTTTTGTACTTTGGTTAATGTGAGATATATGACTCTTAGCAGCATATGAAGAAATTATATTCTAGAAACTATATCAAAATATAGTTTTCATGGTTTTAAATTCAGAAAAGATAATAAAGGAAATGCTTTAAGACGAAATTAATGGCCACCACAGTTTGAAAAAAAAAGTTATATATTATTTTTCATTTGGTTCTGTGAGATTTTATGTAATTTGTGTAATGTTTTTACCTGTAATCTTCTCCGGTAAAGAAAATAGCTCACTGACTTTCATCCCCAAACTCTGGCATTCTTTTGACAACTACAAAGTTACCCTGCAGAGATGGTAGATGCCAGGCTTTTTAAGACTTTACAAAGACTGGAGACCAACCGCTTTCAAACAGAAATATTTACTGGGAAGCTAATCCATGTATCAAAGATCTAAAGAAAAGGAGCATGACTAACAGCTGAAAATAGGGCTTATTACTGAAGCAATCTGCAATGAGCCCAGAGGGAAGTTCTCTTAATTCTAGAAAGGGTGTGTTTAAAAAGAAAGGCCAAGCAATGGACTCAGATCAAATGATATGTTTGAAGTAAAAAGTTAGACAAACTGACTTAAGTAATGAATATTAATAAAAGTGAATAAATGGGGCCACATTTGGTTATTACAGTGCATCACATGGTCTCCATTCAGAAGTATTAGCTTATCTGACTAGAAATGGTTTGTGTGGCTTAATTACATGAGCATTTATGAACACTTCATTCCTCTGAAAAAGGTAGTGGGGAACTTTTTGTTACCATCAGTGATCTTGCTGCCTATTTAGGGAATGAAGAAGCTGGAAATGGCTTTGAATTAAAGTCAGGCAAGAAATTATTAAGATAAATAATTTCTCTAAGAAATAGGAAATGCTGGCACAGATGGTTAACAGTAAGTTCTAAGGTCTCCCAGGTGGGTAGCATAGGAGAACTGATTTTTAAAATCCTTCTGTGACTTTAAAGGGACAATTACTTTAATTGCTGTGATCATGTAAAATATCTTTTACTTTGCATAAATTCTAGCTATATATAGTGTTGAAATATTTTGATATAGATTAGAATGAAAATGCATATAAAACAAATGAGGCCTCCGGAGAATTAAAACAAAATACAGCTTGATTGTACAACAAATTAATACTGACCACAGAGGTTTCCTAGTCATCTATCTATCTAATAGATCTATCTAATAAACCTATCTATCTTATCTATCTGTCTGTCTATCTATTTGGAGTTTGTGGCACAAGGCCAGTCCCAAGGCAAATCAACTCTGAGAAGTTCAAGCACATTTTTGTGCCATATAAACAAAGTGGGGAAAATAATGACACTAATGTTTTCTGATGGAAGGAAAATATCAAGTACAAAGCCATTGAAGGAAGAATTTATCATTGACAGTTTAGGTGATGTAAGTAAGGAATTTGATTATATGAAATATCACTCTCTTCAACAGAGAAAATTGAAGGCTGAGGGGAAAATGTGTTTTGTGATTGTTGCCTACCAGGGTTGAAAAACCCTGTGATCTATGTCAGGTAGTTGGACCTTGAGAAGAAACAGACTGTCAGGTGGGAACTATTATCCTGACAAACATTTTCCTTCCAGAATTCTGCTATTTCAAGACTCTGGGATAACCTCACTCTTACATAATTAAGCCATTCATGGCTACTGTCTCCCTCATGCAAAATTTTTCAGTGCAAGTGTTACTAGACATGGAATATGCCACAGACTACTGGAGATCTTAATACTTCTTGAGTGACTTCAGCATTGAACACTACTTTTGAAAATCTGCCCATATGTGACTCCCTCTAACAAGAATTCATCTTTTGATAGCTTTTTTGAAAATGAATACTTAAAAACAGGTCACCTCAGTTTAACATAGAGCTATACTTGCATCAGGAAAACATGAGTGGAAATTAAACTATTGTTAACAGTAGATGAATTCTAAATGGACTTTGCTGTTCTCACACAATTCTCACACTATTGTGTAATGCTTTTATCTGTAATCTTCTTGGGTAAAGAAAATAGCTCACTGACTTTCATCCCCAAACTCTGGCATTCTTTTGACAACTGCAAACTTACCCTGCAGAGATGGTAGATGCCAGGCTTATATATCAGTGGCTAGAGCCACAGACTAAAAGGTCCTGTTTCAGGGAAATTTCCTAGGACCTTTTAGTCTGTGGCTCTATCCACTGAACGAAACCAGGCTTATAAATGGGAATACAGGGAAATTTCCCAGCAAAACGAGGAAAGGATACAACACATTGTTCTTAAAGCACAAAGAAGCATCAAGCTCTCAAGAGGAAAAGAGGGAATATGTTGCCCAGCGATATAATGAGAACTTCAATATTCCCAGATGAACTTCCCATTCATAGATGTTAAAACAAAACAGGACCACAGACTACCACGATTGGAGATAGGGCAGAAATCTTAGGCAAGTGTGTATTTTTATTAAAATCATGGTGCATATATTTGAGGTTCAACAGGTCCATGATCACATGTTCCAAGGGTAAATTTTAAGGCAACGTGTGATTAGGAAGTCAAAACACAATAAAAGAGGATTCTGCGTTAACATCGACTTCATCTATCATCAGATTAAACTTCAGAATAAAATAATTTATCACATTCTAATTCTCTGTACTATTGGCAGCAAATATAATATATTTGAATAACAGTTTTGTTACTAACAAATTGATGATCTTTTCATTTTAGGGAAGCATAAGGGACATGATAAGAACTTGCTACAAATAAAAGACAGCTTTGTTGAACAGGAGCCTGTGGGGGTTTTTTTAGTTTTGTTTTTTTCAGATTTTACAACAATAGAATGGGCCAAATATCCTTGTAAATTACATTAATGAGATAGATTGCTACTTTTAATGGAGGTTCTGTGCTCTATGCTGTGCCTTATGCAGATTTGCTAGTTAATAAGCCTGAACAGTGTTTCTGTTCGTGGAAAATGAATCAGAAACGATTGTCAGATTATCTGTTTGGCATGCCTGGCTGGTGTCTGGAATGGCACTTTGCTAATGTGCTATTACTCAGTGTCATTAACCGCACAGATGATTGAAAGGTGAATTTGTCTGAGTACCATGAGGCTCAGCACAGGGAACAGGCTGCAGTGAAATGAGGCTGCAAAGGATAAAATGAGTCATTCACTTCGGATTTCCATTCTTCAGTCTTTATGTCCTCACTTTGGAGACATATGCTATTTAAATATATGGAGAATAATTAGACAGAACTATTAAGAAACACAAATCTGCATTGTCAATGGTTCAGAAGTTACATAGCTGGAAAGTGAGGAGTCATCTATCTCTCAGGATACCCATATCTGAGGGATTTTGGCCAAAAGTCAGATAAATAAAATACTTTGGAATTTATTTCATGCAACAATATTTTGGAAAACTTAAAAAATAGAAGTCATAGTAAATATGTGAAATGAAAAGCCTCACACTCTTTTGAAAAATATATATATTTTATTGATTTTTTACAGAGAGGAAGGGAGAAGGATAAAGAGCTAGAAACATCGATGAGAGAGAAACATCGATCAGCTGCCTCTTGTACACACTCCCACTGGGAATGTGCCCGCAACCAATGTACATGCCCTTGCCCAGAATCGAACCCGGGACCTTTTAGTCTGTGGCTCTATCCACTGAACCAAACCAGTTTCCACAAGCTTCACACTCTTCATCATATGAGTTTAATTTACACTTTTGTAATTTAATTAAAACATGTTATAATGAAAAAAATATTTTAAATATCACATTATGACAGATTATAACAGCAAAACCATCAAATAGAAACTGCAAAACATTTTCTATTTCAGTCTTTCAAGTTTTGTTTGCTATTCTTTCAGTAGCTGTTTCCATGCACACCTATGCTTTTTAATTTCAAAGCTTTGGAAATTTTGAATAGATTCATAAATAACAGGTTAGGCCTTTATTCTTAAAGAAACAAAAAGAAAACACAAAAATATGCCCTAACTTATTCCAATTTTCTGCAAAGCTAAAGGATTTTTTAGATTTAACAGAGGCATTGAATGGTTTATTGATTGATCTACATTTATAATATAATATATACATATTATTTTTATTTAACCAATTACAAACTAGAATGAACATTCCCAAGGGAAAAAAAATGTTATGCTTTTAACTACATCCTCTCACCACTGGCTTACTGTGTTTCTTCCTTCTCTTGACACTCAGAAAACACGAGGTTTCAGATTCAGCCATTCTTTCTATATTTAAATTGAAGAAGTTATATAAGGGTATTTCTAAATTTTCTAATGTGGCTTCATTTTGTTTGAAGAATAGTTTCCATCTTTGTATCCTTTCTTTGATAAGGATAAAATAATTTAAGTGTTTTCTGATATTCATGATAGATGACTAGCAAATTTTCAACCCCATTAGTCTATCTTGTTTAGAAATTAAATATTGCGTATTTTTTTTAAGCAAAGCAGGTTCTTGCAATGTATAACAGATAATTAGTAACTTCTGTTTACCAAAGCAAATAGACCATCAAGGTAATTTGGATTCACTGGAAATGGGTTTACTTTATCACTTTCCTAAAATACTTAACATACCAGAATGCTGCTTATTTTCCTGTTCTAGTTATAAATGACTTTTAAGCATAAAATTTGATAAATATCTGACCCTTCTGAAAACTTTTTATGAAATAACCTTACTCTGTTTTGGGTACTCACTTGGTTCACTCATAATGTGTGAGTGAGGGGATATGATGGCAATATCACTGCAGTTTTGTTGGTGGCCTTTCTTTATGCCCTTTATTTTCCATCACCCTCCTCTAACCCCCAACACTGGAGTTACTCAAGGTAGCTACTTCTCCTAGGTTACTATCTCATTCAAAAGTGCAGTTCCCTTCTCCCTCCCAGGTGCTGCGAATGCTTCCAGTGTGGTTCACCCTCTGCTGACCACGTTGTCCAAGTTAAACTGATAAATGGATTCCTGTTAATTTGCTCAATTTCCCTTCCCTTTAAGATATCGGCACTTCTTCAGAGGCCCTCCTGAAGACAGTACTTAATGCAGGGCTTCTTTTAACTTCTATATAGTTTTGTGGCTCTTCAAAACATACCTTTAGAATCTATGTAACAATTTGGCAACTTGGGGATATATTGCTACAAAATAATGATTGTAAAGTCAAGGGAAAATCTGAAAAGAAAATGAATGCATATTGCAGAGATTCTTCATGTTTTTATCTTTCTCTCGTGCATACTTTTACTCTCTCTTTTTATCTATGATTGGTATTTATGTGACTCTCTTTACACATACACACACACACACACACACACACACACACACACACTTACATACATACACACACAACACTCACATACACACACAAACATGCACCCTGATTGCATTTCCTGGAATCCTCTGCCTTCTCTACTTTTCAAAAATTTAATCACAGTAGTTATTTATTGCTGTGTAACAAGTTATCCCCAAATTGTGCAGCTAAAAACAAAAACATTTCTTATGTTTACAGAGGTTCTGAAAATAAGTATCCTGGAGGAGCTTAGCTGGTTGGTCCTGACTCAGGACCTCTCTTAAGGTAGCAGTCTCACTATCAGCAGGGGCCAGAGACATGTGGAAGCTGGCTGGGGCTGGAGGGTCTACAGCCAAGTTGGCTCACTCACATGATTGTCTGCAGGAGGCCTCAGTTTCTCATCTTGGTTTGAGTGTCCTCACAGCATGACAGCTGGCTTTCAATGAGCAAGTGATCTCACAGAGAGCAAGAAGGCTAGCAGCAAGCCCCATGCCTCTGATTGTTGTACCACACATACCTGGTATTCATCTTGTACCACTGTCTGAAGTGGTACCACACATATTCACCTTGCTCTGTTCATTAGAAGTGAGTTAATAGATCTGATTCACTCTCTATTTGAATGCAGTTCAGGTACACCTCTTGAAGGAAGTAGCATCAAAGAACTTGTGAACATGTATTGAAACCACCATGTTTATTAGTTGCCGAAGTTAATACCATAATGAGATTAATTAATGGTTTTTAAAGGTATAACAGTATGAGTTTCCTTCGAGAGTTACGATGTATATTATTCACCCATGTATCCATAATTCAAGACAAGCATAGAACCTGATGGATAGTAGGTGTTGAATAACTATAGAATTAATTAATCAATGTCTCCAAAGCATGGGATGTGTTTCTTAAACATCTAAAGATAAATTGCCAACATTATGTTCTTCTTGCTCTGCTTCTAACAGTGTTACATGGGGAAAATAGAATTAAATGATTTTATTATTTTTACTTTTAAACATTGCTTGTACAATATACAAGTGCCCTAATTTATCTCCCACTTATTGTCCAACATATGTAGTTTATTATAGTATGCTATCTAGTAGTATAACAGTTTGTTATCAGTTAATATATATCTTGTTTACTGTCTGTTACCTTTACTAGATTTTTAGTTCCATAAAAATCAAGACTTTTGCCTATTTTGTTCAAGGCAATATCTTCAGCACTGAGGCATTTTTGACATAACATAGGCCTGTATGGATGTTTATTAAACGAATTAACTGAAATATTCACTAAACTAAAGATGTCAGCATCTTAACTTGTAATTTGTAGGGATTTAGTTTAGCCACAGTTATCCTTATTTAGAGATCTTCAAAATATTTTTCCTTTTAGGTGGGCTGAATTTTCAGTGTTAAAGAGTTTATATGTAAATATCTATTGTTGAAATACAATACACACTTATAGCTGTTACCCAGATATAGGCCCTTGGTAATAACACAGTTTACGTGGCTAGCTTACTAGCATCTTGGGAAGTGTTTGGTCAGATATGGGGCAGTCAGGTTTTACAGTCAAAGTATGGCTGAGAGAAGCCTGAACAGGGGTGAAGATAGAATACATGTTCCAGGGCCATCACAGGGGTGCAAAAGGAGGAAGATCAAGGAGAAATCATTCATTTGTAGTTCTGGCCCTGAAATTAGAAAGGAAATAAATATAAAGATCCAAACTATTGCTTAAAAAAATTGTGCTTTGGATCCATCTTATCTTATATAACTAAAGGCTACTATGCAAATAAACCAAACCAAGGGACAACGAAACAACCAGTTACTATGATGTGCGCTACCACCGGGAGATCGGGCGGGGTGTGTGTGTGTGTGTGCATGGAACATGGTGGGTGTCAACATCAGGTGGCACAGTGCAGAACTTGGTGGGCATTGGCTGTGGTGGGATGGTGGAGCACCAAGGTGGGAAGCTGGTTGCTGTTATCAGGCCGAGCCTCTGGTGGTTACTGAAAATGCTTTGCTCCTGCATGCTGTGGTCCCACCTGGCATTTGCACCCGCTGCCAATACCAGAGCCGCTGCTCACACCCACTGCTGGGGCCTGGCGCCAGCCCCAATCATTCAGCGCCATCAGTGGCTGCCAGTCCCAATCGCCTCTGAGGGCTTCTCCACCTCCCCCTGCTCCTGAGGGGGGATCTGGGCAGCAGCCACTGCTTGCACCCAGTGCTGGTGCAGCCCAAACCACTCTGGGCTGTCAGCCAGAGCAAGTGGGGCCAGTGCTGTGGCTGTGAGCACTTGGGAACAGCGATGGTGAGAGAGAGGGTTGCCAACAGACAAGGGAATGGGGGCCATGGCAGGAGGAGTCAGGCAGAGGTGTGGAGGTTGGGCTGAGACCTGGCCCTGTGCCCACTGCAGCCTCAGGGCCCAAAGTTCCTTTCAGTTGCATGGATTTGTGCACTGGGCCCCTAATTTATGTATATTTGTCACCATTAGATTTTTTAATTTCTAGTATATAAATTACTGCAGATCCTAAAATAAATTACTGAGTATTCTCTTTTCATTTTTACCCATCCTACATGTTATTCAAAACGATGGTGCAGATCTACCTTAAAGAACCACAAAGTCTATGCAGAAAGGATAGGAGGGAAAAGAAAAAGCAATACGTATAGAACAGTTAGGGCATCTTTGAGAACCCCTACACAATATCATAGTGTACCACAATGATTCATATTTCAGAGTTCCAAGGGACTTTAGAGACTGCGTATTCTAATCCCCTTTTATTATAATACATGAGAGGATTTGAATCATCATCCACTTTAAATTGTGTCACAATGACAGCTTTCACAGTTAAGCCGATGCATTTCTTCATTTTGGGGGAAATGAAAATTAAGGGCTGCAATGTGGCTTGAGATAGGGATAGGGATGGATCACATCGGGAGTCTATTAAAAAACACTGGGCTGCTTCCCCTCATGAGTGTTTCTGTGGCCATTTTTCTAAAATTTCTGTCATTTAGGGTCCAATTGGTCAGAGTATCTCTCACTCTCTCCCCCTCTCCCTCTCTCACCCTCAAAAAATTAATAAATAAAAACTATACAAATTCTTATTGTTCACTTAACGTAGTTTGCAGGTGGCCCATGAGGGGTTCTGTGCCTGAGAAGTAGGTAGCCTTGTTGTTCTCACCATCACTGGGAATCACTTTAAGCCTGGATCCTTTCTGTGTGAAAATCTGCAAAAAGGTTTCTTTTTCATTATTTAACACCCAATTACATTATTTCGTTTGAATATTAGAACTCTTCAGGTTCACTTATTTTGCCCAAGGTTGAAAAAATAGCATTTAACCCATTCAGAAAACTAGTAAATGTTCAAAGTTTTGAAAATGATTATTTTATTTATTTTTAATAGTTATTATTTTTTAGTTTTACTATTTGCACAGAAAACACATGGGGAGACACGTTCAATAGATTCAGGTTGAAACAAAAGCTTGTTTGGATTTTTTTTTCATGTTCATGATAAGAAAATAAGATAGCAATTGGTAAGAGAAATTCAAACAAATAATTCCAATAAATCATTTCAAACACAAAATGATGAGAATTTTAAAATTAAGAAAAGCATCTATAACATTTGGATATATTATTAGTGAAACATTACTCTGTACTACACTTTCAATAGATAATGCAGGAGCACATATGATTATGTTCATAATTAAAGGATTTAAAATGGCATTCTTTTCATATTCTCTTACTTTTCCAGCTAAACAAATGCCTTTCACATACCATACAGGCTATTGTCAAATAACAATTCCAAAGGCCTGGAAAGAAACTTCTCTAATCAGAGTCCTCTTAATGATGCTGTGCTCAATACTTGTCGTCTTTAACTGTCTTTGACTAATCCCCATGTCCCCAAGAAAGATGGAATGGCTCTCAAATGCTAAGATTAAAATGCCAGATGCAGAACATGAATCAATTGTAAATGACAAAAACGAACAGTAACAATTTCATTTCCTTAGGAACCAATTCATTATTGTGCAGCCTGCCAAGGATGCCTGTTGTCCCCATTCCTCCCAGTAGGATGACTTGGCCTTCGCCAAATATTTTTCCTTAGAAGTAAACCAGTACAGAGCTTTTTAGATGAGCCTGATGGTGAAGTTCAGTATCAGTAGTTTTCAAATAGATTTTATTGGGTAACAAAGTTGAGATGCTGGTCTTTGTCCATATATTCAACTCTTTTCTGTGATGTGATAAAAAGGGTACCTTGTGAATAACAAGGCTTGCAATTTTCTATGCAAGCTCATATTTTCAGCTTGTATAAAAGTATTTACATTGGTCGAAACCGGTTTGGCTCAGTGGTAGAGCGTCGAAATGTGGACTGAAAGGTCCCGGGTTCGATTCCGTTCAAGGGCATGTACCTTGATTGCGGGCACATCCCCGGGAGGGGGTGTGCAAGAGGCAGCTGGTCAATGTTTCTCTCTTATCGACGTTTCAAGCTCTCTATCTCTCTCCCTTCCTCTCTGCAAAAAAATCAATAAAATATATATATATTTTTAAAAGTATTTACATTGGTGTACTTCATCTTGTCCTTCCTGAGAAAACCTGTTTACAATAAGGTTCAGCAATAATTGTACTGAGATACTCTTTATTTGACAGGATATCAGTCATCTATATTTATAAAAGGCTAAGTGACCATCCAGCCATTTGACCAGTAGCTATGACGTGCAATGACCACCAGGGGACAGATGCTCTAACCAGTAGCTGTGATGCACAGTGACCATCAGGGAGCAGAAGCTCAGTGCAAGAGCTGCTGATCTGCGGTAACTTGGCAGCGACAGTTCTCAGGTGATGCACCCCAGAATCAGAGAGGCGGGAGCCCGATTACTGGGTGCATCACCTGAGAACTGCCCTCTTGCAATCTGGAACCCTTTGGGCGAGGTCAGAGAGCCTGATCCCCACAGGTCAGGCTGAGGGACCCCACCTGCCAAAAGGAACCTGCTCACTCCTCAGATGCCCTTTGAGCCATGGTGCTTCCCCAGGTGTGGCAGGCTGGAGAGGGACTGAAGGAGGTTGGTTCCAGGGTGTGTCTGGCCGATAACGCCCAGTCCTGCCCTGCTGGCCACCTGTCAGTGGGCATGAATCTGTGCACCAGGGCACTAGTTTAATAATACAGTTATAGAGCTTAAAAATACTCAAGACAGAACCTCTGTTTTGTTCACATATCTTTTTCCCTTCCTAGAGTGTACTCACAGGTCAAGACCTGCTTCTTAGCCATCTTTGTATAGGGAGTACCCGATGCTACAGTTTGAAAATGAGAAGTCAACCTAAATCCGTGAGAAAATAAATGAATGGTTAAATGGATGTAAATGTCACTGTGAGGTATATGCTGAGATCTGCATCTACAAGTAATCTTGACAGTTGCAATATTCCATGTGTTCAAGATTACTTTAATTAAGTAATCTGGAGAATCAAATACCTTGAATATACCTGCCAACAAGAGGAGTTATTTTAATACATTGGAAGTAAACCATCTGCTTAAGTTCCTTTTACATTTGGAATTTAAACCAAGGATATAGGCTAATGATAATTGTAATTTTTTACAGTTACTCTCTCTCTTTGTCTAGCAAGATCTTTGAGTAATGTAGGTTCCTCACAGGTTCTACCAGGAGGATTGTTCAGTACTGAAATTCCCTAGGCTTCTAGCTCTTTCCTCTATGATATGCTCCACTTTCCAGTTTTCATTAGAATATTCCATGCGTCCTTCTGCCTCATGGCCAGTCACCTGAGCTTTAGCCTCTGCTTGTGACTCACTCTATGTTCACCATTCATTGCACATTAGGGCTAAGTCTTGCCATTTAACTCTGGATAGTCCCGTGTCTTCCTTGTATTGACACATAAATTCCTACACTGAGACGCACTCCCTCTTAGCAGTAGAAGCCTCTCATTCTTGCACTATGAATGCTTCTGCACATTTAGCTGCTCCACCTGCCCCTGTGCAGAGGTCACAGTTAGATCCTGCAGCCTGGTTGCCACTCCAGTCACCAACCTTATTCATTACCCCTTTCTTCAACTGTCTATGTGACTGGAAGCCTGGCTTTTCTCCAGCATAAAAGTGCGGGGTTAGCCAGTATAGTGAGCACAGCATGTCTGAGGGTGGCAGCTACAGGACTACCTGCCCCATGATAAACAGATCAAATGACCATTCCTGATATTTCCAGGTTTTCTTGTTTAAAAGGCAGACAGATCAAAGACACTGCCACACTGAAAGATTTGAAGACTAACAGAACAGCCTCAAGGCCTTTACCCTTTCCTGACCTGTAACTATTCAACAATTGTGTGTGTTTTTCACAGTTTTTACACAGTTCAAGTGCTTGAGTGTGGTGACTTCACAGTATGTGACTAGCCGCTCTACTTTAACCCAGTAATCTGGAGAATCAAAGAGTAAAAATATATACACTTAAATATCTTGAATATAACTGCCAACAAGAGAAGTTATTTTAATACATGGGAAGAAAATCATCTTCTTAAGTTCTTTTTACATTTGCAATTTAAACTGAGGGTATATGCTAATGATAATTGTAATTTTTAAAATATTTTTGAAAGGTCTCAAACATCACAGATATCAGTTCTTACTCATTTAATCTAGAAGGCTATCTCTGACTTTCTCTTAAGATGAAATTGCCTCCGGTGTGTTTCCATGTTATAAGAACTTACCCTTGAACTGGGAATTACTACCGAGGATTTCATGTTCATATTCAAGTTTAACTTGACTATATTCTCCACTGGAATGCTTTAAGTCTTTATGGACAGGGAATGGGTCTTGTTTATGATTTTATCCCTAATGCTTAATATGGTACCATATTTATCACACAATAAATATTTCTTAAAATTATAAATAAAACCATAATGTACTTCATGCCATTATCCTGTGACTGATTTGCATATTCCATTTTTGTTATCAAAATTTATAATTATTTAGCATGTATCTTCTTAGGTATAATCTGTATACACATACATATGTCAAACAGAAGGAATTTATATAGAGAGAGAAAGGGAAAGTGAGTGAATATCCAAGAACTATTATGCCCATTTAGTAATGGTTATAAAGAGCAATAGCTATTTTTAAATTGTGGTTATATTTTATGGTATGGTGGCATATCATTTTCTCACCCCTCCCCCCCAAAAAAAACCCCAAAGATCAAAGAAAAGATGGTAGGAATCAGTAAACAAATAAAAAGTCAATAAATATATATAACCACATTTATATAACCGCATATAACCACAATCATATAACCACAAAATAAAAATGATAAAATCCAAAAAAGCAAAGAAATGTTTCCTTTAATGGGCTAAATGTGCCCTTATGAAGGGATATGTGGGTTAGCAGGGAAAGCAATATGATTTTGCCCACAGCATTACAAACATCATCAATATCTTCACCCTGCTTCCACTCTGACTTCCTCCTTTGTGGCAGACACTGGGTCAGGGGAGGGACTAGAAAAACAGCATGTGAGCTGTGCATCAGCAAGCTGAAGGGAGACTTGCCCCATTACAGACACAATTAAAGTCATTGGCTTGGTTTTGTTTTTGTTTTTGTTTTTTAATAGATAGTGTGTCAGAAAACAATTTAACTGACCAGAAAATGTATCATTTTTAACATTTCTGTTAATACCATTTATCATCTTCAGTTTTTGGAGTACAACTAAAATGGCATTTAGATTAAAGTGCATACTTGATTATCTCTGGATTTTAGTTGTATTTTGAAAAAGTAACAATAATGTATAATTTTACTTAAGATAGCATTTATTTTTTTTTATTTATTTCAGAGAGGAAGGAGAGAGAGAGAGAGAGAGAGAGAGAGAGAGAGAGAGAGAGAGAGAGAGAGAGAGAATGAATCAATGATGAGAACATTGATTGGCTACTGGAAATCCAGTTTGCAACCCGGGCATGTGCCCTTGACACGAATCAAACCCGGGACCTTTCAGTCCGCAGGGCAATTCTCTATCCTCTGAGCCAAGCGGAACCGGCTAGGGTTAGGGTAACATTTTTATATCTGCATTTGATTATTATGTGTTCATAATAAAATATTTTTAGTCATAAATAGAGTAACATCTTCTTTCTCTGATTCCTCTCTTCTGACACCTTTTCAACTAATTCCCGTCTTCTGCCACATACTGGAAAAAGACTATCACATCTTATCTTTAGGGGAAAAAAATCAGTATAACTACATGTGAATTATTATTAATTTAGTCCCTTATAATATCCTTGGAGAAAGAGATGTTTTGCATTTAGAAGTCTTCCATTTAAGTTTTTCTGAAAGAATAAAAAGAGGACTTTAGTTAAGTTCTCTGTTTATATCAACAGAGTTCTTAACTAAATAGAATAGATGTCATGGTAAATGATTTAAAATTAAAATACATGAATATTTGTATAATAATAAAATGTATCAATATATTTCCAGAATGTATTAAATCATAATATCAGAAAATATCAGAACTACTTTAATCCATTAATTGTGCCTATATATACAATATTGTGCTGTTTGTAATTTTTACACATAATAATAGCATCTGTTGTCTACCTGCATGGTAAGCAGAATTTCAAAATGGCCCACGATATTTTATCCCCCTGGTGTAGACAACCTGGTGTAGAATCTCATTGAGTGTGGGGGAATCTATGAATATGATAGGATGTCACTTCTATTATTATGTTACATTATTTGGCAAAAGGGATTTTGCAGCTAAAATTAAGACTCATAAACAGTTGACACTGAGTTAGCAAAAATGAAACAAGCATGTTGCTAACTGTTTAAGTTATTCTATGGAGAAAAGTTATCACTATGGTATTAACTGTTATTATATAAATGCATTTATACATTATATGTTCATATGTGTTTTATATTTTATATATAAATATATAATATGTTGTATAAAATAATTATAACTATAGCTATATATATATCGGATATATATATATATATATATATATATATATATATTATCTACCTCTTAAAAAAGTGAGTTTACTATAAGGACACATGAAAAACACACGTTATACTTCTACCCCAAAAGTCTAAATTTTGATATCAGACACATATTTTAAGATTTAATTACCCACAGGTTTCATGATGGAGGCTCTCTGGTAATTTATTACTCTTACCCCTTATTAAAATGAAGTTTTCTTATATTTTAACCAAAGAAATTTTATTTTCATATGTAAAAAGGGAAAATTAATTTAGTACTTGTCAGTATATTTTGGCTCACTGGCAATTAAGAAAAACAACTTCAATTGCAGTTTAAAAGAATTAATAAAGTAGTTAATGTTTTATGAATTACTAGTGGTCTGGTGCACAAAATTCATGCACATTAAAAGGGAATTAATTAGAGGAAATATTTTAATATTGCTATTTGCCTTTTCTCTGTAATAGAAGTGTCAGAAATGAAAGAAAATTAGTAAAATGTATGTGAAAATCTTCCTCCTGTTAGGTTCTGGGGCATGCCGCAGGACTCAGAGTCAAGTCTCTGCCCGCCCACATGTGTCTCAAAATCATGAGAGACCCAGATCCGGTCAGCCCCACCCACATTGGGTGAGATCCAGACCTGGCCAACCCCACACCTATCAAGCCCAGCCAGACAGAAGGTGCAGCCTCAGAGCCCCTGGCCCAGCGCCAGGCAGGGGCACAGCCTCAGGTCCCCCATCAAACCCTGCTAGGTGGTGTCACAGCATAAGTTCCCTAGGTCTGGTGCCAGGGTGGGTAGCATAGGCTGAGGTGCCCTGGCCAGGCTTTGGGGCAGGGGTATACCTTGAGGTCCCCTGTCAAGCCCCTCCAGGCAGGGGTTCCAGCCTCCGGTACCCCCGCGGCAGCCAGGCGCCATGCAGCCTGAGGTCCCTGCTGATCTCTCCTTACTGGAACCCTGTATCCACTGTGGTCAAAGCCATCTTGTGATGGCAAGAGAATTAATTTGCATAAAATTACCTCTTTATAGTATAGTTCATATAAATTCCTAATCCATGAGGAAATAATAAATATATTACATTTGTAGAAAAATTATTGAAAAACAGAAAGACATTTTTAAGTCTGCAAAGTTGACGACAGTGTTATTTCAAGGAATGGATGTGCTCGCCACATTGTATTTCAATAAATACTATCACATCAGATGATCGCTATTCTACAACCAGGAGTCTTTTAGGAGAGTTTTTTTTTTTTTTAAGCCATCCTGAGGTCAACCATTATTGTAAGGTGAGATGAATTAATGTGACATACAAGTTCTCATTTATTTCCAAAGGAGTTGGTGCCACATTAACTATTCTGCCTCCAGTTGTATTTTCTTTGATAAAATCGGGGGCAGAGTCATTCATAAGCTTGTTAAAATATTTATAACTTATAAAGAAATTTATCAAGTCCATTGTATTGAAGTGGGTTGTAATTATAGTCTATTTGTGTACATTATTGTATTTTACCCACTTACAATGTGAATTATGAATCTGATTTGGTCCCAATCAATTACATGTGCATAATCATTATTGAACCAAAATGCACAATGGCAGGTCTGGAGCCAGAATAGTCTGATATGGTAATGAGCCTTCAGGGACTTTTAATACACTGATTTCTGGAATGATACAGTGTCCATCTACTGAATGGCTGTACATTTTCTTCCTTTTTAATCTTCTTGTATAAGACAAAGTCATTTTTAGAGCAAAGATCATAAAGTAATAATTGCAATGCCATATGAAAGGATTTGAATTGAATTAAATATAGGAAAGGACTAAGGAGATGAAGGGAAATTCAAGCCTTAGAAGGGGCAGGAAAAACACTGAACCATCGTAGTGCTTTTATCTCTAATTAAAGAAAAATTTCCAATAGGAAATGGTTAATTTTAACTTTATTCTTAAAGTTGTCTGAAGTGAGGAAATAACCCATGCAAATTCCTATGTAGCTAGCTGTGGTATAAATGAAAAGGTGGTAGAATGTCCACATAACTTTTCTGGAATTGCAAAATATGAGAAGTAGAAATCTTTTTAGAACAAGCCAATTGAAATTATAATTTTAGAATATATTAATCCATTTATATATTAGTGCATAAATGCTTGGGATAAAAGTTAACTGATGGTTATATATTTCTACCATACCAATTTAATTGGGGGTCCACTGGGAACTTCAGTATGCTATAAAATAATAGTAATAATAGCACTCTGAATCATTATGAGGATTAAAGTAGTTAGCGTGTATAAAACTATAGTAAGTACTCAATAAAATTTAATCATTATTATTCACTTATTCATTTAAAACAAAATGTTATAAGTATGAATTACCAGTCTGCCAGAGAAGACATATTTTTATAATAAATCGACTCTAAAAAAATGATTGTTAATTTTGGAAGTTCTTAGAGGAAATCTCACTGAAGTTCTTTCTTTTCTTCAGTGAGGTCTGCTACAGGATTATAACTTTTGCAGTTACGAAGAAAAAAATGAGAGATAAATTTTGTATATTTAGAAAGAAAACGAGAGAAATAGAAAAGGCAAACTGAAACTATTTGTTGGCTTCTGTGAAAAGAGACACAGAGATGCAAAGGATAAAGAAAATTAAATTGTCACATCAGTTTTCATCTGACTGAAAATCATATTCAGCAAAAATGCTATTGGTAGAAAGATGTGATGTTGACATTCTAGTCTAAACCATCTTTTTAAAAAATATATATTTTATTGATTATTTACAGAGAGGAGGAGAGAGGGATAGAGAACTAAAAACATCGATGAGAGAGAAACATCAATCAGCTGCCTCTTGCACACCCCTTACCAGGGATGTGCCCGCAACCAATGTACTTGCCCTTGACCGGAATCGAACCTGGGACCTTTTAGTCCACAGACCAACGCTCTACCACTGAGCCAAACCAGTTTCGGCTAAACCATCTTTTTATCTCAGTGACCCCTATTGTCTGGCCAAACAAAGGTAAAAATAACATTTAATGTAATATTACAATAATATTTAAATATCATTATAATATTTTTAAATGTAATGTTACTGGAAAGACTTGTTCATGTCTAATCTAGATTCTATTTTTGTTAATTTGAAACTCCTACAGTCTTAAAAAATTTGGCTCTATAATAATAATTGGCAGTTTGGAGCCTCATCTACTTATAAATTGCTTTGGAAAATATAATAAAATTATAAATGAAGGATAATGTGTAGACATGCACACACACATACACATACACCACATTTTTAAACAGAAACATAAAATAAATATAAATGGAAACACAAAGATATCTTCATAAGAAGTAAATATTCTTAGATACCAGATTCTATATAATACATTTTTTGCTATTCATATTTTCCTTTTGCTTATGAGGCAAAGAAAGTGATCTTAGGTGGGAGATTTTGACTCACTTCTAAGGATAGATTCTTCTAGGTTAGCACCAAAATGAAACCTGTTCACTTTTCTGAGTTCTGTAAGACAGAATCCAGGAATGAGTTAGCAGGGTTCTCTTCTCAGTCTCCTGAGGCTAAAATCAAAGTGTTAACCTGTGCTGCAATCCCATCTGATCCCATCTGGGGTTCAAGTCTTCATACCACATCTGGTTGTTGGTAGAATTTAGTCCCTGTGCTTCCTATGATTTACTATGGTTGTAGGACTAATGTACTGTTTTCTTGCTTAATGTCAATTCTTAAAAAAGGAATTTCTCTCTCTCTTTCTCCCCCTACCTCCTCTCTCTCCCTCTACCCTTTTTCTCTTTTCTTTTTTTCTGTCAGTCTCAATCTTCATAATTAATATATAAAATTTTCAATTTGACCCTAGTACCACAACTACTGAAATATTAACACCATTAAATATACAAACAGGAAATGTGACATACAGTAGTGTTGGTTCCTTATGGTATTTTCCCCTGTGCCTTTTACAGATAAATGAAAAATGACTAAGGTGGTAAGAGTATTTGATCTGGTCACCATAATTGACAGTATAAATTGGATGATTGATAAAGAGGATGAGGAGTTATTCTTGATGTTTGCATGTCTGTTTATTTCAATAAACATTTTTTATAAAATCTACCCAAATCTGTGATCTATATAAAAAAATGTTTCCTTCTCTACATTTAAAAATATTTGTTTATAATCAATGTGCATAAGAGGTTTGAAAAAAGGAAATAACAGAAAATGAGTGAATTCCTAATGCTTCTGAATTCAGGTTCAATGAAAAACCAGTATTGAAAAGTGTGATTTAGATTATTTTAATGTGTTTATAAATATGTAGGTGAAGGCATTTTTAAATTACATCAACTGATTTATAATTCATTCAAGAGTAATAAGTGTAAAAAATGTGTAGCATTTTCTGGGAATATTGAAGTTAGAAATGAACATACTATTTTATTGCTTGTGTTTCTCATATCCAATTTTTTGGCTTAAAATACTTAGTGCATAGAAAATGTTCTCATTTGCTTTTAATTTTCTAAAGAAATAAATCTCTAATATTTACATAGGAAATATAATATCTAATAGTGTTTGTTTAAATCTCCTATCAATGAATGTGTTGTGTCCATTTAATGTGACAATCCTATATAACAAGAGGTATGCAAATTGACCCTCACACCCTCAAAAGATGGCTGACTATGACTGGGCCAGCAGGGCGGTTAGTGAGGGATGACCAAATGACTGAACAGCAGGCTGCGGGGAGTTGTGAGGGGCAACCAGACCAGCAGGAGGGAAATTGGGGTGACCAGGCCAGCAGGGAGGGCAGTTGTGGATGACCAGGCTGGTAGGGGGGCAGTAAAAGGTGACCAGGCTGGCAGGGGGGAAGTTAGGACCAACCAGGCTGGCGGTCAGTTGGGGATGACCAGGCAGGTGGGGGGAAGGCAGTTGTGGGCAATTAGGCTGGCAGTTGGGGGCAGTGAGGGGTGACTAGGCTGGTGGGGGAGCAGTTAGGGGCAACTAGGTGACGAGGCCAGTGCGATGGGGGGCAGTTGGGGGCGACCAGGCCAGCAGGGTGTGGCAGTTAGAGGTGATCAGGCCAGCAGATGAGGGCAGTAAGGGGTGACCAGGCAGGCAGGCAGGGGAGTGATTAGGAGCCAGCAGCCCAGGTTTGTGAGAGGGATGTCCAATTGCCAGTTTAGGCCCAATCCCTGTGATCTGGCCTAAACTGGCAGTCAGACATCCCCCTAGGGGTCCTAGATTGGAGAGGGTGCAGGGACTGCCCCCCCACCCCCCTGCACAAATTTGACCGCGGGATGTCCAGTCAAATTTGACCGGGGGATGTCCAGGCCTGTAATATAATTATATTTTTTTAAAAGAAAACCTTACTTTTTGTACACAGGTACATGATTTCTCCCTCTTCAACTTACCCAAAATTTTCAATGTCCAAATTTTAATGAGTCCTTGATTGAATATCTGTAATTCCTTAATATGACTTGGCTCAAATAATATTTTTAAAAATCAGACAACATCTGTTACCTGAAGCCATTCACTTCATTTTCAGAATTTATATTATACCCCAGACCCAAATTAATACCTTACATTAAAAAATTAGGATAGTTTTAATGACATAGTCAGTGACAATATGTAAATTTATGATGGCTGAGTTTATAAGTTAGGCCACTTCTACTATCCCTTTGTTCCCTATGTTGTGTTTGTTTAACTCACTGAGCCCTCAACCCCTACAACCTACTTTCCTGCACTCCTAGTATCCTACTGGTATACCTTCCTTATACTTCCAAGATTTAAAGTGAACTTAACTTTCCCTGTAATTTCACTTGAGCAGATTTCTCTTCTTAATTTTATGATTTTAATCTCTCTTACATAGTTGGTGGTCTGCTCTATTTGCTAATATTACATTCTGAGTTAATGTTCCATTGCCTTGTTATAATCATTACCATAATGCACTCAGCAGTTAAAGCTTGAGGAAGGTGTACCTCCCCATGCAGTCCCTCAGCAATATTGAGAGCTGTATGTTGTTCACCTGGGATAAGCCTTCAACTGTCACCCTCACAATGCATGAGACAGTGGTCATTCTCTTAGCAAATAAACTGGCATCGAGAGCCTGGATCCCACACGTGTAGTTTCAGACAAGACTGGATTTAATCTTTTCTCCTGGGTACACTGAGGTATCTACTCCAAGTTCCAGTTTGAAATGAAACACAGTTACATAGAGTGGCGTACTCCTAGGGACCATGGTGGTGCATTGTCTCTCAACATGGGGAGTTAACTCATATAGAATACTAAGTAATTCATGTACAGTAAGAAGTAAGATCTCAAGGGCAGAATACCAAAGTCTGTGTGACAAACACATTTTCTCTCTGCAGGTGGATGTGCATGGAAAAATAAGCAATAAAGATTGCTTGAGATCAAGGCAAGGAGATAGGGATAAACCACATGGCTTTGGGTCATTGCTGGTGGACACCAAATGCAGTGCAGAAGGCATTGCTAAAGGAAAGGGAACAGGCCCCACATCTATTTCCAGCTTCGACATGACTTTGCCGATGGGAAGAAACTCTTGAAGTTAATTGCCCCAAGTTCATACTCTCCTGAATAATGTTTAAAAGATAATTTGAATATTAAACTCTGTGACTTCCCTTTCTGCATGGCCCATGGATGATTAATGGCCCTCTGCATCTCCAGGGATTAAAATGCTTTTTAATACATATGTTCATTTTGCATGCTAGTTTTCTGTTCCCTTTTGTTTCCATATTTTAGTTTAACATGAAGAGAATTGGTGTAATTTATTGTTTATTTCAAGGTGGTTGTTTTTATTATTCCTCAGCAGAAGAATGCTGTATTTTTTGTTTTTTTAATTGATTTTTAGAGAGGAAAGGAGAGAGAAGCATAGATTGGTTGCCTTCTGTAGGTGACCTGACTGGGGATTGAACCGGCAACCTAGGTATGTGCCCTAATCAGGGGTCAAACCCACAACCTTTTGGTGTGTAGAATGACACTC
The DNA here is from genome assembly GCF_014108245.1 of Pipistrellus kuhlii. Classification (NCBI taxonomy): domain Eukaryota; kingdom Metazoa; phylum Chordata; class Mammalia; order Chiroptera; family Vespertilionidae; genus Pipistrellus; species Pipistrellus kuhlii. The sequence continues at coordinate 140,032,062 of NW_023425404.1, forward strand.
CAAGCAACTGAGCCACCTGGCCAGGGATATTGTCAGTGTTTTTGTTTGTTTGTTTGTTTGTTTGTTTGTTTTTTAAGGAATCTCTCATTCTGGATTGCAAATATTGACAAGTGTGTGTTTCTTAATGCCCTCCTCCTAGCCTCCATTGTAAAATGATAAATGCTGAGTAGATATTAGGATACTAATATGTTCAAATAATTAGAAAATGTGTTCTCTAGATGTGGACACTTTAAAAATACATGCATGTATTGTTAACCACAATTGCAATAAAAAATGATTAATTCTAAGCCCCATTTTATGCTCTAGAACTCCGAGATATTTCTGCCAGGTTAAAAAATGAATCCGCTATACGTACCACTAATTATATAGTACTTCTAATCATTTCTTCAGTACACCAGTCCCCCTCGCCCCGGAGTCCCACTTATTTCTTTTCTTGCAAACTTGCCAAGAAACTGTGAACAAATTTAATGTCTGAATAACTTCTTGCTTTCTCAATGATCTTGAAAAATTACTTGCATCATTAAAAATTCATAGAAAAAGACATTTTTGAGAAGACTGGCATATGCAATCATAGTACCTCCTGTTATACTACTGTACTATTACGCTCTTAAGAACTTTAAAAAGTATCTCAAAGGCATTATCTTTTCTCTAGTTTTTCAATTATATAAAAAAAGTTCTCAGATTTTTTTTTTCCAGAAGATCACGCAATTTTCTGCATATAGGGAAAAAGGAAGAAAAACAGAGAGAAGAAAGAGGCTGATTAATCCTTTAAATTTTTGTGATGCTACAAAATGATTATTTCCAACCGTGAAACAAAATTTCAAATAAAGTAGTATTTCAAAAGTTTACTATTATTGTTTAATCTTTATTGTTGAAACTATTACATATGTCCCCTTCCCACCCCCCACCCATTGACCCCTCTTTGCTGGCCCGGCCTCTGCCCCACTCCTCAGTACCCTATTGTCTGTGTCCATGGGTTTTACATAAATAGGCATGCACATTTTTAGGTTGATCTCTTCCCACCCACCCACACTTCCTTGCCTGCCCTCTGAGATTTGACAGTCTGTTCCATGCTTCTGTATACCTGGATCTATTTTTGTTCACCAGTTTGTTTTGTTCATTAGATTTCACACATGAGTGAGGTCATGTAATACTTGTTTTTCTCAGACTGGCTTATTTCACTTAACATAATACTCTCCAGGTCCATCCATGCTGTCTCAAAGGGGAAGAGATTCTTCTTCTTCTTTTTTTTTTTTTTTACTGCTGAAGAATATTCCATAGTATAAATGTACCGCAGCTTTTTTTTATCAACTCATCTACTGATGTGCAGTGGGCTGTTTCCAAATCTTAGCTATTATACATTGCACTCCTATGAATATAGAGATGCATATATTCTTTCTAATTGGTATTTCGGGGTTCTTGGGATATATTCCTAGAAGTGGGATCACTGGGTCAAATGGCAGTTCCATATTTAACTTTTTGTGAAAACTGCTGGTGGGGATGCAGACTGGTACAGCCATTATGGCAAAACAGTATGGAGTTTCCTCAAAAGTTTTTTTTTTTAAATTTTAGGTGGAGGTCACATACACTTAACCATTTTAACTGTACAATTCATTGGCAATTGGTGCATTCTCAATGTGACTCTTTAGTTTTAAAAGTTTTCATCACCCAGAAGAACACCTTATACCCATAAAGTAATAACTTTCTATTTTTCTCTCCTCCCTTCCCTTGGCAACCACTGATAGTCTTCCTGTGTCTGTGGATTTGCTTAAGCTGGCTTTCAGTTATATGAAATGTAAATGTATAAATTTAACATTCCGTGTATGCATTGATTTTAAACCCCATTTTTCTTGAGTAAAGAAATATGGAGGAGAAGGATGTAAAATCCTAAGAATAAGTTCAGAATAAGTTCAGAGAACTGTGGCATGCCTTCTGATACCTCTCCCATAGAAAATACCACACTGTTGTAACACTGTGTTGCCTGTCCGTTTTCTGTTCAAAACTGTGATCTCTGGGGTACCTTTTTCACCGTAGCCCTAATGCTTTGCTCAGCACCTTTAATACACCTTAGTGCTGTTTGCCAAAGGGAGTGGGAAGGGTGAAGAGGTAGGGTAGAACCCATTCATAATATTTTTTAATAAATATATTTTATTGATTTTTACAGAAAGGAGGAGAGAGGGATAGAGAGCTAGAAACGTCGATGAGAGAGAAACATCAACCAGCTGCCTCTTGCGCACCCCCTACCAGGGATGTGCCCGCAACCAATGTACATGCCCTTGACCGGAATCGAACCTGGGACCTTTCAGTCCACAGACCGATGATCTACCACTGAGCCAAACCGGTTTCAGCCCATTAATAATATTTTAACCTAGATTTATAAGCAGATAAATTAGTATACTGGATTGCTTTTATTTTATTTCTTATTTTATTTTTTCATTTCTTTCGTGTGTGTGTGTGTGTGTGTGTGTTGTTAGTTTTTGAGGTCTGGCTTTCCTGAAGTTACTTAAAAGAATATAGAATTGGCCTTACTTTGATGTATCTAACTTTAGCTCTATTGGCAAGGAAGCAGTGGTCGTGCTTCATGTATATTATCTGCACTAATCTACACTAATAAAAAGTAAGATGTAAATTGATTGTATCTTTACGATGCCTACCAGCCAATCAGGAGTGGGTATGTACATTAACCCAAAAAAGATGGTGAGTTAATTTGCATACACAGGCGCTGAGAGGCCAGGGTCGGGATGGGAATTCTTGCGTTCTGCACAGCCCAAGTCACTGTGAGCCTCTGGGCAGCATGGGAAATCAGAAACGTGGCTCTGGGCTGCAGCAAAGGCGGTGCTGGCAGCAAAGGCGGTGCTGGCAGCCAGGGGAAGGAAGGCCCCTTCTTGCAGGAATCTTCATGCATTGGGCCTCTAATAGATTATAATGTAAAAGAGCTATAAGTAATTATCCCAGTGATGCAATCTGATTTTGCTCTGTCTTTTTTCTTTCTCTCGGGATTCTTTGCTCATTGTCTTCCAGCTCTATCTATCCCCAACCCCTTGCCCAAAGCATCAATATTCAGTCAGTGGGTTCAATCAGTGAACACTCACCCAGACTGGAGTGTGACATATAGTTAGCATAGTGCTAATGGAAAAGAGAGAAAAACTAGATCTGCATCACTTCCTCCTATATATTTTCCACAAAATATGATTTTTATTTTTCATGGGTTTGTGGGAAACTCGAGTATTTAAAAGCCCAGCGTCAACCCTGTTCATTTTCCTTCAAGACAGTATGCTTTTAGTAGACAAATTGCCCACCAAAGAGAGTGATGGGTATTGTGGAACCAATGAATAAGATAAACATGTTTCTTTACATTACCCTTTTTCTCACTTCATGTTTGAAGATAATTCTGCTAATGCTGGCAGATCTGTTTGGTATGTCTGAAAAAACTCAAAGGGAAATAACAGCTCTTTTCATAATTCTTTACATGGCATGTCCATGAACTCTCATTCTGTGTTGGATTAGACAGACAATTCCTTCACAGGTGGGGCATTAGAAGTGGATGTTAATCTTCTGTGAAGATAGGGCTACATATTTGATTAGTGGGAAAGAACAGGTCATGATTGGTTTTACTGAATTCCTAAGGACATTGTTTTCTGCTCATTTTGTCCTTCCTCTGGGTAACACATCACAATATCTTGTGTGGGGTGTCTGCCACTCGCTGCTGAGTGCCATTAACATACATCTGGGCCACCCTTTGTGCGGAACTGTCCCCTGGTGAAATCTTCAGTGGGCTGGGATGGAGAGAGACTGCAATTTACAGAGTCCATTATCACCTCAGGACGTGTAGAATGATAATGGAAGTGACAGAGGTGCAGCTGAAAATTGGCTCTTAATATTTTATGTGTTCAAGCACAGGGTTGGAAACCTCATGTTGCTCTTTAGGGAAAATGAAGTATGTGGGATTTTTTTTTTCTATTAGAAAGGTATATGCAAAGGGTTTCAAAGATAATATTACAGCATATTCATTTTGTGTTAACCAATACTTATTAGAGGTTTAGAAGGGGAAATACTTCAGTGTGAAAAATTAATATGTGGAAACAAATTATAACCAATGAAAGCAAACTTTTAGTTTAAAATCATGTAGCGTATGCATTACCACTCTGTTTCCATCCATGTGCTATGACTAAGGAATCACAAATAGATGCCTAACATGATTATGTAATTATCTTCAAATTTGGTGGAGGTTTTTTCTTATCCCCCCTTCACCCCATAGGGCTTTTTTCTGACTTAAAACTTGGAATAATATTTTATGAGCTATCATTGTCCCATTGACTTTGCAAACAGAAATTCTGTCAGAATTTTTAAGTGTTCAGGGCATATAAGATAAAACATAAATATAGCTTCTGAAATAGCCATGGTTATAATTTAATATTTATCTCAGCATATTACAATGTTTATAATAGCCCCAAAGAGACCTTGATGAAAGAGTTCTTTTTTGAAAAATGTACTTACTTTCTGGCTTGAATAAGCTGAGGAACAATACAGTGCCCTTTTTGTAAGTATTTTATTACTTGCCATCCATCTTATTTCAGACAGAAGCAGTAAGGTAATATTTTTTCTTCATAATGAAAGACTGAAAATTATTGAAATTTAGCAGATATTATGTCCGGTTGGTATTCCTTGATGTGTATTTATGACATAAAACATTTCTAATTTCTCTACTTTACCACCATACATTAGTGGCATTACTGTATTGCTGCTGCTTGATGATTAATATTTTTAGGTTTTACATTTTCAGGCATTTGGAGATGATGGGATAAGCCTGGCAGGCTTTTTTTTCTTTTTTCTTTTTTTTCCTGTTGCTTTTCAAAAATGACAGCGTACCTTCTCTTATAGGTTCCTGTTAATGTTTCCTTTCTGGAAATGAGCATCACTTTACTCAGCTGTGAGCAAGAAACGTTTCAAGTTGCTATGGTGGATTTCAAGCCTCATTTAAATCAGCAACGCCTGCCATTTTGAATAAGGTCTCTGTAGATCCGTTTATTTAGATGTGTCATTTGATTCAGTTGCCACTGACAGGATCAAAGTAACAAGACATTCACTTTGAGACTCCAGGAGAATTCTAAATGCTATAAACAGACTGTCAGCGACTGCTTGGATTATAAATTTCTCATATTTTTATGATACACAGATAGTCTTTATGTTCTATGGTATCAATATTAGTTAATATCTTTAAATTTCATCACTATAAATGCATTGACTATTATTTGTTAACCAATAATAAGATATATTCTCCATTCTTTATCAGTCTATATCTTTAAGATATATTCTCCATTTTTCATCAGTCTTTAGGGGATTCCAAGTTTTTGAGGGAAAAGATGATTGTTGAAAAAAAAAAAGTCATGTCTTTTTTTTGTTGTTAATCCTAATCTGAAGATATTTTTCCATTGATTTTTAGAGAGAGTGGAAGGGATGGGGAGAGACAGAGAAACATCAAGAGAGAGACACACACATTGATTGGTTGCCTCCTGTACACACCCTGACCTGGCCTGGGGTGAAGTCTGCATTTTAAATATGCGCCCAAATTAAACCCACGACCCTTCAGTCCAAAGCCTGATGCTCTATTTGCTGAACCAAACTGGCTAGGGCAAAAAGGCATGACTTAATGCTAGACATGACACCTGGGATCACTGTGTAAATATGTTAAGGGGTGGTTTCATAAAAGGTCTGGAATTCTGGTGTTGGTGACAGAGCAGTGGTCCTCTCTTTGCTTTTGGGTACCTAGAATGCGAATAAATAAAATCCCAGAGCTAAAAACTTGATCAAATTGGGGTCTCAATGGTTTGCTCTTTAGAGCTGGGCCAGGTAACAGTGGTCTTTTCTTTTGATACCAGATAGAGCTGCTCCGGTAGGTCTTGCCAGGTCTACAAAAAAAAAAGTGTCACCATCACTTGTCTCTTTCTTCTTTTTAAATTATGTAAATCATAAAATAATAGAGTCTTCATTTTCAAAGTGTATCTAATGCTGACAAATTTTTGGTGTATTTCTCAGGTGTTATGACATTATCCTACTTTCATGTAAAAAAGCTGCAAGCATTTTTGGTAGTTGTAATTTATCAAAGGAAAATCCGTAAAAAATTCCATTGCTTCACACTTTCTCACACCATTGAACATCATGTACTTGTAACATGTCTACTAGTACATCCACAAACATCATTTTTGCTCAGCTCCATATTTGATGATTAATATTTCTAGTTTTTTAAAATATTTATAATATTTCTATAATATTTATAGAAATAAAATTGGTAAAGCATCTGGTAAAGCTAGACTAAAAAAACATATCTTTTAATAGTCTTTCCTTAAACTGATCCATCACGTGCTATTATTAGAGTTTAAACTTTATTATATATATAATTATATACATGAAAAATGTATATGAAATTATATATGTGATTATATATATGGTATATTATTACATATAAATTATGTATGAAATTATATATAATTTGACCCTCACAACCATCTCAAGAGGTGGAGAGGGCAAATCATACTGTCCTGAACTGTTTTCATAGATTAGTGAACTAAGACCCAGCTGGATTATATGGATTGGCTGCATGATGAGATTTTCAGGTGCTACATGTGGGACTACAACACCATTTCAAGTATTCTTTCCACATATGTTATAACATAGTGCCCAGTAATCAAGCTTATGTCTCCTTGGGGTTTAGCAAAGATTCTCACCGTAGGAGAAATCACACTCCCACTGGACATCAGGCAGAAAAGGGTTAGCAAAAATGTGGTTCTTCTCACCTTAATTTATCAACGTTGTATCCATCTGCTGGGACCAGATCCACGCCCCTTCTTTCTGAAGGTCCTTTTCATGCACATCTATTCTTGTTTTAGACTTTTCTGTTTTCTATCATTTAGTCTCAATGAATCTAGAATTAGACCTGAATTTTATTCTTAGATGTGCCACTTTAACTAGCTGTGTGTCACCAGGAAGGTTGCTAAATTGGCTAGTACAAGTTTTCTTGTCTGTAAATTAGGTCACCTACTTCACAGGAGAGTTTTCAACCTTAAAACATGTTCATAGCCTGGTAAAATATGACTCATAATAAGCACTTCAGAAGTAATAGCTGTTACCATGTTTGGCCTTTATATCTCACTAGAATTTTATTCAGATAATCTTTTTACTAATCTAGCACAGTTTAGATATAGAATTATATAAGAATGTCAAGAACTCTTGCCCAGGCAGCATGGCTCAGTGGCTGATCATCCACCTGTGAACCAGGAGGTCATGGTTCAATTCCAGGCGTGGGCACATGCCTGCGTTGGGGGCTCCCACCCTAGGAGGGGGCATGCAGGAGATAACCAATGATGATTCTCTCTCATATCGACGTTTCTACCTCTCTCTCCATCTCCCTTCATCTTCTGAAATCAATAAAAATATATTTAAAAAGAGAATATAAAGAACTCTTTTATCTTGATTCCATGGTTCAAAATACTATGAATATATTTAAGAAAGACACTATATGTTTATAGTGTCATTGTTGATTGGGTCAAACAGAGAAAGAAATAAGCTTAGATGGTAATGATATGGTAAGCTTTTCCCAATCTATTGAACTCTGATATGGGATGATGGATAAATAAAATGAGAACCAGCTAGCAAATAAATAGCTAAGATATAATATTGGTATCCTAGTCATAATCAACAAAAGACATGATTAATGCTTCACCAGTTACAAATCAGACAATCTCAGAAAATGAACTAATTCTTCTTTATTTTTTTGTTTTATTTTTTTATTCATTAAGGTATTACATATGTGTCCTTATTGCCTCATTGTCCCCCTCCCCCCGTATCATGCCCTCATTCCCCTGGTGTCTGTGTCCATTGGTTAAGCATATATGCACACATACAAGTCCTTTGGTTAAACTAATTATTTTAATGTATATAGAGTCAAAGTCAACCTTTTTTAGTTTACAGTTATAATAGGTTTGACAAACCCATTCAGTTATATAACCACCACAAATCATATAGCCAAATAGGGAGGTATAGAATATTTATTATTGACAGCGAATTTACCATCGACAGCCTAAATTTAAAGCTGGATCTGCTACTTTCAGGCTAAATATTACTGAACATTTCCCTCACCTCCAAAATATCTTTTTTTTTTTTTAATCCTCACCCAAGGATATGTTTTTATTGATATCTTTCTTTTTCTATTTTTTTAAGAGAGAGAAGAGGGAGAAAGAGAGAAATGTTGATGTGAGAGAAAAGCCAATTAGTTCCCTCCCCAACACACCCTGATCAGGGATTGAAACCTAGCTATGTGCCGTGACTAGGAATCGAACTGGCAACGTTTTGGTGTACAGGAGGATGCTCCACTCAACTGAGCCACTGGCCAGGTTCAAATTGTGCCTTTATGACCACTTTTTGTCAGCCTGTTCCCTTATTCCCAGCTCTGGCAACAGTTAGCTGTTTCCTGCCTCCAAAGTTTACGTTTTCCAGACTATTATATAAATACTAGAGGCCCAGTGCACAAAATTGGTACAGTGGGCTCAGCTCTCACTGCCCGGCTGCCTCACACCCCCCCACCCCAACCCACCCCCCCACACACACTAGTTGTTCTGGAAGGTTGTTCCAGAAGGTCATTTCACAGTCTGGTCTAATTAACAAATTAGCTCTTTATTATATAGGATAATCTATAGTATGTAGCTTTTTTTCTCAGTTTTCTTTTACTTAACAATTATTTTGAGACTCAGCCAGGTTTTTGGACATGTCAATAGTCAATTCCTTTTATTTCTAAGTAGTATTCCATTGTATGCATATATCATGTCTTGCTTATCTACTGACGAATTTAAATTTCCCTGAAGCTGTCCATAATTATGAATAAAGCCACTAATAAGTATTTGTGTACAGGTTACTGTCTGAAAATAAGCTTACATTTCTCTTGGATAAATTTTTTTTTAATTGATTATGGTCTCACATAATTGTCCTTATTCCCCCATTCCCATCCCAAACCCCTCCCTAGATATCTAGCCCCTCCCAACCCCCGTTGTCCATGGCCACTGGCTAGGCCCATATGTATGCACAAGTCCTTTGGTTGATCTCTTCCCCTTACCCCCATCCCCCTTACTTTCCCTCTGAGGTTTGAGAGTCTGGTTGCTGGTTCTCTTTCTCTGGGTCTGTTTTTGTTCATCAGTTTATGTTGTTCATTATTTCCTCTAGATGTGTGAGATCATGTGATCCAAGAAATACCCTTGTAAGAACCTAAACTGCAACAAGCCATAATAGTTATGCTGAGAGGCAAATGAATCAGTCTGTAGTGAGTTCCTTTCTGAGCCAACAGTTCTTTTGTGTCCCAATTTCAATGCCAGATAGTTCCTTATGTGTACATGCCAGACATGATATTTCAGATCTGGTTGGTGGGTAAATGGTGGTAATGCAGGTCCACCCATCTCTGGTTTGGTCCTGGGCATCCTTCAGCAATCCGCAGCTGCTGTCTGCTGGTATGCTGAGACATTGTCAGCATCTTCCATCTCTGAATTGTGTCTCTTCTATCTTCATGGCTGGAGCGTTTCTGTCTATTCCTCTCTGATACAGGATTCCAGATGGTCTCGGAGTTGTTTTCTGAAAATATACAAACATATTCTCGACCAAAAGTTAATAAAGGGATATTTTCTTTAAATTTGATTTGGAATTCTTTTCCATTTTTCCCCCTAAATGATTTTCCCCTGGCTTGTTTTGTCACCTGTGTGTATTTTCATGGGTATCTTGCTATTAGCGTTTCGAATGAAGGTTAATTTTCTAAAGCACAAATCTTTTAGATGTAAATTATTCTCAGGATATTTTTCCTTACATGATATTCTTCCACTGTCACCCCCTTTTTTCTTTAAATAATAGGAAACTTTTAGAAATTTTATACTGTAGTCTTGATAGCTTTTACATTTTAACTTATTTGCACTACACTATGATTACTTTAGATTCATAACATGTCGTGCAATTTTACCGTGGGACGCTCTGCCAATAAGAATTTTTGTTAACCCTTTAGGAACAGCTTTTTGAACAGTACCATTAGGTTTTTTTTGTTTTTGTTTTTTTAGAATATTCATTTATTTCCATTAGCCACATTATTGTGAAGCTTCATGTAAAGTGTTTTGAACTATATCTTAGAGTGATTTTTTTAAAGATTATAACTAAAAACATGTCATACTGATTTGACATAATATTAAGCATCAAATAAGCTTTTCTTAAATAGTCATCATCTTGAGCATAACTTATTGACTATTGAGTAATCACTGTATGTAACAAATTGTATTATTATATTAAGTGGTGTCTCAGAGTGTATAATTATACAGGATGCTAGTTTTTCCTGAATGGACTCAAACAACTATTTTGGGATTCTCATCTTCCATTTGTAGATTTCCCCCCCCCTTCTATCTTTATAACTTACTTTCAGTTTTCCCTTTTGTTACTCTTTGCTTTACTCTCCCCTTCTTACTTACCACTTTTATCTACTGTATCATTGTAAGTCTGGCTAAATAACTTGTAAAAGTGTTGGTTACTTTAAGAACTGTATTTGGGAATTGAATGAGGACCTGTCTATTTTAAACACTCAGTAGAGAAGAAATGTATCTTTCTCTCATTCTAGATACGTTATTAAATCTCCTTTTGTAAAAACAAACAAACAAACAAACAAACAAACAATCACTTCTTTGCAGGTTCTTTATCTTCCAAAAACTTGATATTCTTTAAAACTCCTGGTCACCCATTGCCCTGAACTGGATGATGTGGGTTGGAAAATCATTATCTGATTAATTTTAATTAATCTTTCTTAAATCTATGTTCAGCTCACATTTATTTCAATGTTTAGTGTTAGAAGAGTTTGAGGTCTTTATGTGGATGTTCACTGATGTTTTTGTGACCAGAAATATACTAAAGGAACTTGCTTATATCAATTACCTATAAACAAGATTTTACCGATGGAAAAATCGGTTTCATTGTAAGTCTCACTTTCCAAAAGTCCATCAATGATGCTAAGGGGAGATTTACTGTGCATGATGTGCTAGGTCATTACAGGCTACTATTGACAAAACAACAAGACCTACATCGTGACTGTGGTTGTCCCTGGGTGAAGCCCTATCTGATTCCAGAGGGAGAAGAACATGTCCCTAAATTGCATTCAGCTGTACCCTTCTCCTTTTTTACTGTTACCTAAAAGAAAAAGAGATTCATCCCTTTAATTAACCTATGTAGGAAAAGGAGGTAGAGTGATCGGATAAAGTCAAACAGAAGAGAGGTAAGAATGAAAGTGACATAGACTTACAAGGAAGAAGAGAAAAAATAAACCTTGGTAATTTTGTTTTCCAAGCATCCCCTGAAGTGTGGTATATATTCGATATATAAATATCCCTAAAGTCTCTCTGTTGCAAAAATAGAAAATCAAAAGTCAACTAATAATGAAAATAAGTCAAATGAGGAGACAGCTTTGTCATTTTTTAAATTGGATTTGCTCTCTCCTTCCCTTCCAGAATTAGGCACCCAGGCTCTGCCTCCACAGCTGTCAGTTTAGTTACCTCCGACTTTATTAAACCCTGCGCTGAAGGTTCCATTAGAATAAATCTACCAAGAGTGGCTATTTATATGCTTCTTAGTACATTTCTAAATATAACTGAAGACTGATTCAATATAATATTTCATTTAATTTTTTAATGAGAGCAAAGTCTTGGATTTGCAGGGTGGTGATAATTCACTTAAAACACAGGAATATCTGAGCTAGACCTAGAGACTGTGAATTCCACCAGTCAGTGGAGGAAAAAATTTAACCCACTGCTCCAGTTCTAAGGATTATTTTCCTTAAAACGATGGCACATTTAATGTCCCGTTGACTAATTGTACAGGTTCCTAAAGGACTTCACAAGGCAATCGGTGCCGGCTATTTAGTGGCAAATATTCCCATTTTACAAAGGGGAATGCTGAGGCCCACAGTGAACTTGGCCATGATCCATTAGTTTACAAAAAGAAAGATGAAGCGTCCCAGGTTCGATTCTGGTCAAGGACATATACCTTGGTTGAGGGCACATCCCCAGTGAAGGGTGTGCAGAAGGTAGCTGATTGATGTTTCTCTCTCATCGACATTTCTGACTCTGTCTCTTTCTCTTCCTCCCTGTAAAAAATCAATAAAATATATTAAAAAAAAAAAAAAAAGAAAGATGAGGTTAAGGAGAAGTAGGTTTTTATCTAACCAGTACAGTTTTCACTGTGGAACCCCACGTTAATGAGAATAACCCCAATTCTTTTTGCTTATCTGGTATCTTCCAACATTATGTATGAAGAGAGATCTTGCTCCCTCACAGACATCTTGGTTGGGTTAATTTGCATACTCACTCCTGATTGGTTGGTAGGTGCTGCTTTGTAGGTATAGAGGATGCACGGGCAGTTTGCATATTACTCTTTTATTAGATAGGATAATATCTTTACACAGGTCTTCGAACTTTGGTTTGTAACATTATTTAGGATAAAAAAGTCAAGTACTAATATATTTGACAGATAACCACACCTAGCCAAAGTAATTTAGAAATGTCTTATTAGTTAAATGTCAATTTAAGAAAATAACACTCTGGACTCATTTTTTACTACTGACCAATGAGTTCTCAATCACTATTAATTAAATGTAAAACAATTTCAGTATTATCTTCTGAAATATATACAATTTTGAAAATTAAATTTACTGCCAGGAGAGTAATAGATTCATTTGAAGTCCATTATGAATGGTTTTTATATTATACTTTGCATTAGCAATGCCATTGCTTCCTTTCATTAAACTGGATAATGAGGATATTGCCATATTTGTTTAGGGAGTAGATATATTGAGGCACAAAGTGGAAGTCTGGTGGCTATAAATGAAATTAGCCCTTTTGTGTCAATTTTTGAACTAGCTCTCAAACACTCTTAAATGTATGCCACCTCAATAAAGTAAAAGCAAATTTGGAATTCTAAATTCTAATGTTATGTTAGGTCTATTTCCAATGGCCTGAAAGGTTTTATTGTTTTTGTTCCTGTTCTTATTTTTAAAATCAGTTGAGTATGATTTCAGCTTAATATTTTTGAAGTCTTTAGATACTTAAAATGAGTAACTATAAAAATAATGCAAAATATCATTGTTAATTCTCAGGTGTGTTATAAGATTACTTAATGTTTGTAAAGTACTTTGAAAAGAAATTGTGATCTAAGTGCCAAGTATAAGTTTTATTTTATTTTTAAGAAAAGCATTTTAGAATTAGGTTTGCTGATGAGTACTTTTTAAATTTCATTTCACTGAACTCTTTTCAAAAGTCCACTGAGACATATGAAATGCTATTCAAGCATTCCAGAAAATGTTTCTTTCTTTCTTTCTTTTTTTTTGGGGGGGGGGGGTTTATTTTATTTAGTGTCAGGTCTTAGGATTCTAATTTTCTCTTTTTAACAATCAGCATAACTACCACCTGAAAAACTATATAATAATACTTAAAATTATATGCAGATAAGATGGACTATATATGCACTACTATTTTTTATTATGAAAAAATAAGTACTGTCTCCACTTATGTTTTAATTATGAATTTTCAAAATTATTTGTTAATTAAAAATCATACTAATATATAAAATAATTATAAGAGTATTGAACAATTGGAGAAATTCTACCCATTCTCCCTTGATGGTAAATGTTATGAATTATCACTACTAACTTATTGTTAATGAAGATTATAAAACTGTATTCTGCTTTGTTTTAATTCCTTGTAATTAGAAAATAAAATACTTTCATTAGAGGTGACTAAATCCACTGGACTCTCTGTTTTTTCATTTTTATTTCCTTCTCTACAATTAGTGCAAGGGGTGTAAAAAAGCCAACAAACACAGGAAGTCACTTCCCATTGAAAATAATATAGAAGTTGAAAAAATTTTTTCACAAATTATGCAGTTACATATATTTCCACATCTCTATCCATGTAGAAAAAACAATGGGTCTATCTGTGATTCTGAAATGTCCATACTGTAACACCAACAAAGGCAGCTGAGGGTAGATGTCTTGTCAAATAGGAAACAGCAGTGGCTATACCATCAATAGAAAGCAAAGCAACAACAGTTGCCCCAATTTGTAGCCACAGAGAGCTGGAAGTCAGGAGATGAATGTGAGGAAGAGAAAATAATCAGAATCATGGCTGTGCAAGCTCTTGGCTTGGGGCTCTCCTGTGAAGGAGCAGTGCCATGAGATGACAAGAGAATGAATGACACCCCATTTTCTAGTGCTTGTGGGGTCACCATGCACTCTGCCACATGGGCCTATGTTTTCCATCTAATTAGCCAGCCAAAATCAGATTGTCTAGTGTTTTAAGAAAATCCAAGTTAGCATCTCCTAAATTCATTTGACCTCAGAACTCTCCCCACCTCCCCCCCCCCACTGTTATATACCATTAACATCCCATTTTTAGAACCAGTGTTCTAGAATGTACTTTGAGTAAAGATGCTTGAAATAACCCAAAAAGGTTTTTAATTGTACTTTCAACATTCCACATAAACAAGGAAGTATGTGATATGTTTTTGGAAAGTTTCCTTCAAAAAGACTTTAAATAAAAAATCCTTTGTCTTTGAAACTGTTCCTCTTTCATCTATTAAAAACATTACTTATGACCCTAACCATATCAGATAACTAAGGGGATGTTTATATGTTGCATTAAATAGACTTTGTCTAAAAACATAAAAAGGAAAGGAAGAAAGAAAACAAAAACTCACTTAACACTTATTTCTGCTAAATGCTTCCAATTTTTTCCTCTAGAGTTTATGGCTCAGATGGCCTCTCCACTCTCCTGGCCATCCATGCCAGCCATGCTTATAAATCTTTTACATTTTAGAAGCCTAGCATGCTTCATTATTTATCTGTATTTGTTGGGGCCAGCTTTGATGAATAAGACTGTTTATAATGTACTGCTTATTGAAAGAGCCAGTAAAAGAAAAAATAAACTGAACTTGGCCCGTGTAATTTTTCTTGCTACATGACAGGGCAGAAGGAGACTGAAGTCACTGATAGAGTTTTAGAGGATTTGGACATCAAAAACAAAACTGCCTTGTATCATGATCATTTGGGGAGAAGCAAAGACACCTACCATTGTACTGCATAGTGCTCCTCAGTTTACTTCTGAGTTGCCTGGCTGGTTATGGATAACATGAAAAGGAGACAGTGTCTGTAGCTCATTTCTGGAAAACTTGATATCTTCAGAATCTGGAGCTACTGTTTGTGAATTTTATAAATAAGTGGATCAATAGAAACAGTGGTTTAGATACTGTCACATGGTAAGCATTTTCCATTTCTAGCTCACCTTAGGTAATATGTGCTTAGATTTCTCAGATGCAAAATGCAGGGGAAAAGAACACACTTCTCTCTTAAGGGATAATTGTATTTTTGCTCTCATTATTTATTAGTAAAAAATTACAAACGTTTTTCACAAGTTATATTTTCATTTTGAGTAATAAATGGTTGTTTCATATATATTTTAATGTATTTTATTATATTTTTGTAGATAGAAATTTTCAAAAATAAACTCACATGGTTGTATTATTGCATGAGAGAGTAGCTGGTGTCAGACAGTCATCTTGATGTCAAAGCCACTAGAATTAATTTTTCTAATTGTTACCTTTAAATAGTGGTATGTAGTTATTTGGGGACTTTGTGTTAATTCAGAAATAAGAGATAAGGTTTTTATTTTTATTTTTATTACTTGGAGTTGTTTATGGAATCACCAAGTTCAGGGCGAGGCCCATCTTTATGAGAAATGTCATGTTACTGGGAAAACTAAAGCCATCCCTGCTAACAAACTTAATGCTTTAGTTATGATGGTAGGCTTCCCCCAAACTCTGATGTAGTGGAACAGCATCAATGACTGTTTATGGTTTCTTTGTGCAAAGTTTCTTTCACCGTGGGTTTTGTTGTAGGGATGGGAAAAATAATCCATATGGGTTATTAATGTATTTAGAACCATCACTGTACAAAGTTTACCAGCAGCTCTGCCTTGATCTCTGCACTCCAATGAACTACAGCTAAATTGTGGAATTAATTCCTTGGAAGTCAGGGGCTCTGAAAAGGACCCTGCCGTTCTTCTGATGCTGCAAAGCAGTTTAGCAAAGTTATCTTAGTTGGGCTTTTATAACAGAAGCATATGGCCTCACATTAGAGCTCATTGTTGAAACTCTATCATTCCAGTGATTGGATCCAACATATTCAATCTTTTTGCTAAACTGTAGTGTTGCAGGAAAACTAATTATACTTTTATTTTGGACCGGCCTTAATATATACTCTGCTCACTACAAAATATGGTGATCTGTGCTAATCAAACATGTTCAGTAGTCTATTTTTATAATTTCTTATAAAATCATGTCAGCGTGAGAAAGAGAGTCTATATCCTTTATTACACATTATTGAGCACTTACAAAATTCTATAGTTTTTTTTCCCCCTCTAGTGCTACAGGTTCCTAATACAATATGCCACAGGCTTTTATTTTCTCATTTATATAATATTATGAATCTTCAATAACAATACTGACCTTAAATTTTAAATCTTGTATTTTTGAACCCTTGAGAATTTTAGATTATACAAAAAGAATTATGGGGATATAACATCACTAGTTCAAGTATTTAGGACCATCCAAATACAAAATTTTAATAATCCTTTAATAAAATATAATGAACATATTAGATTTGACGTGGCGCACTCATATAAATTTCACAATTAGAGCTGTATATTCTATTCACATACATATTAGACCTACATTTGATGTTCAGCTATGCTTTTATTCACTTTAAGATGGTTTCTGTTCTGCTTAATTGGTTTGGATTTGCTCTGTCAGGATTTTTTTCTCCTTTATTTCCTTAGTGAGAAAGTTGCAGACCTGCTGTTTTATAAGTCGCGATTTTTTTATAAGAAAGAAAAAGCCAAGCAAAAATTTGTCTGATTAAAAGTAGTTTATTCAGATTTTTTAAATACTTCAAAAAATGTTTCCTGCCTTCACTGAAGCATTATAAAAATCCCACAATATATCATTCATAGAAAATATACAATAAAAATACATAAGCCACAAAATCACACTAATGATTATTATTCCTAAGATAATAATATTGACTAAGATCTAGAAAATGTCATAGGAACACCACCCTATACCCCTTCTTAATTTTTTATGAGCATTTGCTGACTTTCTTTACATTTCTATTGGTTGTAGACCAATTAGTGCTATTCTCATATATGTTGGTAAAATACTCTATTATCCTGATAGCTTGAAAGTGTTTATTTAATTCTGAATTATTCCCAGAGTTAACCAACAGAAAAAGCAAGGGCCTTTTGCCATGAGTGACCTGGCCAGTCTTCACATTTTTAGCAAGATGATTGTCTCAAAAATAAACAAGAATTATTCCATTCACCCATAGCAGTTTCTGTACTTAATTGTATATCTTTGCACTATCCACTGTAATGCAAAAACCATCAGTGAAGTTACAATTTCTCTTTAATTTCACAGTTGTATTTTCCCCTACTCTCTCATACTAAGGAATATTTTTTAGTTTAAAAAAAATTGAGTCCACCTCTAAGAATCTTTGAAGATAACTATTATGAAATAGAGGAGCGTTTTCTTAATTTCAGAGAAGTAGCATTATGGGCTATTTTTTGTTGTTGTTGTTGTTAATATCCAACTGAGAATACTTTTTCTATTGATTTTTAGAGAAAGTTAAAGGTAGAGGGAGAGAGAGAGAGAGAAACATCCATGTGAAAGACAACATTAGCTGGTTGCCTCCTGCACACGCCTTGCCTGGGGCCTGGGATCATGCCTGCATGGAGGTATGTGTCTTTGACCAGAACAGAACCTGAAGCCCTTCAGCCCGAGGTCCAGTGCTCTTACTACTGAGCAAAACTGGTGAGGACAATGCGCTATTGTTTTTAACCCATCAGTTAAGGATTGCTCCAGTTAGTATTCTCTTTGGACTTCGCATGAATGGGATTATAATTTTTTATATTCCTGGTTAGTATCAATCCTGCATATGGATAATCACAGGAAATTATTAGTACAAAATTATTTAAGCTAAATTTGCATTTAATATCATATAATGCCTTTAAATTGTGGAGTTTCACAAAAATTATACAAATAAATATAGGAATTTATATAACATATATGTTCCTAAAAATCACTTAATAGGCAAAATCATGAAATAAAAATCATAAACATTTATGGGGAAAATGTTGGGTATACCACTCAAATTTTGAGCTAGGTACACACATATACAAATGCAGAAACTTAATTAACATGGTAGCATAACCTACACATGTTAAAATTTTTATAAAATGTTACAATAAATATGGACTTTACCTAGAAAGAGACCTAAACTTTGCTTATGGAAGAGCCTCAGCTTGAGAGTTATTGAAAAGAGGTGAAAGGATTATCTGAAATCCAATAGGAAGCTGTATAACACCAGATGTGAATGGGTGTGGTTCCTAACACATGTGGCAAACTTAAGTAGCTGGTAGATATTTGAAGGATGCCATGTGGCAAACTTAAGTAGCTGGTAGATGTTTGAAGGATGCCTGAGTGTGTGAGTGTGTGTGTGTTTGCATTTGTGTATTCCTATGTGGTTCAGTTCAGATGGTGCATTTTTCTGTGTTCATCTTTCATCCTTACATGCAAAATAAAATGCATAATCAAATGAGAATTTTGTGTCATGCCTAGATTTTTCCCTGTTGGGCATTTGCATTTTTTTAAAGAGTTATAGCAGAACTGACTATAATTTGAAAGATGGACACACAAAATTTCTAATTGAAGATGATAAGCCTCATGTTAAAAAGGTATGACTGATCAATATTGTCACAAACAGTACAATTACTATGCAACATTTTTTTAATATTTCCATCTACTGCTATACAAAACTGAATTTCAACCTCTATTGATTCATTCGTTCAAATTTGTTTTGCATTGATAAATAGCATGGTTCCTGGTAGGGTTATCAGAATCAGAAAGACCACTGAATGTTTTTTAAAAAATCTTTCATTTGTCTGCTTTCTCCAGAATTTGTGCTTATAAAACCAGTCAGTACAAGCAAACATATGATTCTTTATTTATTTAATGATTGAATGAATTTAAAGAAGTGAAAATGTGGGACATGCAAAGTGTATTCAATGTATCCAATTTCCTGTTATATGTTTTTTGCAAGAGCAAAAATTTCCAGTGATGTGTTACTATAGTCTAAGAGAAATTAAGAAATATTGGAAGGGAATGGGCTTTGACAGACTACTGCTTCTGTGGCCTTGCAATATACTTTCATATTCTCGAGCTAGACTTCAGTGCACTGAGTAGAAAAATAAGAAGTTCTTTGAGCTGAAACTTCACAGTCACCATGGGATATTCAAGAAGGAGACCAGTGGGGAGAAAGATAATATAATCATAGCTTTGAACTTGCCCTGAATTTTACTTGCTGGAAACCAAGCAAGTCACTCTGACACATTACTAGCTCTTTCTCCATGTAGGGAAAAGTGCTCCAAAGTCCTTGTTGATAAAAGTGAAAGGGAGTTCACACATGAGAGAGAAGGGGGTCTTGGATTTAGTGTGTAAATGAAGTATAGTAAAGCTAAAACCTACTCTAAGACTCAGCTTGGAGGCTACTTTCAATGGAAAGTCTTTCCTACTCTTCTGATCGAAGTTACATATCCCTTCCTGTATTTCAAAAGCATTTTTCATGCTGTGTTATATTTTTCTGTTTCCTGTTACGGGATGAAGACAGAAACATATCTGT